>NC_057861.1:260938962-261283129 GCF_019393635.1 Dromiciops gliroides
GTAGCTAATCCTTACCAATGAACAGGGACTGGTTCATGAAATGGAATTGATGGGGAACTTGGGTAGAAGTAACCATATCATCTTAGAGCTTGTGAAAGCCAAGAAAGAAATAGTGGGTATAGTCAGACATGTACTCTAGGCTTTAAGAAAATGGATTTTAATCAGTAGAGAGAATCTAAATCCATGATTTTTAAAATTAGGTTTTAAAAAAACTTGGGGATAGTTTTTTTGTTTCACTTACATTTTCCACTGTGTCATTCTTACCCCCTCCCAGAGTTCTATATCTTACACCAAAGAATTTTTTTTAAAATAGGGGAAAATGTTCTTTAAAATTAACCAATATATTGAAAAAGTCTGACATCATAAGTAATCTTGCATACCCATGGACTCCTAGTTCTGTAAAGAAGTGGGGAGAGGTGTCATGATTGGGGTTGAGCTTGGTTATTATGATTTTGCAGCATTCAGCTTTATTGTTTTGTTTTTGCTTTTTTCCATTTGTATTTATTACTGTTGTATTCATAGTCCATATTGTTTTTATGGTTCTCCTAATTTCAATCTGCATCAATTTTGATATATCTTTTCATGCTTCTCTCATTGTTCAGCACAATAATGTTCCATAGCATTCATATGCCACAATTTTCTTAGTTAATATTTACTTCATTCTCAGTTCTTTGCTAGCATAAAAATGCTTCTGTAAATATTTTGGTGTTCAAAGGGCTATGACCTATGTTTTGAAAGGGAAAAAATTTCTTTGATAAAACAATCAAAATGAATCTGATGAGGACTAATGAGGCCATTGTGGCCACATAGGAAAATCTTGGTGACCAGGTTTAAAATTCGTGAAGGACATGGCTGATCTAGAGTATTTCCAGAGTGGGACATTCAGGATAGTAATGGGACTCAGAAAGCTGAAATGCCTTGGAATGTTTGGGCTGGAAAACAAAAGACTTGGATGAGAGGTTAATTATAACTGTCTTTAAATATACCAAGGTTAGCTGTGTCAAAGAAAGATTAGAGTTAATCTTTTTAGGTGTTGAAGACAGAACTACAACTACTGAGTTGAAGTTGTCTTATATAAAGAGATAGAAACTTCTATTTATTTATTAATTCATTAATTCATTTATTCATTCCTTCATTTATTTACCTACTTATGTGTGTATGTATATATTTATTTATCCATTCATTTTTTTATTTAACTAATTTTTTGTGGGGCAATGAGGGTTAAGTGACTTGCCCAAGGTCACACAGCTAGTAAGTATAGAGTGTCCAAGGCCAGATTTGAACTCAGGTACTCCTGACTCCAGGGCCGGTGCTTCATCCACTGCACCACCTAGCTGCCCCTTCACTTCCCTTACTTTCAACAGGAAGGGCCTGGGTCCACTATGCCTTGTATCCCTACCCAAATGAACTGGATCTATCAGTATCTGGCACTATTTACAAGTATTCCAGGTTCAAAATATGGATCCTTAACAAATTAAGGGACCTCCCCTTCCCTCCCAGCACGTGTTTTTCTTTGAAGAGTCATGTATAGTTTCTGTGATTAAGAGTATTACTCATGTTTATGGCTCCAGCAAGTGAAGAGGCTAAGGTTTGCTCCCATCTGGAGCCCTTTTGTCTGTTACCATGTTGTTCTTTGCCTGAGCATCTCTTATTGTTAATAAGCATTTATTTTCTCTCCCTTCCACCCTTCCTCACAAATGGAAGGAAACAAAAGAGAAAACAAAACCCTCATAACAAATATGTATAATTGAGCAAAACAAATGACCACATTGGACATTTCAAAAAACATATGCCTCTTTTCACATTCTGAATCTGTCACCTCTCTGTCAGGAAGTATTAGATAGCATGCTTAGCAGAAATAATAATACTATAGAACCTACTCTGTGCAGGGAACTGTACTAAGCTCTTTACAAACATTATCTCATTTGATCCTCACAACAACCCTGGGAGGTAGAGTACAATATTATCCCCAATTTACAGTTGAAGATACTGAGACAAATAAAGGTTAAGTGACTTGCCCAAGGTCATGCAGATCTATAAGTCTATAAGGCTAGATTTAAACTCAGGTCTTTCTGACTCTAGGCCCAATACTTATCCATTGTACCACCTAGCTGCTTCATTAGTTCTCTTCAATCATGACTGGTCACTTTGTTGTTCAGATTTCTTAAGTCTTTTAAAAGTTGTTTTCTGAATTTTGCTTGCTTTACAATGAATCAGTTCAAGTAAGTCTTTTCAGGCTTCTTGGAAACTATCCCTTTCATCTTTCCTAATGGGACAATAGTATCCCATTTTATTTATATGGCATGATTTGTTCAGTCATCCCCCAATTGATGGGCGTCCCATTTATTTCCAATTCTTTGGCACAACAAAAAGTGCTGCTCCAAGTATTTTTTGTGCACGTGAATTCTTTTCATTGTTCTTTGATCTCTTTGTGGTATAGACAGTGGCCATGATTCACAGGCCCTTTTCATTGGCCATAGTTGCTCTGTCCCCTATAATTTGCTTCCAGGATTTCTATGTTCTGTGGATTTATTTAGAAATCAGTTTTGTTTTGTTTTTTAAACTGTGTTTAGTTCTTCCACACCTTAGAAAATGGTGCTTATAAGCTTACACAGTAGACTAATTTCATGCAAACCCCTCTGTAGAATCTCATTTAATTGTTCAAAATTTCCTTATGACTCAGTGAATTTAGTTTTTGGAAACCTCTTATAGTTTTTAAAAATTAAATTTACATGTTTGTTTACTTATATATGTATTTGTAGTTGTTCTTTAATGAAACCTTTCTTTGTATTCTCAGGTCTTGTAGGTCCTGTCTTTGTGCACAAAGGGTCCTTCACGGGATTATGAGAAGTTCCCTTTTTTTACTGCTCAAACAAGTCTATTTTCAACTCCATGATGACTCGTGATTCAGTGTTCTCAAACCAGTGCCATTGCTTCTTAATATTCAGAACTATCCTCTATTCCCCATTGCCTGTGTAATGTTTTATCCAATGGCTGAAAGCATTATATTCTCCACAACTTGACTGCCTGGATTGACTAATTCATCTCAGAACTCTTTTTTTTTTGTTTGTTTTTTTTGGTGAGGCAATTGGGGTTAAGTGACTTGCCCAGGGTCACACAGCTAGTAAGTGTTAAGTGTCTGAGGCCGAATTTGAACTCAGGTCCTCCTGAATTCAGGGCCGCTGCTCTATCCACTGCACCACCTAGCTGCCCCCATCTCAGAACTCTTGATTAAGTTTTGGGGTTTTGAGGGGACTCCATGCTCTCTCCTCACTTGCCTTTCTGGTCCATATCTTTCTCTAGGGCAGTCGGGTCAGGCTATTCAAATAACATGGAGGCTATTTCAGTAAAGATCTCCAAAGTGGAAGGAGAAGGGTTGGAGACAGATACTTCTGGTAGAAGACCCTGCCCTAAAGGAGAATTCATAGGCCTCATTTAATTCCCTAACATTAAAAGTACTCTCATGTAGAATCTCTATGAGATAGTCAGGTCTCTTTCACTGGAAGTCTTGAGATAGTCTATTTAATGATTTATCAGGGATAGGAAGGGGATGCAGCTCTCATTTGAATGGATTAGACTAGATGACCTTAAAAATTCCTTCAACCTATATGAAGCTTTAGCTCTATGACATTTCTATTTGATTTGTCTGTAACTTGGGGCAAATCCTATTTTCAGATATTAGAATAAAGATGGAAATTCATAGATTAAAAAAAAGCCTTCTTGTTAATGTTACCATAATCTCTCTCTCTCTCTCTCTCTCTCTCTCTCTCTCTCTCTCTCTCTCTCTCTCTCTCTCTCTCTCTCTCTCTCTCTTCCATCTCTCCCCCCCCCCAAAAAAAAAAAATCCATAGTAGCACTTCTTTTGTAGTACATTGGTAGAACAGACTGTGGAATTACTCTCCAGAAGCCCCATTAGCACTACTAGGCTATTATTTCTTCCCTGGGGTATTAGGAGTTAACTCTGAGAGTTTGGGAAATGTTTTTTTTTGTCCCATTGATCATGAGCCCCCATGATTGTAAATTCATATTATTTAGGTTTTAGTAAAAGATGAAAAGGTGATATGGTAAGAACATCTGGTACAAAATATTTTCCTCAAAAACAGAATACAATCTTCTAAAAGTGGATATGAACTCTAGGCTTAAATTTAGAGAGAATATGTGAAAATGGATGACTCACAGCTCCTAATTGCTTGATGTCCTTTTCTGCTTTTTTGAAGTCCTCATAAAATTCCCTTTAGGCATGGTGTAGCTTTCTGCTGGTCTCCTTATAGAGTTTTTTGGGTTTTTTTTTTTTGGTGG
Organism: Dromiciops gliroides; assembly: GCF_019393635.1. Lineage (NCBI taxonomy): Eukaryota > Metazoa > Chordata > Mammalia > Microbiotheria > Microbiotheriidae > Dromiciops > Dromiciops gliroides. The sequence goes on from NC_057861.1 coordinate 260,943,262, forward strand.
GGCAACGAGGGTAAAGTGACTTGCCCAGGGTCACACAGCTGGGAAGTGTCAAGGGTCTGATGACAGATTTGAACTCAGGTCCTCCTGAGCTGCCTCTTCTTATTGTACCTGGTTAATTATTGCTTCTGGATGCAGATAATTACAATTCCTGTTCCAGGTTTGTTCCTGAGATACTAAAGGGAAGTTCAAAATATTTTTGCTTTTTGAAGTTCATAGGATATCTTAATTGTGGTTCAGAATCTACTATAATAGATCATTCTGAACCTGAGAGTTTAAATAAATAATCCCTTAAGAAAGACATCTAACAACTTCCAGGTAACAGGTAATGCACAGGTTGGTTAAAAGTAATCCAGGACAGTAAAATCAGATAAAAGCTATTGATGCTGAAATTAAAAACAGTTGGCATAGAGGTTCTCTATGTTCTAAGAATATCCACCAAAGTTCTAAAACTATTTTTATATTTTCCTTGCCTTAAGTTCCCTCATATTGGTTCTAGCTTAATCCATTTAGGGACAAAGTTAATTCAGACTACACCAAATTTGCTGCACAATACTTTAACTCTTAACCACAGTAAGTTCTGTGGGAGGGTGCCCAGTTCCATTAATGTTCTGGCTGACAACACAAGGTCAGCCTTTGGTCAAGTGGGGATAGAGAGAAAAAGGCTCTTCTTCCAACCTGCTCCCAAGTGGTTCCCTTTTAAGATCTTGGTTGAACTGCTCTCTCCCAGTGGACTGCCCAGAGACACAAATTCCAAATTCTGAGTTTGCTATTTTATACAAGACCAAAGGGCATGACAGAATCATAGTTGTTTTTTAAACTAATCCTAATTTACTTCCTGTGTGGTATCATTTAGATGAAACCAAAGGTTGGACTAATTTAACTCTTTCCCAATTTGATTAGGTTATTCATATTTAGTTTAATGTATTTGATGGATTAATTGATTCAACACGTGTTTCCACCTGATAAAGATGTGTAACATTTTATTAGTTATTTCAATTGGGGTGGGGATCATTGATCAATTCAGTTGATTTCCACTATTACACATTTAAAGAATTTGGTGATTAATTCCCATTTCCTGAATAGAAGTAACTAGCTTTATATATTGTGAGCACAGGAAGAAAAGGTACATTTGAATTTTATGCCATCATGTTTTCCTAGTTACCATCATCCAGGCTTAAGCTCTGTGTAGACATAAGATTGGAAATGTTTTAATTTTGAACTTATTAAAAACAACTTTAGAAATAAATAAAACATTATTTTGCATTTTGTATATCAGTTATCTTTAATCAAATGGCAGTCTTAACCTAGTAGTATATAGCAGATAAAAATTGGAGTATGTGTGGCAGATAAAAAATACTCAAATATATAAAACTACCCAAAAGCTAAATGATAGAAAGCATCACAAAAGATAAAATAGACAATGTTGATTATATAAAATTTAAAAAGTTTCTGCACAAACAAATCTATTGCAGTTAAGATTAGAAGAGAAATATGAAATGAGAAAAATTCTTTGCAGCAATTTCTCTAATAAAGGTCTCATATCCAAAATACACAAAGAACTGATTCAGATTTATAAGACTAAGAGTCATTTCCCAATGGATAGACGAAGATATAAATAGGCAATTTTTCTTTTTTTTAGTGAGGCAATGGGGGTTAAGTGACTTGCCCAGGGTCACACAGCTAGTAAGTGTTAAGTGTCTGAGGCCGGATTTGAACTCAGGTACTCCTGACTCCAGGGCCAGTGCTCTATCCACTGTACCACCTAGCTGCCCCCCAATTTTTAAAATTGAATCTTACATTTTCTTGCTCCTGCCTTCTTCTTTTATCCCCATTTGAGCCCTTTCCACCCCAAAATCCTCTCAACATATCCATTAAGACCAAGTATTCCTACCCTTATTTTACAATTAAGGAAATGAAAGCATTGAAATATATGGAATTTTGTATAGTCACATAGCAAGTTGTGGAATGACAACTAGAATGAAGGTCTCCCATCTCAAATCTCAGATAGAAAGTGGGATGAGAAAAAACTGACTGAGGTAGGGAATGATGATCCCCCATAGACCTTAAATGGGTGCACTGGAGCTTAGGAAAGAAGAAGAGGTATCTTCCTTAATCAACTCTTCTTCCTCCCTCTTCATCCTTTTTCTTCCTCCCCCTACCTATACCTGACTGTCACCAGTGGCAATGCATCTGGAGTCATCTGCTCTTGAATTGAATTTATTTTGTTTTCAGTTTTTTGCTTAAATATACTTGAACTTCAAATTCATTTTCCTGTACTCTATTTTATTTCATAGAGTCCACCAGAATGAAGATGTAATCTGTGACTCTCTTCTTTGCTTTTCTTCATGTGAGCTCAGTTATCTTCTCTCTTTTTGCCAATTTTGTTGGTTAGTATTGCCTGGTGGAAACACCACATTTTAAAACCAACTTTGAGTCTTCTTCAGGTCTTTATTGTACTATGATTTTTATTTCAGCTTATAATCTAGCATTTTTCTTGATTTTGTTTCATCTGGAAAGTAAATGTTCATACACTGTGCATATGCATTTTTCATTATTTGTTTCCCTGAGGCACAAATATCTTCATCTAACTTTGCCTTTCACCTGTAACTAGGTTTGTGTTTCATTTTTATTTGATTTTCTTTCAATTCTGTTGCCTCAACTAGAAAAAGCTTGAAATATTTTATTTAGGATCACTTTGCTGGAGGAGCAAAGCAAGCATTTCATCTCCTGCTGTAGCCTACAGAGGCCCCAAGGGGACAATATCATTCTCAAAGTGTTCTCAACAGCTGTCTGGGTTGGTTATATCAATACCTTATTATTACAAAATCTTTTAAATCTATTGGTTTGGAAAAAGAAGAGAATAGTTGTAACCATTTATGTATTCCTGGCATGTAGTAATCCTGTGATTTCTTTCTTTTTCTTTTTTTCTTTTCCTTTCTTTTTCTTTTTTTGTGGGGCAATGAGGGTTAAGTGACTTGCTCAGGGTCACACGGCTATTATGTGTCAAGTGTCTGAGGCTGGATTTGAATACAGGTCCTCCTGAATCTAGTACTTTATCCACTAAGCCACCTAGCTGTCCCCCCTGTTATTTCATATTAATGGGGTTTACATTCAACCTAGTACTTCTATGAAATAAACATTTACACAGAAATACTGGGAAATATTTGCATGCAAATTAGGAAATGGAATCATTCAGAGTGAGAAATTTAAATAGAAGAATAGCTCTTTAAAATTTATAAAAAATATTTTTATCCCTAAGACCCTTAAAAATCATTCCTTGATAAGTACTATTCAAAACTTTTGCTTTAGCATAAATTTGAAGAATTCAATCATAGAGTTTTAGAGCTTAGAATCTACTAGAACACTTTTCAAACTCATTTAGCCATAGGATTTGAAATAATGTTGGTGAAATTCATTATTGCTGACTTAGAGGGTTGGAGAACAATGGAACAGTGGAACGATGGAAGGAATATTGTATTTAGAATCAAAGCATCTAGGTTTTAATCTGAGCTCTTCTGCATAATACCTATATCACTTTAGGCAAATTCCTGAACCTCTTGGGACCTCAGTTTCATCTTCTATAAAATAAAGAGTCCCCTCTGTATCTGAGATATTGTGACATAGATTCAATTGTCGGACTGACTCATATGTGTTTCAAAGGAGAATTCTTGTTTTTTCTGTGATCTTGTGTCTATGCAGAAAGAAAGGCTTTTCTGGCAAACTGATTTAGTAGAGAGAAAAATACTTTACAACTTAGTGTGTACCCTCAGCTGTGTTTTGTTTCTGTGGAAAAGAGATGCCTTGTTTATCAGTCTATGTTTGTTTGGTGGTTTGTGTGTGTGTGTGTGAGAAGTGTGACTGGGAAGTGGGGAAAAGACATAGCTATCACTTGTTTGTCCTCCTTCTTCTATATGAGTGTCTCTAATTTTTCTGATGATGACAAGGGGGTGAGAAAGTAGGCAGGAAGGAGGGGCTGTAGTGGAGAGGAAGTAAGGGAGTGAAAGAATAATCTAGGTAGACATAGAAAGGAGTATCATCTCTCTGTCCACAGAACTGAACCTGCACACTGCAGTTCAAGGAGGTGGGAGGTGGGGAGAGGGACGGGGTTGGTGACAGCTTCTTAGAAAGGCAGGAGAAAAAGGTGTTTCCTGCTCATCCTCTCCCTCTACCCCTTCAGTCTTAGGCTCTTTTCCCCAGCTGAGAAGTGGCATCTATCAGCATGCATCTGTACCCATCTATCTTCCTGGCTGCCTTACCAACTCTTCCAGGGGTCTATGAGTTGGACCACACACAAGTACCTACTTGATCAGAGACTTCTTGTCAATACCCTTTCTCCTGTGTTTCCTTGATAGGTCAGCTCAAGTTGGGCCCACTGTACCCCAGATTGTAATATGCCCAAGTCTAAATCTCTGAGCTTCTTTTTTGTCATCTTTGAATATAGACAGTTTCATACTTGATGTGAGAGGGTTTTTGTTGTTATTGTTCAGTCATTTCAGTCATGTTCAACTTTTTATGATCCTATTTGGGGTTTTCTTTGCAAAGATACTAGAGTGGTTTGCCATTTTCTTCTCCAGCTCATTTTACAGATGAGGAAATTTAGGCAAACAGGGTTAAGTGACTTGCCACAGCTAGTAAGTGTTCGAGGGTAGATTTGAATTCAGAGGGATGAGTCTTCCTGATTCCAGGCCTGTCACCTAGCTGTCCCAATACAAGAAATAGCATGTAGTAAAAAAGAGCATAAGACATATAATCAGGAAGTTCCGAATTCAAATCCTGATTAGAATTTTCTAGCCATGTGACCATTTGATTTTCCTGGTTGTTGGTTTTTTCTTATCTATGAAATAAGGATAATGATATCCTTGGTTGGTTATTGTGTGGATAAAACGAAATTATGTATGTAAAATAAAGATAAAATTATATATTTAAAATAAGGATAATAACATCCTTACTTGCTTACTATGGAGATAAAATGAAATTATGTATATAAGGGTAATGTTTTACATAATTACACATGTATAACCTATATCTGATTGCTTACTGCCTCAGGGAGGGGAGAGGTGAAGGAGGGAAATAGAGACTGAATTTGAAACTCAAAAACTTTAAATAAAAATGTTTATTATTGTTAAAAATATGCATATAAAGTGCTTTTCAAACATTAAAGTGTGATATGCATATCAACTTCTATTAATATTTCAGGGGAAACATATTGATAGTATTGTAATTTTCTTACAGAGACTGCATCTGTGATGCAACATCCCAGAAAGAGAATGAGCCCAAGATGTGTCTTGTTCTCTCAGAAGACTTGGACCTGGAAGGAAAGTTTTGGACAGCACAGAGCTGAAGTGAAGGTGAAAAGCCTTTGTTAATGGGACTAAATGTTCCTTGTCTTCATATTTCATATATTAACTTTCTGGGAGAGTATAATGGAAATTCTAAGTTTCTGCTTCATGTTTAATACTTTGATTTTTTTTTTTTTGCTTATGAGTATTGTGTGTGTGTGTGTGTGGTTTTTTTTTTTATCATTTCTTTTCTGTGTACAAAATAAATAGTTGTATTATACCTGATCTTTATTGTACACTGAGTAGTCACCTTCTTGGTGAGATCCAACACTTGAACAGGCTTAGGCTTTAAGGAATTCTTTCTGGGGCTTGAAAAGCCAGAGAATTCAAGAAAAAGAACCTAATCCTCTTTAGGGGTCAGGTTCCCTAGGTTTAAACTTCACCTGAACATGTAGGGACCTCTTTAATGGGAGAGGCAAGCCTCCCACTTCTCCTGGAGTGTTCACACTAACCTCCATACTTAAAAATATAGTAAAGTACAGATATTAATACTTAAATATTAAAAAATAAAATTCATGTGCATAAAAGTTTGGGGAAAGGAAACACAATGGAAAATTATTTATGGTTTTTTTTTTTTTGGTGAAGCAATTGGGGTTAAGTGACTTGCCTAGGGTCACACAGCTAGTAAGTGATAAGTGTCTGAGGTCGGATTTGAACTCAGGTCCTCCCGAATCCAGGGCTGGTGCTCTATCCACTGCGCCACCTAGTTGCCCCACTGTGACTGTTTTAAATGGGCTTGCCATGTTTTTTGAGTTCCAAAGATATCATTAATATATAAAGCTCCCAGAAAGAAAAGACAAAGTAAGCGGAGCTGAATCTTCTTCCTTTTAGTAATGGGCACTTTCAGATAGTGTCATCCTTTCCACCCCTTGAAGCAGACCAGACCTACCAAACTGGATGACCACATTGTTAGATGTGTCTAGTGAATAACTGACTCTATTGAAATGGTATTCATTGTGTCAGCTGGGACTTGGAGGTTGATTAAGTTTAATGCCCTCTATTTAATGATGAGCATTTGAAGAAATTAGTTCTGTTAGTGAGGGAGTGTTTCATTTGAAAATGTTACCTTGTGAAGGAAATCATTTTAAAAGTCTTTTCAGAGAGGCACAAATGTCACCAATTAATATTTTCTGAGGCCCTTTTGCACGCTCAGTCTCAAAGTCCATTAGGCCTATATTGGGATATGTCCTGGAACTACTAGAGGGAGTAAACATTTTTATTCTGTGCTACATCAAAGGGTCTGAGGAATTCCCATACCTTGTCTGACTGATATGTCTTCTCTTTACTTTGTAAGACTATTCCCCTTTTCAATAAACACATGGTCCAACGAATTCCTCTTTGCTTTCAAAAGAGGAAGAAGGTTGTCATCCTGGTAGTTTTTTTGTTTTTTGGGTTTTTTTTTGATGAGGCAATTGGGGTTAAGGGACTTGCCCAGGGTCACACAGCTAGTGTTAAGTGTCTGAGGCCGGATTTGAACTCAGGTCCTCCTGAATCCAGGGTCAGTGCTCTACCCACTGAGCCACCTAGTTGCCTCAGCCTGGTAGTTTTAAATGGGCTCACCTGTGTCTTTTGTGTTCCAAAGTTGTTATTCATTTTTAAGATTTGTGCTAAGGCTTGGAGGAGGATAAAGCTTAGGTAAACATGGGGGAAATATCTAGACAGTAGGAATAGGATAAGCAAAGATATAAAGGTGGTAAATGGCTCAGTAAATACTTGGAATAATGAGTAGAATTGCCTGCTGAGATCAGAGGTTGAATGTTGGGGAACACTGGGAAATATGGGTGAGTAGATATGGCAGGAAGACTGTAAATACAGGCAAAGGGGTTTAGATTAGGTGAAATAGGTAGTGTAGAGCCATTAAAATTGGGATGCTGCCTTTCACCTATGGGCCCCCAGAAAAGCCATCCAGTTGGGTCACTGTAGTTAGTTCACCATCCCCTCAAAAGAATAATTCATAATTCACTATATCATCCTTCATGGATGTGTTTTCTTTTATTAGTCTTATTAGGACATAATAAAACAATAATTAAAAGTAAAAGACATTTACCCCCAAAGAACAGCATTTGCATGCATGTACACATATACACACAGGTATTCTCTTCTAATATTAACATAGCATGTAGGGTAAGGAAGGAAGTAAGGGGTATACACACAGAGAACACGTATATGTAGGGAACACATATGGAACAAACACAGAGAGAACAAACCCACACCAAGTGAACAAATATAGACAAGGAATGAGCCCATGCTAAGAAACCAAATGCCCAGGATACACACAGAGAATACATACATAGGGAAGATGTCTGACCAAGATAAATATGTAACCAGAACAACTTCTACATACTTTCAAACATTGCAAGGCTATGTATGTCTTTTAATGATACTGTCATATTATACTCTACCCTCCAATGTGGAAATCATATCTTGTTTGATATTTCTCATCTAGTCTTGCAGTTAAGAGGATGTGGTAGTTGGAAACGTCTCCCTCATAAGGGCAGACCATTGACTCTTGCATACGAAGCTGAGACTGTAAACCCTCTACAATTAGCTATGAGTAGCTGAACAAAAGCCAGCTCAAATGCTCTCAGGCTAAGATTGTCTGTTCTCATTCAACTTCCTGTGCATGTCAATCAAAGTAGATCTCAGAAGTGAACTAAATATGAGATTTTAGTCTTTTCCTACACACAGTTCCTATGTGTTTTCCTTTTTGGCGTAGTCCCCTCTAAAACAAGTGTTGGGGCATAGGAGTTTCATATGGGGGTTAAGCAATAGTTATAAAGAATGTCTAACTCTAAGTCAGATAGTTGACTGTTGAAATGAACTTCAAATATGCATTAGACACAGACTGTAGGAACAAAAGCTAAAGGAAGGTACTGAAGTTTATTTTTCTCTTCTCTGTTTTGGACCATTCTTGTGCATGTGGTGTGTGTATACATATTCTCTCTCTCTCTCTCTCTCTTTCTCTCTCTCTCTCTCTCTCTCTCTCTCTCTCTCTCTCCCTCTCTCATCTATCTATCTATCTATCTATCTATCTATCTATCTATCTATCTATCTATCTATCTATCTATCTATCTATCTCTATCATCTCTCTCTCTCTCTCTCTATATATATATCCTATTATATGTGTGTGTCTGTGTATGCATATAGTAAACAGGACAGACTGGAAAAGACAGACATGCTAGATTCAGAGAGAAGTAGGAAACTTTACAGCAGTCTAGAAATTGTAATGAGGGCCCTGAGTAAGGTAAAGGTAAGGACAGGAGATATTATTTATCAGAGTTTGGTGAGAAATTGGATACAATGGGGCAGCTAGGTGGCTCAGTGGATAAAGCACCGGCCCTGGATTCAGGAGTACCTGAGTTCAAATCCAGCCTTGGACACTTGACATTTACTAGCTGTGTGACCCTGGGCAAGTCACTTAATCCCCATTGCCCCACAAAAAAAAAGAAAGAAAGAAATTGGATACAGTGAATAATGGACAGGAAGAGTCAAGAGGTGACTCCAAGCAATTGTGATAGAGTAGATAATGCACAGGTGGGAGACCTGGCTTTGACTCCTAGCTCTGATACTTATTAGCTCTGTGACCTTATCTAATTATTCTGAGCCTCAGTTTCTTCATCTGGAAAATAGGAATAATAATACCTATGTGAAAAACTCTTTGTAAGCATTAGTGAGAAATATAAGTATGAGCTATTATGATTAATATGAGAGTTTGGAAAATAATAGTAACATTTACAGAAATAGGCTAGGTAAGAAAAGGGAACAGTTTTGGTGGAAGACAAGAATAAGCTTGGTCTTGGTTATTTTTTGAGAACCTATTATCCATAAGTAACTTCTCTGAGCACTGTGGATACACAGACAGAAAGAAAAATAGTCCCTGCCCTCAGCTTACCTTCTTCTTCTTCTTCTTCTTCTTCTTCTTCTTCTTCTTCTTCTTCTTCTTCTTCTTCTTCTTCTTCTTCTTCTTCTTCTTCTTCTTTTTTTTTGTGGGTCAATGAGGGTTAAGTGACTTGCCCGGGGTCATAGAGCTAGTAAGTGTCAAGTATCTGAGGTCAAATTTGAACTCAGGTCCTCCTGGATCCAGGGCCAGTGCTTTATCTACTGCACCACCCAGCTGCCTCCCTCAGCTTACCTTCTATGAAAAACAAGATAATTGAGGAAGAGAGTACTAACAACCAGGAAGATCAGGAAGGACTTTCTGTAGCAGGTGGTAGCTGAAGTGAGCCTTGAAGAAAGAGAAGAATTAGCAAGAGATAGTGATGAAATGGAAGTGCATTTTATACATGTGGTCCAGCTTGAGCTAAGGTACAATGGTTGGAGATAAGAGTTAGGAGCAGAAAGTAGGACAATTTGAAACAGACTCTGTCTGAATAGGAGCCAGATTGTAAGGTTTAAAATGCCAAGCTGGGAATTTTATTTTTTATTATAGAGACAAAAGAAGGATACCAAAGATTTTGGGGCCAGGGAATTACATGGTCAGACTCTGTGTTTTAAAGATATTTTAACAGTGGTGGGGAAGATGAATTAGAGAGGGGAAAAACAAAGTAGAGAGGAAAAAATTAGGAGGCTGTTTATTGCAATAGTCTAGGCTAGAGTTGGTAGGGGCCTGAGTCCTAGATATGTGAGTAGAGAGAAAGGGATGCATATAAGACATATATAGGGGTAGAATTGACAAGATTGAATAAAACCATTAGAGAAGAAAACAAATGAATGTGTAAAGCTGAACGCAAACAAAAAGCAAGAGAATGAAAGTGGCTATGCCCTATATTTCTGTAACTCTGATTGTTTGTCATACCTTTAGAGGGTTGAGGTCTTAGGAGACTAGGATCTTAAACTGTGAATCTCAAGAGACTTGAGTCCATATCTGTCTGACATGGTCTCAGAAGGCCTAATAGGAGCTTTAATGAACTTACTAAGGTACAATTCTGCCTCCCCTTACAACCCTTTCCTCACTTTCTTTCCAGGCTATGTGATTATTTTAAACATTTATCTGTCCTTCTTCATTTATAGAATGGATCCTATTATTTTAAGGGAGTGATTCTTGGCAGATAGCCAGCACTGAACTGTTCTGTGCACTAACTCAGCTATTATTTCCTTTCTACACACTTATAAGTGGTTTCCTTCCACCTGCTTTGTACCCATATTTATCTGTGAAGTTGAACTGTAGTTCCTAGTTCTCCTTTTCTGCTGACTCCTCCCTAGTAGTAGCTACTGGAGACCTTCTCCTGGTCTCTCCCCATTAGTAACTTCCTCTTTCTAAAGTCTATATGTCTAGACACAAAAGCCATGCTTTCTAGTATTTTTCCACCTAGCTCATAGCCTAGCTTTATAGCTGTGAAAATGTATACAGAGTAAAGGAAGTAATAGAAATTTAACTTGTGGCCCAGAACCTCTGGGCTTTAGACTTACATGGACTAGCTTTGATCTTGGGAGCTATCCCAGAAGATGCTCATGTTTTTTGCTCATTATTATTGTAACTGGAGTTCACTCTGGGAAAAATCATCAAATATAGTTTATGCATGGGTTTTCATAGGTGTGAGTAACAGGTTCCCCAGCTCCTATTAAAAACACTTAACAAAATGTGCATCTGGTATAGCATGGCTTTTATTTTACCCTACAGAACGTGCAGATGTTAGGAACTATAGAAGCCCCTGAAGTCTCTGTGTGAAAAAAAAACTCACATACATACAATGTTCAGGCGTCTTTTTTTTTTCCAGTTGTGTCTGACTCTTCATGACCCTATTTGGGGTTTTCTTGGCAAAAATATCAGAGTAGTTTGACATTTCCTTGTCCAGTTCATTTTACAGATGAAGAAACTGAGGCAAACAAGGGTAAGTGAGTTGCCCAGGATCATATAGCTAGTAAGTATCTGAGGCTGGATTTGAATTCAGGTCTTCCTGATTCCAGGCCTGGTCTTCTATCCACTGAGCCACCTAGCTTCTCTACATGTATACTAGTAGCCCACAAAAATTAACACATTTATCTAATGAGTACTACTAGTGAACATTACTTTTAAAAAAAAATTAATTAATTAATTATTTTTAGTGAGGCAATTGAGGTTAAGTGACTTGCCCAGGGTCACACAGCTAGTAAGTGTTAAGTGTCTGAGGCCGGATTTGAACTTAGGTACTCCTGACTCCAGGGCTAGTGCTCTGTCCACTGCACCACCTAGCTGCCCCATGAGTATTATTTTTAAACTGGGAATTTAAAGTCCTTCCAACTCAGTCCTACCCCAAGGTTTGGACTCCCCTAGAAGGGAACTAAACTGTTCAATACCTTGATATTTTGTTGAACCCCTCTTTCCTAGAGGGTTATATACAAAATACCTAGCAGATTTGTTCCTCTATGGTTTGGACTCCTTCAGAAGAATTAGGCCTATTAAACAGATAAACTTCTTTGCTTTTGACCTGCATTGTCTGAATATCTAAAGATAAAGGTGTTTGTGGTGTGTGTGTGTGTGTGCGCGCGCGCATGCATGTGTGCACGCACACACACATGCAGATACGTGCGTGCATGTGAAAGGGGGAAGAATGATGAGGAACAAAGTACAGATCTTGTGTTCCTCTATGTCAAGGCTTTTTTCTCATTATCCTGCTGCAGCTACGCTCTCCTCTCCTATCTCTGAAAGGCCTGATGCTCATGGAACTCCCCTTCTGTCTCTAGAAGTGCATATCCTTGAACTCTAAAATTTAGTATTACTCATGAAACAATCCCTAAAGGCCAGTGTTTGAGAAATCTCCTTTCTATGGCTATAAAGTCATGTTCCTGGATCAAACTGCCTTACATTTACTCTCTACTAATGTACAGACATATTCAGGTATGACACTGTTCATAGCTTCCTCTTTGGGACCTTGCATGTTGGCTCATGTAGCATCTGTATACTTCTTCAGATAGAATGGCATTACTCTGGTTGTTTCCACATCTGGAGGCTGGGATGTCCATTCTCAAATTTCAGTTCTTTAACCTATCTTGAAAAAAGGATAAAAAGGGAAAAGGCAGACAAAGGACAGCCAGAAATCCTTTTCTCTTCTCTGTCGTCTAATAGATGCAGCCTCCCTGTGCTTCCAGTCCAAGAAAGCCATTAATTGGTTTCTTAGGGGAGGGCAGTAGATGAAATCACCACCCATTCTTTCCACCTACTTTGCTGTGCTCTTGAAGAAAGGCAGAAGGTAAAAACAAAAAATAATAATAAAAGAAAATAAAAGAAGTAAAAAAGATCTGAGAAAGCATGTTGACCCATTTCTATAAGCCAGCAGAAAGAGTGGCTTCCCCTCTCCCAAGAGAGTCTGTCTTCCTAAGAGTCCAAATTGACATATTCATCTTAGTACTGCCCCAGCCATTGACTTTTGTTCTCTGACCAACATGCTGATGGTCATCTTGGTCTCCTTAGACTATGGAGTGACATATGGACACTCACTGTTTTACCCAAGGCTCATCGAAACACCAGGAAACTGATCAACCCCTTGTAGAATTTAGAGATCATCTAATCTTATTCCTTCACCTTACACACAAAGAGACTGAAGCACAAAAAAATTAAATGACCCAGATAGTTCTTGGTAGACCTGAGCAGTGATGGAGATGGGAAGAGTAGCAATGTGCCACTTGGAATGTTGTAAATCACACAGTTGTTCCAGTTTTGCCTCTCTGAATCTACCTTCTTACTCCTCCCCCCCCCCCAAAAAAAAAGGAAAAGAAAAGCTCAATTTAGCAAAGTAATTTTGCCAATCACTTTAGAGGCTTTTGGTTCTTGGGCAATCATTACCAAACTATAGTAAGCTTAGTGAAAAATATAAAATCTTAGAAGAGCACTGAATGACGAAATGCTGCTTGCATCCACAGGATAGGGGAGAGAATTGTCTTCAACACTAACTCCATGTGAAGCTTTAAAAAATGCCTAGTCTCTGGTGTCCTGACATTGTTGGCTTGCCTGTGGGCATATACCAGGGCTATTGGAAGTCTTGATGGATGAACACAAAGGATGGGGATGTCAAGTAGGGGATGTAATTTTGCTGCCATGGATGCCATTTCACTGTTGCTAGGTTACATGGGAGTCATGAAAGGTACCCTTAACAACTAAAAACTGTCACCACTGCCCAACCCAGCTGGTATGAGTGGTGACAGTGGCCAGAGAGGAGGAGGCAGCAGGAAAGGAGATCAGGAAAAGGGGGGAAGGATAGAGAAATGTGAGAGGTTGTTATGTGGGCAGGTCAATCTTCTTAACCCTCAGGCCAGGAAATGGAAAGAGTGAAACAAAATGATTCATAGGACTAAAAGCTTGAGGTACCTTAAAGATCATCCAGCCTAATTTCCTCATTTTATAGGTGAGGAAAGCATTACAAGTATGAAGGTACAGAGCAACAGATGTGTTTATCCAGAAATAGCAATAGTGGAGTGCTTTTATATTCAGGAAACATATCACCATAGGCTAATAAGTGATGATGTCCCTACTTCCCCATCACCCTTTAGAGTTTATAGGATTGTTACATCTAGAAGAATATTCACTAAACCTGGATGAGTTAGTATAGAATTACTTTAGTAAACTTAAAATTTTCCCCTTGATACTTAGGCCAGGTTGAAGTTCAGATTTTGAATTATTTAGGAATTTTTATTATCTATATGTCATTATTAAAGGGAAAGCTTTTAAACAAGAGATAAAGCTAATGGCAATAGCATCAGAAAAAAGGATTTTAAGTGTGTGAGCTTTCAGGCAGGAATGTCACTGAATTATAACCCAATGTTTCATTGTCAGCAAACCAGATTTAGTTGAGCCATTATAATAAAATGGGGCTTAGCTGCCATCCATCCGTTCAGATGTTCATGGTGGAAAAGACTTTCCCCCAAGCCTAATTTTTGAATTGTTTGTTTTAAAATTTTCCTCTCATATAAAAGGAACAATTGTGTGATTTGATTCAAAGGTTCCCATATTTATTATCAACATATTTCATCCAATCTCATCTGACAGGATGTCAGGCTTCTTGTAATCAATGGCTGCCTTGGGCCTTATCAACCAAAGTGTTTATGTAGAGCTTCAAGTAAAGAAACAGAACCTTTGGATTTATTACATTTCAGGGTATATATAGCTTATAACTTTCTACAACATCCTTTTAGGTTAGAAGAAGAGTTTACATATGTCAAAAATTGGCTTTTTCCCCCCTCAAAGATTGGCTTTTGATGAGAAAAATAAAATCATACCAGGTAAAAGTGCTGTTAAATATACCACAAAAGATTTTATGGAAAACATTTTACAGTCTCATTTCAATTTATTTATTGTTCCCATTATTCAATGATATCTCAGAGTAAATTAGAATGACCATCAAGCAATATTCATGAAACACCTTTACATATGTCTCCAAATTGGGGTTTAATCTGAGCTGCATAATCACCAGGAATAATAATAATTTCAAGTTCAAAATTTCTTTGAAAAATATTAAAATTTACAGAATACTTACAGAATTGAGAACTTTTCAACATGGTTTCATAACAAATCAAACATAATGTACCCTTTAGTGTTATACTAAGTATCACAGTCAGCTACTTCAAAAGTCATTATGGAACAGAAACAGAGGGACAAATGGAAAATGTTGAGTAATTGAATTAAAACAGAGATCATTTGTTTAGACAATAAAACTCAAGTTACTGATAGAGAATTCGGAAAAAAGGTTCATCAAAGAGGAGAAGGAAAATTATTTTTAGGATCATAAAATTTTAGGTTGCAGTGAAGCATCTAATAATAATAATAATAATAGTCATAGCAACTGACATTTATGTAGTTCTTGAAGGTTTGCAAAGCACTGAGAGAAATAGAGCACTTGAGATATGACTCTGATAGTTATCTGTTTGAAACGAAAGCATTACAAGTAGATGGATTTCCCAAATAAGTTAGTCTAAATACCAGGCCCATGACCAGCCCTTAGTATATAAATATCCACTTAGTGAGTGGAAGGAGACAGGAGCAATTGTAAAGAGATGTCGTGGAGTAATGAGAAATTGAAGACAATTAGGATAATAGGGTCCCTGGATGCATGTTAAAGAGTAAGACTGGGTAGAGAGTGAAATAGTTCTCCAATCTTCCTGTCTACTACAATTCATTATAATCTTCCTATCCACTATAAAGAAGAGATCCTAAGCTTTCATTGATTTTGCTCTTGACCTCAAAATAGTTTAAATTTTTAAAATTGTCATTAATCAAAAATTATTTTGCATTGGTTTTTAGCTTTGCTGACACTATAATTGTAAGACCTTGGGAGTCTTTTGCAGGATATTTTCAAGTATCTGTGTGCATTTCTTATCTCTTGAATATAGCCTGTTAAAATTTGAGTTTTAAAATTATTTTCCTATATAGCCATGTCAGTCATTTTTTAGCCACCTTACTTTTTTTATTTACTAGAATATATTGTGACTGTGTTGCCATCTCTCATGACTTAATTTTCTCTTTAGAGGTAAAGAAATGGGATTTTCTTTATCCTGTTTCTGAATTCCCAGCCATCTCCACACCATATACTCTATGCTTCTAGCCATCCTCCCTTGTTCTCCCCAGTTGGACCCTTGGATTCTTTCCCTTCGGCTCTGATAGGCGAGCTTTTGCCTTTTCTTACCTGGAATGAGGCCAGATCACTACTTTCTGGCCATTTCCATGCCATGTTGTCCCCCATCCCCTTCCAGGTCCCTTTTGGGTGTTTTCCTATTTCATTGGAATGTAAACTCTTTTTTGACTGCAGAGACTATCTCACTTGTGTTTTTATGTCCAACACAACACAGGGCCCAGGATATAGACAGTATTTATTGAATTCTTATTATATGTATGTATGTATGTATGCGTGGATGCATGCATCCATCTCTCTAATCTATTTGAAATGTGTTCTCTTAAGGTCAAAGTATCATTTCTCTCTTACTTTTCATGAATGTTAAGATAGTATTGTCACTGCCATAATTTTAAGGTTTCAGCAGTATCCATAAAGCATAAGGTAAGAGAATCAGTCCTAGAATTTGACAGGGATGGTGTGTGGTAGGGTTAAAAAAGCTGGTGATTTTAGTGAAGGACATTATAGCAGAGTGATGAGATCTTTCAAATTGTGAAAAATTGGGCATCAAGAAAGAAGGTGATGAAAGAAATTGGGACAGTTGATGTGGACTATCAGAAGAGTCTGGGCCTTAGCAATGATGTATCAGTTGGAATGTAGGCTCCTTTTCAAATTTTCTTTCTTGGCTGCTTGTGTGTCTGAAGTACTATGTTGTAGCCTATGGGCCTTCATTGAAACATTTGGTAACAGCTACATAGAGCAATAAGTGAAATATTATGTTAGAATATTAAGGAGAATGTGATTATAACCTAGAAAAAAATGTTCCCTTCCCTTCCTTTCAGGCATGCATTAAATAGATATAAGCATGAATTTCCTGCATTCTCAGTAGGTAATATAATGACCTTCTACTTGCTGCTTTCCTACTGTCTACAAACATGCCTATATCTCTTCCATCTAAGTCCATTCCATTTCAGTCCAAGCCTTTTATTTTAAAATTGACAAAAGTGAGGTTCGGGGAGTTTAACTGACTTAGCCAAGGTCACATGGAAACTAAGCAAAAGAAGGATTTGAACTTAGGTCTTCTGACTCCAGAGCCAGTTCCCTTTTTACTGTTCCAGGTTGAGCTCATGATTATTTTCCCTTTGACAGGTATGGGAAAAGTCTGAGAGAGGTTTTGTCACTTTGACTTGCGCAGTCCTGTGGCTAAAAAGCAGGAGAGCTTGGGACTTGAAGACAAATCCTTTGTCCTCAAGTAAAGACTGAACTTGCCACCACTATTCTGCCAATGTATGGCATTGCAATGTGATTTGTGTTCCTCAGTGTAAGGGAACACAGAGTAAGGGGCTGGCAAGTTTTGCAAAACTCATTTTCCACCTTTCATTTATAACCTAGGGAGAAAGAAAGGAGCATATGCTGAGGTTGTTTATTTAGGCATAAAAATGGAATAGCACTTAAAAATAGATAAGCAACTATGATGTCTTGAGGCTTTAAAACTAATACTTCTTAGTAGGTAGTGAAGATGGCTGTATGGTTTGATTTATTTTTCTTTAAAGGCTTCAACCTTTTCAAAATTAGTCCATGCAAATGAAAGCTAAAAATGCATCAAATGATGCCTCTGAGTCTAAAATCTGGGACTATTTACCCTCCAATTTCAGAGCGGTACCCTGAATTCATGGTATGTTGGTCAGCTGCATCCACATCAATCCATAGCTCAGAAGTCTCTATTAACATTATGTTTAATAGTTAGCCAGAGGACATCGAAGCATATTGAACAATTAGCCTAATAAGAATGGAAGAAATAACCCAGTAAGAAGAACAATAAAACATTTTCCCCTTGAGTCTGGGACACATTATGTTACACATGCACATACCATCAGTAGGATGTGTTGGCACATAGGGAACATGTGTAGCTAGGGAGCATACGTGGAAAGGTAATTGGCCCCGTGTGGCCAGAATGTTTATATTGATTTTTATATAGGCAATCTATGTGACTAGGGTACACATGTGGAAGGACATATATTCAGGGAATATACTTTCCAGAGTACAGGTGTGGAGGAGCTCACACATAGGAACACATTTCGTTAGGGCACACATATGGACAAGCACACATATAAGGAATATTTTTGGCTAAGGCACATGTGTGGAGGGACAATTAATGTCTCTGATACTGCAAGACCACCAATATCCATTGCTGATGTCCTCACGCTGCTGCCACTGGACCTGCCCTCCCTGGTCCTATGGGGTGTGTAATTGCCACCACATTTATTATCTCTGCTGAATGGAGAGGGTCTTCTTAGTATTACATCCTACTGTTCTAGCATGGCTGCCACTTCATATTGCTTTATTGGTTCTATGGTCACTGCTGGTTGTAGACACCAGCAAATCTATGATGCATGGCTAGAGCTCATTTTAACTTTAGTTTCTGGCTTTTGTTGGGATCCTTAGCTGGTGTGCTGTTTCTCATGGAGGTTGATTGTGTTCTGCCATTATTCTTTTACACTAAAGATCTAAGGCATTCCTTGCTATGGACCTTTTAGAAGAAGGCAGAACCCTATCACATGCATTCATCATACTGAGGTCAGGGGGTGGGGAGAAACCTTCCTAAAGAAAAAAAATTCCAGCTTTCTCCCTCCTTACCCTCCCCACCTGTTTCTTTCAGAATCTTGACTAGAAGGTGTTTTATTTTCCCCCTGTGAGAAGTTCTTTGGGATCAATCAGTGAATCAATCAAGCAGCATTTAAAAACCTACTGTATTCCAGGCACTTTGCTAGGTCCTGGATATATAAATACAAAAAATAAGTCCCTACTATCAAAAAAACTTATGTCCTCTTGGGGAATGCAATACATACACAATACAATATATGCATTATACATATACATGTACATATATATTTATGTATGCATACATATATGTACACATATAAATATATGTGTATATATAAATAAATATGTATGTGTATGTGTATGTGTGTGAGGAAAAGATTCATATAAGGTGGCACTTAGGCTGAACTCTGAAGGAAAATATGGATTTTAAGTGGTAGAGGTAAGGAGGATGGAAATTCCAGTCATAGGAGGGCATCCTGTGCAAAGGCCTGGAGGCCAGAGATGGAGCGTAATGTGTGAGGGACGATGTATTGCTGACCTGAAGAAGGTATGACAAGGAATAATGTGAAACAAGATTTGAAAGAAGGTTAGAGGCAGGTTGTGGGGGATTTAAAAACAAATTGAGGGGGGGCAGTCAGGTGGCACAGTGGATAAAGCACTGGCCCTGGATTCAGGAGGACCTGAGCTCAGGTCTGGCCTCAGATACTTGACACTTACTAGCTGTGTGACCCTGGGCAAGTCACTTAACCCTCAGTGCCCTGAAACAACAACAACAAACAACAACAACAACAACAAAACAAAATAGAAAAGTTTATATTTGATCCTGGAAATAATACTTCCTGACCAAAATACCCTTTTTGGGGGCACTTCCCCTGTGTGTGTCATTTTACTTTTTTTTAGAAGGTAAATTATTTGACTCTTTTTCTTTTGCATCTTTTATTTTTCTGTTTAGCATACAATCTGCATGTTTTAAAGACCTAATAAATGTTTTTCATTCATTCATTCAAAATAAGGAGCCATTGGAGTTTATTAATCAGGCAAGTGTCATAGCCAGACTTTTCCTTTAGAAAAAATGTTTGTAGTTGTGTGGATTATTAATTGTAGGGTGGAGAAACTTGAGATAAAGGGATCAAATTAACTGGCTATTGCAATAGTCCAAGTGAGAGATGATGAAGGCATGGATGAGGGTGGTGGTTCTTTCAGGGGATGGGAGGCAAGGGATGTGGAGATAGAATTTAAAAGACTTGGCAAGCAAATGGTAATATGGGGTGAGTGAGATAGAGGAGTAAAGGATGACTCTGAGGTTGTGAACTTTAGTGACTGGAGGCTTTCACGATTGTACACTTGAATAAATAAATGAGTGAAATGAATGAATGAATAAGGAAAACACCTGTTCAGCACTTATTACATGCCAACCTCTGTGTTAAGTGCTAGGGATAAAAACACAAATGTTAAGACAGTTTCTGCCCTCAAGGGATTTATAATGTCATAGGGAGATTCAATATACTATACATATAAGAGCCCAAGAGAGGAATTCAGGTTTAAAAAATAATTGGGATGGTAAATGGGGCCACTGATAGAAATAGGGAGGTCAGAAGAGGATTGTCTCACACCTCTATTTTGAACACAGGAGTTTGAGTTGACTGGGGGTGGTATTCAAGTGGAATTGTCCAATGACTAGAACACAAAACAAAGCCACTCCTTAAAAACTAGTGTCCCTTCTTTTCCCCAAAGAGATCATGGAAAGGGGAGAAGGACCCACATGTACAAAGATGTTTATAGCTGCTCTTTATGTTGTGGCAAGGAATTGGAAATTGAGGGGATGCCCATCAATTGGGGAATGGCTGGACAAGTTGTGGTATATGAATGTAATTGAATACTATTGTCCTGTAAGAAACGATGAACAGGAGGATTTCAGAGAAACCTGGAGGGTCTTTCGTGGACTGATGATGAGTGAGATGAGCAGAACCAGAAGAACATTGTACACAGTATCATCAACATTGTGATGGACTATATTCTTCTCACCAATGCAATGGTACAGAAGGATTCCAGGGAACTCATGATGGAGGAGGATCTCCAAATCCAGGAAAAAAAAAAAGAACTGTGGAGTATAGATGCTGAATGAAACATACTATTTCTTTTGTTTTTGGTGCTGTTGTATTTCTATTTTGAGGTTTTTCCTCATTGCTCTGATTTTTCTCTTATAACATGACTAACGCAGAAATATGTTTAATGTTATTATATATATATAAATATACATATACACACACATGTATATATATATATATATATATATATATATATATATATATATATATATATATATATATATATATATATAAACCTATATCAGATTACCTGCTGTCTAGGGGAGAGGGGAGGGAGGGGAGGGAGGGAGAAAAATCTGAAATTGGAAAGCTTGTATAAACAAAAGTTGAGAACTATCTTTACATGTAATAGGAAAGAAAAATAAAATACAAAAAAAAACAACCCTAGTGCCCTTGGGCCTAATTTATTTACTTTTTCTTTGCTGTACTTTTTGTTTATTGAAGTCTTCATCTTCATCAGAGGCTCCTTCCTAGCTTATGGCTAAAAAGACTGTAGCTATTTAAAAATTCTGATTAATGCTGTGACCAACCTTGGCTCCAGAGGACTGATGAAAAAGCATTCTACCTACCATCTGACAGAAAGGCGAGGGACCTGAAGTATGAATTGAGACATATATATTCAGATGCAATATATGGGTCTTGTTTTACTTAATTATGCTTGTTTGTTCTAAGTTCCCTTTCTTCCACTTTCCTTCCTCTACCCTACTAAGGTATTTAGGTGGTCAAGTCAGTCAAATATTTTTTAAGGGATTGCTTGCTATATGTCAGGCATAGTGCTAAGTATGGGGGATAAAACTACAATAAAAACAACAATAGTCCCTATACCCAAGGAGCTTATAAAACAATGGGAGAAGACAACACACACACAAAGGCTGAAAATTGAGGAGAAATGGGGGAGAAGGTCATCATGGACCGTTCCAAAGAAAACCAAAAGTAATGTATATGTTGGAGTTCAGTGGATAGCATGAGGCTTGGATTCAGGCAGATCTGAGCTCCAGTCCTGTTAGATATTTTTTAGCTATGTGATCCTGGGCAAGTCACTTAGCTTCCTATCTTGTAGGGTTGTTGGTTTTTTGTGGAGCAATGAGGGTTAATTGACTTGCCCAGGGTCACACAGCTAGTAAGTGTTAAGTGTCTGAGGCTGGATTTGAACTCAGGTCCTCCTAAATCCAGGGCCTGATGCCTTATCCACTGAGACACCTAGCTACCCCTTGTAGGGTTGTTTTGAGGATAAAAAGATGCATAAAGTGTTTTGCAAAAATTAAAATGATAAATACTTTCTAATTATTATTATAATTTTCATGTGGGATATTTCAGAGGGAGATGAGATATGAGCAATAGTGATGCCTCAAAAAAGGCATTTAAGAATTTGAAAAAAAGCATAGAAGAGAATAGAAGGAGGCTTGGGAGGAGGGAGTCACAGACAATCAGGACAGCTTTGGAACTGTGTTGAATGTATTATATCTTTTTGGAACGAAATGGAAACTTTATGTAAAGGAGATTTGTGATTTCATATGTGATTCTCTCTCTTTTGTTCTTTGCATATGCTAATGTTCACATTTGTCAAAAATCTGTCAAATTCAGAATGGCAAAATAAAATTATATTTAAAAAAGAGAAAGTTTATGTGACTCCCTCATTAATTCCCATTTGCGAATTCTATATCCCTCATATCAGGAACAACTCTGCCAAGGCAATGCTATGGAGCAGTTTGGGTCTGATCCCTTGCATGCATTTGGCCTCAGGAAGTTAGGCAATTTGGAGCACAAAAGGACAACTCAGACCTCCAAAGATTTTGAGACCTGCAGTGACCTGCAGTCACTTGGATAGCCACCCAACCTGAGATAAGGACATCACCACCAATAACCAAATTTAGAACTGGCCATGACCTAGATCTTAGCCTAGATCCTAGTGGCCAAAAGAGGAGAAGTCACCATATTCTGGCAGCCTTGAGGTTTTTTGGTTTTGTAATGGAATTTATTAATTTGATCATTAACAATGCTATGCTAAGGTTTAGTAAAAATATAGCAATTCAAACAGTTAAAGAAGAGAATCCAGCTTTCCAGACCAGAGTCCAGAATCCAGTTTTTCCAGACCAGAATCCAGTTTCCTCCTGATGACATCTTACCACTTCAAGAAGACAAGAGAACTCAGAGACTTTATATGAACTGTTTTGCTTTATTAGTTTTTACTATCTCCTTTCTGTTATAATATACACTATCTGTAACATGTACTCTCTGCAGAGGCTCTCCCTTTGCAAGACTAATGTCAAAGTGTCGGTTCATGAGGACAAAAAAAATTGCCCCTCTGAACAAAACTTTCCTCTCTTCCTTTTCTATATTGTTGTTCACATATTATTAGTTAGCAATAGTTATTATATTCTTTTTACTGTTCCATCAAGGAAACATTCTGTTTCTTGAGGAACAAAAGGGGGGAATGTGGTAAAAAGTTTTAACAGTTGGTTAGCGATAATGGAGAGATGCCAGTTTTTCTTTAAGGACCACCCTTTTGGGGAGGAGAACAACGGCATGAGCTACGCACGCCAGTCGGCCTGCTAGCACTCCACTTCCGGGGTGCGAGCTTAAAAGGCAAGGAGAGAATGGAAGTGGGATCTTTTTCCTGCTCTGCGGGTCTCCTGACTATGCTGCACAGACAGATGCTGACTGGAGTTCGACTCGGCCCGGCTCGCGGTTAGCAGCAGTAAGCGCTTGACTTGGTCTTTTTCTCTCCCCAAAGGTGGCCTTGGGCTTTTGGTGAGTTTTATACAGAATATAGACTAAGCTTAGACTTAAGACGATTTGTATTGTATTTCTACTTTCCTATCCCTCTAATCAACATCACCTGGTAACTACCATACAATAAAAGCTCTAACTAGAAAACCAGAAGCTTCTTCCATTTACTAGTCTGGGAGATAAATTAAGGGAAAGGTTAAAGAGGGGAGATTTATGATCTAATATCCAATTTTAAATCTCACAGTTTGGACCTTGGAGATGACCGCAGCAGCTGCCTTCAGAATTCTCACTGGCTTCTACCACTTTTTCTGAGTTCTGGGGAAACTCCCAGTGGAGGGGGGCAGGGCTGAACTTCCCAGCTGCAGTTGGCTCAGTCCCCACTGAGAACAGAGATGGGGAACAAGAAGTATATGTATGGGACATTCAACTTCTTGGCACAGCCCACCTTTTGTTGAAGACCCCTACACAAAGCTCTGTGAGATACTTGTCTCCCTACTTACTCAAACCAATGCTGGGATCATGATATAGTATCTAGGAGCCTTGCTCACCCTTTGAGGAAGAAATTAAACTACACAGCAGTCTTACCAGCTAGTCTTATCACCTTGCCCCAGAATAATAACAAAAGCCTTACCTTCTTTTTCCAGAGCTCACCAGGTTGTAAATTTCTGTAGGTTTCAAATAAGCCCATTACATTCCTTCCAGCTATGTTTTTTCCCCTCAATAATGTAGCTCTGTCACTGTGGCTACAATTTATCCTACCAGATAAACATTCATTGTTACACTAAAATCCTTTACCGAAGGAAGAGCATAACCTTAATCAGGACCTTAATAGCTTGTTTAAGTAGCTTGCCGATTATTCCTTCAACATTTTATATTGCTCATTTTCTGTGCAAGGAAAATACTGTTTTTTAAAAATTAAAAAATGATTATATTTGTGACTCATGCTTGATAAACAGTGAACATGCCAGTATTAATATATTAAAGACTCAATTAGTTCCCATAATGTTTTTGTTAATTGTTTAGAATATCTGATTTCCAAAATGTACCTTCTTGGTAGAGTTAATTTGTGCCATGTTTTAAAAATCTTATTTTTGAAATATCTTTCTGGAACAAAAAACCCCACAATAATATGAAGTTTGTATTGGGTTTAAGACTAAATTTGGGTTACAGATTCTAGAAGGGGAACCCCTAATAGAGGGATAGACAAGTTACATCAAGTCTTACTATGCCTGTTTAAAAGTTGCGGGATGGTAAAACTCATCGGTGCTCTATTTTGAATAAAAGTAATTTAAGTAGAAATATAGTGGGGAAGTGGTTTTGGACCCAAATTACCAATCTTTGAAGTGTGCTGATTTACTTTTTTTTTTTAATCAATACCAATGGACAGATGACAACAACAACAACAAAGAATAATAAACAACAGCAGACTCATACTTGGTTTCTAACCACTGAAACAATAGGTTATGACCTGAAGAAGAAAAACTGAAGAGGGAGGGAATTCAATTTTCTTAAACAAAGATGCATTAAGCATCTACTATGTATAAAGTATTGTGCTGATCATGAGGATAGCACAATGGATTTTGTTCTGTGTACAGTTTATTTGGAGTAAAATAAACACAAATATGGGGGAAGGAGGGAAGGAGGGAGAGAGACAGAGACAGAGACTGTCAGGGGAAACTGAAGAAGGGAAAAATCACTTCCACTTAATTATTTATTTTTTGTGTGGGGCAATGAGGGTTAAGTGACTTGCCCAGGGTCACACAGCTAGTAAGTGTCAAGTGTCTGAGTCTGGATTTGAACTCAGGTTCTCCTGAATCCAAGGCTGGTGCTTTATCCACTGAGCCACCTAGCTGCCCCTTTACTTAATTATTTAACTTATTCATTCATTCATTCATTCATTTATCTATTTTATTCATCTATCTATTTATTCATTCATTCTTTCACTCATATAATTTATTCACTCATTCATTCATGTATTTATTTATTTATGTATTCATTTATTCGTTTATTTGTTTATTTATTTTGTGGGGCAGTGAGGGTTAAATGACTTGCCCAGGGTCACACAGCTAGTGTCAAGTGTCTGAGGCTGGATTTGACCTCAGGTCCTCCCGAATCCAGGGTCTGCGCTTTATCCACTGTGCCATATAGCTGCCCCTGAAAAATCACTTTTAGCTGTGAAGAGGAAAGAAAAGTCAGGCCTTGGAGTTAGAAAACCTGAGTTTGAGTTCTGACACCAGCTATAAAACACCGAGCAAGTCCATTTACCTTTCTAAACCTCAGTTTCCCCATCTAAAATGAGAGCAATAAAAATTTCTCTGCTTTAGTCACAAATTATTTTGTCAGGAAAATGATGTGTAAAATTTAAGTGTAATCTATTATGTCATAATATGATTAGATATGGGTTTTGAATTTCCATTTCCTTATCACTAATTGCCTGTTAGACATCTCTACCTGGATGTCCTTCCTGTATCTCTACAGATTCAAAATCTTTTCCCCTCCTTCCCCAAATCTCCATCCATCTATCCATCATCTTTCTTCCTCCAACTTGCATATTTCTATTGAAGCCAGTTACCTAGGTATATAACCTCAAAATCATCCTTGATTCTTCTTTCTTTCTGATCTTCTATATCCAATCAGTTGCTTCTATCTTCATGTCATCTCTTATATCTCCTTGTCTCCATCCATACAAACACCACTACAATTCAGGCTTTCTCCCTTAGATTATTATAAAGGCTTCTTTTTTCCCAGAGTTGCCAAATAAATCTCTCCAAGGTGCAGAAATAACCCTCTGTGCTGAAAACTTTTCAGTGTCTTCCAATTACTTCTGTGAGTTCCTAAGCCTGGCATTTAAAGTCTTTTACAATTGGGTCCCAACATCTTGTTGTTGTTGTATTTCACATTATTTCCCTCTCTACACTCTATATTCCAACCAAACTAGACTACTTATTAACTTTCTCCTGATATATACATTCTATCTCTAGTCTATGTTTACTCATCACTTTTTTCTTAAAAGTGATAAAATATCAGTCACAATAATGTTTTTATGTATAATCAAATGTACATAAATAATAAAAATATTATTTAATAACCTTACTGCCAAGTCCTTATTCCATTTATGAACAATTTCATCAGAATTACTATTTGTTCAATTCTGAGTTTTCAACCCATTAGATTGGCAAAGATGGTTAAAGGTGAAATTTGGCAATGTTGGAAGGGCTGTGGAGTTGGAAGAAATGTAAATGGATTCAAATGTTAAAGAAAACCATTTTGAATTATATTAAAAAAGACACTCAACTATACATGTTGCTTGATCTATAAATATCACTTCTACTAGGTATATGTCTTAAGGAAGTAAAAAAAACAAACAAAACCTCCCATATATACAAAAAGACTCAGAGCAACACTTTTTAGGGTAGCAAAGAATGAGAAGTAAAGTAGGCTTCCCCTGATTAGGGAGTTACTGAACAAATTAAGATGTATGAATGTAGTAGTATGTTATTGTAATATAAGAGAAATTACAAAAATAAATAATGCAGAGAAACTGGGGAGAAGAAACTTGAATTCAGAGAAACTTTGGGAATGTTGGAATAGAAAGAATGATAGATATGGTGTCAGAGATCCTGAGTTGTATGATGTTTAAAATCTAGTGTGTGGTCGCCTGACCTGACCCCAGTGTAGGGGGAAAATTAGCTAAGGTTTACTGATAAATTCGGCAACAGTTTAGGCTTTTAAGCATTTATTAAAAAGAAAGATAACACATGGAGTACAGCAAGAAAAGCCTACGTCCTTTCCTCTCTCTCTGCCACCAACCTGAAGTCCTAGACAAAAAAAGAACTACCCTCAGCGGCTTCTCCCAGAAGCCCCCTGTGGAACAGGAAGCAGGGCAATCCCCACACACAGTTCTAAGCTAATTGGCTAGTCTATTGATTGATATGACTTACAGGCGGTCTATGAATAGACAACTTCTGGAAGCCAGGCAGTCACATGCTTTCTCCTCATTGCAGATCTGCCCTGATTCTCACAATGTCTTTCTCAGCAGGATGGTGGTGCTCTGATTCTCAAAACATAACTTTGTCACTTACTTTCTTAGGCAGTCACTTAACTTTTCTTGGGCCTGAATTTTGTAATCTGAAAAGTGAGCAATTTAAGTTAGATGATCTTTAAGGTTCCTTCCAACTCTAAAACTATGTGATTTCATGAATACATAGAAAATGATACAGATCAGATTCTGTTGTTAGAAGAATCAACCAATCTCTCTCTCTCTCTCTCTCTCTCTCTCTCTCTCTCTCTCTCTCTCGCTCTCTGGTAGGGCAATGGGGATTAAATGACTTGTCCAGGGACACACAGCTAGTAAGTGTCAAGTGTCTGAGGCCAGATTTGAACTCAGGTCCTCCTGAATCCAGGGCCAGTGCTCTATCCACTGTGTCAGCCAGCTGCTCCCCCCCTCCAATCTCTTAACAACCATTTACAATAAACACCTACAATGTGCTAAGAACATTGATGCTGGAGATATACATACAAAGAATAAACAATCGCTATTTTCAAAGAGCTTACATTCTAATGGGCAGGAGACTAGGTGATTTGGGGCAAAACTGTGAACGGCTGTCCTTAAGGAGAATGATTCTGGTAGTTCTATTATGGATAGAATGGAGTGGGGAGAGACTTGAGGCAGGTAGAATAATTAAGAAGCCATTATAATAACTTAGGTAAGAGGTGAATTAAAAGTGGTGGTTGTATGAGTAGGAATAAGGGTTTGGATGTGAGATGTTGTGGAGGAAGAAAATGCAAGCTTTGGTAACTGATTATACAGAGTGGGCCAAAAGTCACAAAGGGGTCTGATGTTTTGATAACTTTTTGGAAATTATTTTTTCTTTATTTTTCATCATTTACAATATTTGATTTTTTACAAATAATGTAAATTCATTTCCTATATATACTATATATGATACTATGGTATTGTAAATAAAAAGAAATATAAAGGAGTTATTAAATATTTTTGACTTTTGGCCCATCCTGTATATGTTGTGTGAAGGAAAATGAGAGATGAGAAGATGATGTTAAGGTTAGGAGTCTTATTTCCTAGGAGAATTGTGGTACTTTCTACATGTAATGGGTTTGGCATATGAACAGCATAACTCTGATGCTATTTCCCACATTGAAGAACCTGCTTTCATGAAAGTTGTGGTGACATATAATGGAAGTACCTTGGAGAAATTTGAGCATACATAGACATTCTATAACTGGTTCCATTCAGTTACTCTTATGGTTAAGAGAAGCATTCTCAATTGGCTGAGTAGTCAGAATCATGGGAGTCTTTAAAACGTTGCCAACTGGAACTTTTCATTTTCACTTCAGTCATTCTCTGTTTGACTCTACTGATGGAGTCCAGCGAGAGATGTTGTTGTTGTTGTTGTTGTTGTTGTTTGTCCTTTGTTCTTGAAGAGGATCATGACATCAGGGTGATGTCATGACTTGCAGTGAATTTTTACATATATATATATACACACACACACACACATAAACACACATGCACATACATACAATATATGTATACACATATGTATACACAATACACATATACATATATCTATACACACATATATATGTGTATATGTGTGTGTATACATATATAAATATAAAAAAATCAGGATGACTGGAGATGGCCTGGATGTTAAAGGCAATTGGGGTTAAGTGACTTGCCAACGTCACACATCTAATAAGTGTTTGAGGTGAGATTTGAACTCAGGTCCTCCTAACTTCAGGGTCAGTGCTCTATTCACTGTACCACCTAGATGCCCCCAGTATGAGAGAGATAATTCTGTAATGGAAGAGGTCTTAGACACCCCCAAAAACCAAAAGGACAAGAGGAGAGCATATATAGGAACACACAATGTTCAGTAGTGTCAAATGCAACATAGAGCATAGGAAATATGGGGGCAGAGAAAAGAATATCAGAGTTGACAAAATTATGAAATTTTGGATAATCTTTAGAAAAGAGTTTCATTCAATTGAAAGATGTAGTTTGAAGACATGTTGCAAAGGACTGAGGAATGAGAGGAGAGGAAGAAGAAGCAATGAATAAATAGCTTTTTTCTAAGAAATTGGCTGAGAAAGGAAGGAGAGATAAAGGATTCTATTATGAAAATGAAATTAAGGCTTTTTAAAAAAAAACAAAGGGGGACAAGTTGTACATGATTGTGATGGAATACTACTGTGTTAGAAATGATGAACTCAATGACCTTAGAAAAACATGGGGGGCAGCTAGGTGGCGCAGTGGATAGAGCACTGGCCCTGGATTCAGGAGGACCTGAGTTCAAATCTGGCTTCAGATACTTAACACTTACTAGCTGTGTGACCCTGGGCAAGTCACTTAACCCCAATTGCCTCACAAAAAAAAAAAAAAAGAAAAAAAAAGAAAAACATGGAAGGATTTGCACGAAATATTGAAGAGTGAAATGAGCACAACCAAGAGAACATTGTATACAGTAGCAGCAATATTATTTTAAGAATGACACTGAACAAATAAGTAATTTGGCTACTATAAAGGACATATGAAGAAAATGCATTCTACATCCAGAGAAAATGGATAGAAGTTTGTATAGAATAATTTTATACACACACAAGCATATGCATACACACATGTATGTATACTCACAGTGTGTGTATGTATATATACTCACATACATGCATGCATGCATGTTTGCATGTGTTTTTTTGTGTCTAGTGCTAGCCATTTCTGGAGTAGGGTGGGGAGAACAAAGAAAAAAAGAAAAAAATACATGATAACTTTATTATATATTTAAAAGGAATAGCAAGTTGAACATGATAGATT
Source organism: Dromiciops gliroides (assembly GCF_019393635.1). NCBI lineage: Eukaryota > Metazoa > Chordata > Mammalia > Microbiotheria > Microbiotheriidae > Dromiciops > Dromiciops gliroides. Next base: position 260,973,395 of record NC_057861.1, read on the forward strand.
TGCAGTTCCATGTGCAATCATCTTTTAAAATTATATTGTTATGGAAATGCTTGCTTTATTCTATAAATTAAAAATAAAATAAACAAATGTAAAAAAATAATGGGGGGGGGCAGCTAGATGGCACAGTGGATAAAGCACTGGCCCTGTATTCAGGAGTACCTGAGTTCAAATCCAGCCTCAGATACTTACCACTTACTAGCTGTGTGACCCTGGGCAAGTCACTTAACCCCAATTGCGTCACCCCCCCAAAAAAATAAAATAAAGGTTATTTAAAAAAAATAATGGGGAATACTTGGGCATGTCTGAATGCAGGAGAGAATGCAAATATAGAATAAAGATTAGAGGAGAAATCTCTTGAAAAGATTAATGCAGAAGTGGGATTCCATGTAGAGGGGATTGGCCTCATTATCAGAAACTGGGGTAGAAAAGAACAGAATTGAAGATGTCAAGGTTTTGAGATGGAGGGAGGAGAGGGAGCTCATGTTGAATGGCCTCTATTTTCTTTGTTAAGCAAGAGAAGAGATTATCACTTGAGAAAGTGATAGAGGGAGAGATAGTTTGAGGAGAAGAGGTTTTGAATAACTTCTTTGGGGAGTAAAAGAGAATCAATTAGGAAGGAGTAAAAAGATTGCCTTGTTGAAGTGAGAGCCCAATTGAAGTTGGATAGCATAAATTTATAGTGTATACATTCAGCATGATTTTGTTACTTCCTCCAGATATGATCAACAGAAAATGAACAGGAACAGAGGATGTAGATGTTGGGAATATTCTAGGGATGGAGTTTGGCAGGAATGAATTTAGGGCAAGAAATTCAAGAGTAAAAGTCAATGTGGAGTTGAATTGCTTAACTGATTGTGACTGGAAAGGGAGGAAAGTGAAATTAGAGCAGGGTTAAGAAAGTACTAAGGAATGGAGGTATTAGAATCCATGATGACCATGAAGAAGAGATTTAGGAAGGATGAAGTATAAGGAGAGATGGAAATAGATGGGAGAAATATCTGAATTATTTAAGAAAGTACATTAGTTAATGATGATATCGTCAGTGACCATCATAGTATTGGAATCATAGGTCTTTATCCTGCACTCAGTATAACCTATGGCTCCCTCCGATCTAACTGGAAGTTTAGTATCTCTTTCCCTAAAAAAATCATATCCTAATTAGATAGGATATTATAGAGTCCCTTGGGGGCTTTAGTTTGCTCCCATGAGACACTAGCATACATTTTTTTTTTTTTTTTGCTGGGCAATTGGGGTAAGTGACTTGCCCAGGGTCACACAGCTAGTAAGTGTCAAGTGTCTGAGGCCGGATTTGAACTCAGGTACTCCTGAATCCAGGGCCGGTGCTTTATCCACTGCGCCACCTAGCTGCCCCTAGCATACATTTTTAAATTAAGTGCACACATAAGAAATAAGCTCTCTCCCCTAACCTTCATGGGTTATATATACAATAGAAAGGTTATGAAGCTTAAACAATTCTAATTGTGATTTATCACATGATAAATCTCATTACATTCAGCACATTCTACTTTAAAGTAATTTCTTTTGGGTTTGAGATACAAAGGACTTTAATAGATCTTTAGTGAGATGAATTTACTGTATGAGTGTTGAGAGCCCAATTGCATCCTCTTCTGTTTTCCCTCCATTATGTTAATCTTGGCTTCAGTTTGCCATCCCCAGTTTTCATGCCAGGAATACAATTTTCTTCCCAGTCTTTTTCTGAAGCACAAACATTTTCCTGTGCACCTGTTTCAGTTAGACCTATTAAACTAATTAGCTTCTTCCTTGAAGCTAAAATGAAATATTTGAGTCTGAGATCCTTCCTGAAATAGAAATGACAAAGTGCTAGAATTCAGAGAGTATAATTAAAAACCAATGAATTGGACTCAATTTGATGACAGTTGGAAAACAAACAAACAAAATTTAGGTAAGAACATAGTCTGGAGATTTAGAATATAGTTGTATGAAAACAACACTGTCATGTTCCTAAGTATCTCTTCAGAAGTCTTAGAATTGCCAGAGAAAAGCAAAACCTTTCTCCCTTTTCGTTGAAAAACACCTTCTCAGCCAGACAGGATGAAAATAAAATGTGTTGCTTTTGCAGATTGAGAAACCTATTGTAAACTAAACAAACAGCCTTAGGTCTGTATTTATTTATGAAGATCCATTCAACCTTGTTTTACTCACCTGTCAACAAATCACACAGATCTATTTTCAAACAAGTGAGAGTGAAAACGTAATATAAATAATCTATGGAAAAGTGGAAAGCTTGTCAAGTCACCAGAAATTGGAAGTATCCGATGAAATGTTACATTATGATTAGGTACTTTTCAGGGCTTTCTCATTGTGAATAGATTATTTCCTTGAGCAGTTTTGTTTCTAAGGGGACTTTTAAGTAGTTCTTTTCACTTGAACACATTTTCATGCATTACTTTGTTGGTTGCTGTTGGCGATTTACGGAAATGAAAGGATAGGATCATAGACTCTAATTGGTGAAATTATCTGTTCCAATCTCCTACCTTAAACAAGAATTCCCTCTATAACATCCCTGTGAGATGGTAATTCAGTTTCAACTTGAATATTTCCTATATTGGGTAGCTCACTATCTAACAAACCAGGCCATTCCATTTGGGGACCCTACTTGTGTAGTAAAGACTATTATTTCCTCTTTCCCATGAGATTCCCCTCAAATGTCTTTTGCAGGATAAGTAGCCTCAGTTTATTTTATTGTTCCTCCTAATTTACAGTCCTTTTACTATGCTGTTCAGCCTTCTGTGGACAAATATCAGTTTGTCCATATCCATTCCAAAATGTGATGATTAAAATTGAGCACAATTTTCTAGATACCATCAGACTAAAGTAGAGCACAGCAGAACAATTACTTGTTTAGGAACTATATATTTATATTAAAAGCACACCAATTGTTCAGCAGTCGTGTTACTATGTAAATATATCAGTCCAGTGGGGACCTAAAAATCTGGTTTTTTTAAAATTTAAAGCGTTCTTAAGGCAAGACTTCTCCATCCTATAGTCATGCAGTTGGTATTTTAAATATAAACAGAATTTATATTTAGCCTTCATAATTTTCACTTTGTCATTTCTGGCCCATTTTCCCAGTTTGTGAAGATATTTTCCCATCTTGCTTCAATCACCCAACACATCGACTATTCATACAAATCTTATGTCATTTGTATATTTGAAAAACTTGCCTTCTATATCTTTGTCAAAGTTATTGATAAAAATATTAAACAGCATAGGACTAAACACTGAATTTTTGCTGAATTATATCATTAGAGCATTGATTTTTTACTTTTTATTCTTTATATATTATACAGTAATCTTTGTTGTGGAAAATCAAGCACACAGAATGTATGGGTTGGCAAAGTGAAGAATTTCTAAGTAGTTGTGTCTCCAGATTCATTGTCAGGCCTTGGAGTTCTTTTCTCCTCCTTAAACCTCACCTTCTTTATTTCCTTGGGGCTTGAACCAGAGGAGATTCCTTGTATCTCCAGGGATGGATTTACTATTGCTAACATCCTTACACCAAGAAGAGCAGGTAGTAAAGGGAGGGGGAGGTGCTGAGAAATGTAATTGTTTTGGGGTATGCCTACAGAAACTCATGGTAAACTTTTGTTGTGGTACACACTTTGAGAGACTTATCTTTCTTTTTTTTTTTTTGGTGAGGCAATTGGGGTTAAGTGACTTGCCTAGGGTCACACAGCTAGTAAGTGTTAAGTATCTGAGGTCGGATTTGAACTTGGGTCCTCCTGACTCCAGGGCCGGTGCTCTATCCACTGCACCACCTAGCTGCCCTGAGACTTATCTTGAGGTTGGAAAAGATTCATTAATCAACAATGAATAAAATTGGTCAAATAGCTTTTATTCTACTTAACCAAGATATTATCACAAGCCACATTTCTCCATGTCATCCATAAGGATATCATTAGACTTTGTTTAATGCTTATTGAAATCAAGATTATTTTTATAGCATTTTTTAATCAAAGGATCTACACAATGAGTTTATTTACTTGTTGGTTAGATGGCTAAAATATATAATGTCCTTACCCCCTGAACATGTGAAATAAAATTGTTTTTTAGTTACTATGAGACTAAAATTTAGCTGATATGAAAGTGTAGCTCAAGAAGAAAGAGTGCCACCTCAGACTCTGGAAGAGCAAAATAAAAATATAACCCAGAGATTTGGGGCCTACAAATCCTTCATTTCTCATAATACTGTACCCTTGTTTTCTGACAGATTTGAATCCCTTCATAGGAACCAGACTTGGTGGTGTCCAAAGGTTAAATCTCTGGGTCTGATCAAGTGCAACAACAAATCCCATAAAACTTCATTGAAGACTATGGAGTGCATATTATGTTCTTAGTGATCCACCCTAAAAGTCAAGAGTCTTCTGTTTGGAATTTGACTGAGTTTGATGCCCAGCTATAGCACTCATTATCTCTGCTTTCCCTATGTAAATCGCTCCTCTTCTGAGGGATCTCAGGTTGCTCAATTGTATAATGATGGGAATGGTAGATTAAATCATCCCTTCAAGCTCTTACCCCCATGATTCTAAGTCAGTACAGGAGGAAATTTAGAGATCATTTAATCTACCCCATTTCCCTTCACCCCATTTCACAGATATGCAAGTTAAAGTGAAGAGAGGCAAGTGATTTGTTGAAGGTCACACAGCTAGCAAGTAGTTATGGAATTAAAAAGCTACTGCTGATACTATTACTACTGCTACTACTACTGCTGCTATCACTACTACCACTACCACCACTACAACCACTACCACCACTATCACTACCACCACTACCATCACCACCACCACTACTACTACTACTACTACTACTACTACTACTACTACTACTTTTTTGAGGGGCAATTGAGGTTAAGTGACTTGCCCAGGGTCACATAGCTAGTAAGTGTCTGAGGCCAGATTTGAACTCATGCCCTCCTGAATCCAGGACCGGTACTCTATCCACTGTGCCACTTAGCTACCCCACTACTACTACTTTTAAAAATTAAAAGAGTAAATTAGTTTGGCATGTCTTATTTTTTGTGAAGCCATGTTAGTTCCTAGTGATATTTTCTGAGCCTTTACATAGCAAATACTTGATAGTAGTCAGTCTAGTCAATAAACATTTATTAGGCACTTACTTTGTGCCAGGCACTGTGCTGAGTGCTGGGGATACAAATATGAAAAAGGAAGAGAGTCCCTGCCCTCCTGGAGTTTATAATTTAATGGGGAGCACAACACACAAAAGGAAGTGGAAAAGTACAGAAGTGAAGGAAGAGGCAGACAATAAAGGGGCATGATGGAGAAATCTATAGGAATGCAGCCAGGTGGGAAGTGAAGAGATGGCAGACTTAGTTCTTCTTAAATGGAGGTCTTGGAAGGAGCTCTTTACTCTGGGAAAGGAGAAGGGAATAGGCATTTCTATAGAACCTACTATGTGCAAGGTACTGTACTAAGTTCCTTACAAATATTTTATTTTATCTTCGCAACAGCTCTGCAAAGTAGGTGCTGTTATTTTCCCTATTTTACAGTTGAGGATATTGAGGCAAACAGATGTTAAGTGACTTGTCCAAGTTCACACAGCTAATAAGTGTCAGGCCTTCCTGACTCCAGGCTCAGCACTCTAGACATTGAGATGCCTAACTGTCTAGCTGCCTTCCAATCTAAGAGGTAGAGCTCCTTAAGTGTGACTACCAGGGATTATTAAATCTTACTGGATGATGAATTTCCTGAGGATAAGGTTCCTGGGGGCATGATGGAGATATCCAAAGAAGTGCAGTCAGGGGGGAAATAGAATTTTGCCTGGGATTGATGGCAATCTCAGCAAGCCTAATCCACTTCTCTTCCTTTTTTTATTTTATTTTATTTTTTGTAAAGCAAAACATTTGAGTACACTTCTAGGAAGATGGATGAATCATGACTAAGGCTAACTCTACCTCATCATTTCACAATAGCAATACACCAAAGAAAATAAAAGAACAACTAAAAAAGAGACAAAAAGAAAGAACGCTTTCCTGAAATATACTTCATAAGAAAACTAAATACTTATTCCTTTAGAGCAGGGGTTATTTCATTTTTGTCTTTAATCAATATTGTCTAGCCCAATGTTGCATAATTTTATTTTGTTCTGGAACTCTGGTTTCATTACTATAGAGAATGTCCTGTGTACACCTTACCTCCAGTGATGAAGATCACAAACTCTTCTACAACTTATAGTTTGATTTGGCATCTATAATAACATACATGAGACCAGAAACATGATAATCAACCACTTATAAAGCATGGCAGGAAATATTAGAGCAGTAGAATTTTGAGAAATAGAATGACACAGGTAGGACAGAAAAATGAAGGAATAGTAAGGCAAATCAAAGTCAGGTTTAAAAAAAAAAACTAGAATATACTTTCATAGCTTTACAGACCAAGTTAACAGAACTAGAAGGCAGAACTTAAAGAGACAATCTTATAATTATTGGTACCCAAGGAATATTTGAAGAAACAAGTTGTCTGAATATTATCTCCATGAGATGTTTTTTTTTGGTCTGGAAATATTGTCTATCTTCTTAAAATGGGATAGAATGTAAATCAATAGAATCCATAAATACAGAGAGAAATACTCAACCTGATTCACTCACAAACATAGTCACCAAGTTAAGAATACTATAGACAGCAGGAAGCTAGGTAGTGCAGTGGATAAAGCACCGGCCCTAGATTCAGGAGGGCCTGAGTTCAAATCTGGCCTCAGACACTTGACACTAGCTGTGTGACCCTGGGCAAATCACTTAACCCTCAGTGCCCAGCAAAAAAAAAAAAAAAGAATATTATGGACATAATGGAGGAAGCAATTCTCATAAAGAAGAATCAGTTCTAATCCTATAGGTCACTCAATGGGTAAATGAAGGAGAGACTGGAATGTGATATATTGAAAATCGATGTAAATAATTTTGTCCTGTCCCATCCTCTAATCTTGCCAAGTTGAGCATGAGCCATCATAATAATAATACACGATCCTTCAGTGAGGTCAGGAATATTCATCTTTTCCTACTAAAAATCTAGAATTCAGCAGGAATTTTGGCAAGCAAATCAAATTATCAAGAGAAATTTAAAATGCAAAGACTTTCAAAACTCAGAAAAGGGAGGGAAAGGTTAATGGAAATGCAACAAAAACTTAGATATCAAGACATTAGATGTAATTTAGGTGTTTCTCTCTCAGAGCTTAAGAAATATAACCAAAAATTTTGGAAGAAATCAGTTTGATAGCTTTATGGAGACAAATGGGTGAGAATCTTAGATATTTTATGTTTTTCTTAGTCTCCATGGGTACATTAAAATTTTGATCAGAGGGCATAAATAATTCACAAGTATATGCATAAAGAAAGAAATTTTAAATGCATCTTTTGCAGATCATAACATAATTAAAATATTGATCAATAAGAAAAAATGAAGAAATGATATGGATTTAAAGACTAAAAGATGACATCCTAAGTAATTAGTGAGTCAGAGACTTCTGGACAAGATAGTTGCCTGAACAAAAGCAGACTACCAACTCCCAAATATCTAATCCAACAAAAGCACAAAATTTATACCAGAAAGAACAAGAAATACAATGGAAAAGTATAGTAAATTATTTTTTTCCTCATCAGAAGTGCAAAAGAAATCAGCTAGAAGTCCATGAACAATAAGAAACCAAGATCACTTTAGGTAAATGATGACCTCCCAGTGATGGGCCAGATGGATGATTTCCCTGAGAAAGTCCAATAGGAGTCAGAAAGCTCTGGATTTGCTTAGAATTCCCACTAAGGCCTTGTCTGGTACAGCAGTATTCTAACCAGAATATCTCAGATGCCTATGGCCCCAAGGTCATTATGACCTGAGAAGAAATAAAGGGTCCTAAAGACATAGTGATTTAAATATCAAGTATAGGTTGGGGTTGGGGGAGGGGAATATGGATAATACCAAGAGGTAGAAATCAGGATAAGAACCCAGGTAACTCAAGGTAAAACCAAACAGGGTCAACCACCCTACCCAAAACCAAGGCAGAAATGGAACCTGACCCTGACACAGAATCCCAGTTCAGGAACTAAAGTTGGAAAAATGAGTATATCAAGGAAGATACCACCCTGTATAAAAATTGTTGTAAATATAAGGTTGTCAAATATCTAGTGTAGAAGGAAAGTAACTCCATAATAAATGCAAAACAGAAATTAAAAGGAAATGCATACAAGACTCAAGTGTAACCTAGAAAGGAAAATTTATTTAAGCTGTATGAAGATGAAGGGCTAGCATTCTAAGAAGGAGAGAACAACTCCAGAACTGTAATGTCTTCATCAGAGAGCTTTTGTACCTCCCTTTCCATTTGACTTTTCAAGCTGTTGACTTTTTTCTCATGTCTTTCTTGCATCACCCTCATTTCTCTTTCCAGTTTTTCCTCTACCTCTCTAATTTTATCTTCAAAGTCCTTTTTGAGCACCTCTATGGCCTGAGACCAATTCGTATTTTTCTTGGAAGCTTTAGATATAGGGGCCCTGATGTTGACATCTTTCTCTGAGGGTGCCCCTTGGTCTTCCTTGTTACTGAAGAAACTTTCTATGGTCCTAACCTTTCTCTGTCGGCTCATCTTGCCTTTCTTTTACTAGACTTTTAGCTCCTTAAAGTGGGGCACTGTTTCCAGGCTATAGTATCCCAAGCTTAAGAAGTGCCAGGTGGAATGATTTAAGGAGAATCAGGTTCTTCCCTCACCCAGCCTGTTTCCTGGTCCTAGATGACCCTAGACCAACTTGCTAATCAACCAGCTTTGTGTGTTGTGGTTGTTAACTCCAATGAGCCTGTGCCCCTCCCCAACCTGGGCCACTGCTACTCGAGCCTACCACCTGGCTCTCAGTAGGGGTGTAAAATCCAAGTTCTGCCTTAGCACCAGCATAGACCCCTGTAGTCTCTCCCCTGCCCAGGGCTCAGCCCACTCACTAGACTGTGAGCTTAGTTCCAGATGACACTGGTGCTTCAGCTGATTCAGAGGCTCTGGGGGTCTGCTTCTCTGGTGAGGCCTTCCTGGGACTGGATCTGTGTCAGGGTGACTGTGGGGTTGGGCTTGACTCCTGTATCAGCACAGAAGCTCCCTCCTTCTGACCTTCCAAGCTGTTCTTGGTTAGATGATTTCAGCACATTCTTCTGTGAGTTTTGCTGCTCCACGCATTTTCCTATGGTGTTATTTGGATGTTTTTTGGAGTGATCGTGTTACTATAATGTCTTCAAAAGGCATTGAGGAAAGTAAGCAAGTAAAAGAGAGAACCTAAAAGTAGAATGGTCCTCTTCTGAGGGTTTAGGGAGGGGAAATAAAAGGGAGAGAGAAAAGAATACAAAATTGTATCAACTATAGAGAGAATCCTTGGGATCTCCCTCTGGGAGAATCATGAGGACATTCTGTAGCTGGTTCTCATTGGGCAACTGGTTAGAAAGAGCCTTTTTCCATTGGATGTACATCCAGAATTGTCATCATGTTCAAAAGGGCCTGAGTCAACATTGATTGTGGCTTTTACTGTATTTATATCTGAGGGAGAAAGGTGATTCCATCACTAAAATGTCATGGGGTGTTCCTTCCTTGAGGTCATATAACTCTAAAGAAATGGGCCTGGGTTCTTGGTCTCTTCATTTGTTCTTTTCCATTTTAGGTACAGAGAGTAGAGTCCTCAATTTGGCTTGAGTGTTTGAGACATGGAGATCCACTGTTTATTTCTTCCTGTAACTCACTTAACTTATTTTCTAAGAATTTGGATGCTAAGGGCAGCTAGGTGGCACAGTGGATAGAGCACCAGCCCTGGAGTCAGGAGTACCTGAGTTCAAATTCGGCCTCAGACACTTAACATTTACTAGCTGTGTAACCCTGGGCAAGTCACTTAACCCCAATTGCCTCATCAAAGATCACAAAAAAAAAATAATAATTTGGACATTATATCACTTGGTGTATATGGTTAGTATTGATATTATTTCATTGTCTATGGTAGCTTTTAGCAAGATTAGTTTCCTTAATTAGGTCTATTTTTGCTTTTGCTTGTCTGAGATAAGGATTGTTTCCCCTGCTTTTTTTTTTTATTTCAGCTGAAGCATAATATATTCTGCTCCAGCCTTTTACCTTTACTCTGTGTGTATCTCTCTGCTTCAAATGTGTTTCTTGTAAACAACATCTTGTAGGATTCTGTTTTTTAATCTACTTTGTTATCTACTTCCATTTTATGGGAGAGTTCATCCCATTAACATTCACAGTTATGATTACTAAATGTGTAATTCCCTGCATCCTATTTCCCCCCTTGTTTATGCTTTTCTTTTTCCTCCCCGTCCCTTCTCACCAGTGTTTTGCTTCTGACCATCACCTTCTAATCTACCTTCCCTTCTATCATCCCCACCTCCCTTTTTAAAAAATATCATCACATCAAAATCAATTTATATGCATACCCTCTGTCTATATGTACTACTATCTGTCCCAATAAAGATACAATTCTCAAGAGTTATATGTACTTTCTTTGTATGTAGGGATGTGAACACTTAAACCTTATTGAATAACTTCATTGCTAGCCTATTTCTCCCTTTCAATTCGCCTTTCTCTCAATTAAAAAAACAACCAACCAAACAAACATAAACCTTATAACAAATATGGATTGTCAAGCCAAACAAATATCCCATGTTGGCTGTGTACAAAAATTTATGTCTTATTTAGCATTTGGAGGCCACCACTTCTCTGTCAGAAGGTAGGTAACAACACTAGTCCTCTGGAATTCTTGTTGGCCATTGCATTGAACAGTTATTAAATCTTTAAAAATGTTTTCTTTGCAATGTTTTTTGTTATTGCATAAATTGTCTTACAGGTTCTGCTCATTTTACTTTGAATCAGTTCATACAAGTCTTCCCAGGTTTGTCTGAAACTATTACTTTTGGTCTTTCTTACAAAGCAATAATATACCATTATTTTTATATCACAACTCTTTCAGCTATTTCTCAAATGATAGGCAACCTCTTAGATTCTAGTACTTTGGTATAACATATGGTGGTGCTATGAATATTTTTGTACATTGAGGACATTTTCTTCTTTATTTGACCTTTTGGGAGTATATGCCATGTGTCTTTGATCAAGTAATTTGCTTATGTTATTCAGTCATTTCAGTCATGCACCACTCTTTATGACCCCATTTGGGATTTTCCTGGCAAAGATATTGAAGTGGTTTGCTGTTTCCTTCTCTGGCTCATTTTACAGATGAGGAAACTGAGGCAAACAGCATTAAGTGATTGCCCATGGTCACACAGTTAATCTCTGAGGACGAATTTGAATGAAAGTTTTCCTGATTCCAGGCCCAGTGCTTTAGCCCCTGTGTCACCTAGCTGCCCATGAAGTAATTTGCACAGTTTGGTGATTTTTCTGGTTATAATTCAAAATTGCTTTCCAAAATGGCAGAACCAAATTCACAGCTTCATTAATAATGCATTAGTATACCTAGCATTCTACAATCCATCCAACAAGTGTGATTTTCATTTTTTATCTTTGAGATAGGTATGAGATGGAACCTCACAGTTTTAAAATTTGCATTTCCCTTCTTGTTAGTTATTTGGAATGTTTCAATTCTTTGTTAACCACATTTGTTCTATCATTTTCAATTTAGTTATTACATATACAGGATCAGAAACTTTTTTTTTTTGTGAGGCAATTGGGGTTAAGTGACTTGCCCAGGGTCACCCAGCTAGTAAGTGTCAAGTGTCTAAGGCTGAATTTGAACTCAGGTCCTCCTGAATCCAGGGCTGGTACTTTATCCACTGAGCCACCTAGTTGCCCCCCAGGATCAGAAACTTATAGCTCAAAAGGATCCTAGAGGTCATCTATTCTAATTCCCTAATTTTACAATTCCATTGGTAGGAACCTAGATATATGACCATGATCCTCTTTGGGCCTATTTCCTCATCTATAAAATGAAGTCTCTTCCAGCTCTCTACCTATAGGCCTGTGGGGGTTGGGGAGTTATGCTTTTTGTTATTCATCAGAATTATATCACCTATTCATCCTTTCCTTTTCCTTTTGCTTGTTCTGATTTTTTCTTTAAAAAAGGAATGCTTTTAAAAATTGTCCTTTGGATTTTTTCAACTTTTATAGGATTCTAAGGTATAGTGTTCCTAATACTATTATATGTGTGGGCTACTCTTTTGTTTCATTCTTGTGTTTGTCTTCCACTGTTCTATTGTTCACTTTTAAGTCTGAGCCCATCAGAGAGTTTCCTGTTCAGCCAAGTTTTTTTTTTTAAATTTTAGATATTTCTACTTTTTCTTCCATACATAGATAATTTATGATTGTAATGTTGGAATTTCTTTTTCATAAAATGTTTCCCATCCTCTAGAGACATATTTTGTTATAGAATTTTTGATCATTGGATCATGCATACCTTATTTAAGAGTATTTTGAAATGTATTTTCTCAAAGCCAAGTAAACAGATATGTCAATGCCCATTATCCTTTTTTGTTGTCGATGTTTTTGCTTTTAATGACTCTTTTTTTTTTTTGCAGGGCAATGAGGGTTAAGTGACTTTCTCAGAGTCACAGAGCTAGTTTAATGACTCTTAAGATCACATAGTACTTTCTCATCAAAATTTCTGTCACTTCCACTTAAATGATTTATTTTTGTAGAATTAAGTTTGGATAAATTGCTAACTATTTCTTTTGCCTTCTAAGACATGAATTAGTCAGCCAAGGAAGCCAAGAATTTATCAGATGATCTGCTGAATTTCCAGGCAGAGGACTTCACTTTGACTAGGATTTGAATTTCAGCTCTGCCTTTTACTAATGACCTGTTTTACTTTGGGTAAGACAAAACCTCTTCGGGGCATCAATTTCCTCTAAGTTCCCTGGGTATTACTTGACTCTTATTTTCCTTTTTTTCCTCTCTGCCAATGAGAATCTTTTTTACTAGAAGAAAATATGGGTAGGTAGCAAGGCTTTTCTTTGGCAAAAGTTATTGGGTTTTATTGCTGTCATGTGCACATACATGCACACAAATGCTTGCAAGATGGGTGGACAACAATAACCTCAATTGCTTTGCTTTTGTTCGGGCTCAAATTCATTTGCATCCTGAGTCAGAGAGGATCTTTGGATTTTTTTAACCTTGGGTCATATTGTTTGGGCCAGAGGATAGTAATCTTGCCCTTGATGTTGACTTAGAGACAGATTTCTTTTTCTTTTTTCTTTTCAGGGCAGTGGGGGTTAAGTGACTTGCCCAGGGTCACACAGCTAGTGAGTGTCAAGTGTCTGAGGCTGGATTTGAACTCAGGTACTCCTGAATCCAGGGCTGGTGCTTTATCCACTGCACCACTTAGCTGCCCCCTCATCCTGGTTTTTAATATTAGTTTGATCCTAAAAGATGAAGCAGCACATAATTTGTTCCAGTATACTACCCCTTCCCATAACCTTAAAAGTTTGTTCTAATAGGTCCAGTGAGGTTAAGGTATGTGGACTTGTATAAATATAGCGTCGACTCTGGGGCTACGCTATCAATCCCTATTCATATTGGTAGCTTCAGTTGCCAAAGAGTGATTTTTTTTGCTTCACTACTTCCCCCTCCCCCAAGTTCTAGGGGTAACCATGAGTGGTTGGAAATGTCTTTCTAATAGCATAGCTCATGAGTACCCACTGGTATTCTTCCCCTATTGACTATCAGTTGATATCAATGTCAACCAAATGCCTTCTACCAGTGCAGATTGCTCGCCTCTCCAGGACTTGGGTAAGTCTACATGTCTGAGGCTATTAGAGATTAAGTGATTTGCTTAGGTTCACAACCAGTAATTTCTAGAGGAAAGATTTTTACCCCATCTCCAGGTACAGCACTCTGTCCACCATACTAGACTCTTTCACACTGATATCATTCCATTAATGACTATGTATTAGTTCTAACCTTTCAAAACAATTCTGAATTCCTGAAGCTGTATTATAATAAAATTCACATCCTTTTATCTTGTCCACAAAATTGCAAAACTTTGTCAAGTGCTTTGCTAATGTCTAGGTAAAAAATGTCTATTTCCACCACTCTACTATCCTGGGAAGAAAGGAAAGAGTTCATCTAGTGTAACCTGTATTTGATGAAACCATTTTGACTCTTTGTGATTAACATCTTGCCTTCCCTGTGTTCACTAATGACCCATTTAATAATGCATTCTAGAATTTTGTCAGGAATCAAAGTCAAGCTCACTGGCTTATGGTATGTAGCTTCTATTCCATTCAGTTGTTGAAAATCAGGACCTCATTTGTTTTTCTTCAGTCCTGTAGAGCACTGATCTCATTCTTCATTCTTTCAAAGGAAAACAAATGTGGTCTTGAGAGTACTTAGCAATCTTTTTTGCCAGTTCTTTCAGTATGCTGGGTCAGGTAATCTGTAATCATTGAAAGGCAGCCAGGTAACTATCTCTTTTATCATGGGTTTCAATTCCCTATTTACCATTTTTTGTGCTCTCTCTCTCTCTCTCTCTCTCTCTTAGCAGACATGATTTTTTTTTCTTGTCAGGTAATGCAGAAAGAATATAAAATTTGACTAGTTTTTTTCATTGTCCATTCTCTCGTTTTTATTCATCCCCAAACCTTTCTCCTCTTCCTATATAAGTAAGAAAATACTTTTAAAACTATCCTCAGCATTCATTGTTAAACTCAATTCATTTTGAATTTTCAGACTCTTGACACTACAAATTCATGCAATTTCAACAAGAAATTCACCATTGCATTGCTTTTTATTCCTCATCTGTAAAATGGGGACAATAATAATACCTGCCCTACAGGGTTGTTGTGAGGATCCAAAGAGATAACATGTATAGTGCTTGGCAAACCTCAAAGTGCTATATAAGTGCTGTCTGTCTATCTATTTATCATCTTCAAATTATTAATCTCTGGGGAACTCTATCAAAATCCCCAAATATATTGCTTCAAATTTCTTCCATTATTTATTTATTTATTTTTGCAGGGCAATAAGGGTTAAGTGACTTGCCCAGGGTTACACAGCTAGTAAGTGTCAAGTGTCTGAGACTGGATTTGAACTCAGGCCTTCCTGAACCTAGGGACAGTGCTTTATCCACTGTGCCACCTAGTTGCCCCTCTTCCTTTCTTTTAACTTCAATTTCATTTTCATCCTCCTTTCTTTTGGGTGTATTTATAGAGCATCTACTTTCCTGAAAAGATTGAAGTAGTTAATCTGAATATAACTTATCTCCCATTCTGTACACTGCAGAGTTTCTCTGTCCTCACCCATTTTCTCCTTTGCTCCAGTCTTATAAAATGAAGCTACATTTTTCCTTCCCAGTGTTAACCCTGCCAGGTGTATCCTTGACTCCTTTTCCAGGAACTTATTCTAATACTCCTTCCTTCAGGTCCTATGCTTCCCCTCTTCCTTTGTGTTAGAATACTTGAACAAGATGCCTCCATTAGCTTCCTCTTCATTACTTTACTACCCATTTACTACCTCAACCCTTTGCCATTTGGCTTCTGTCCACATTACTTTACTGAAAACATCTTTCCATAGTCACCAATTACTCCAATTATTATAACCAATGGCCTTTTCTTAGTCCTCATTCCTCTTGACCAGGTACTCTTCCTTCTCCCCTTCCTTTTCCTCCTCCTCCTTCCCCTTCTCTTCCTCCTCCTCATCCTATTCCTCCTCCTCTTCGTATTCCTCCTCTTCCTCTGCTGCTACTACTGCTGCTGTGACTGCTACTACTATCATTATCCTTATCCCCCCTTTTGTAGTTCTCTTTTCTTCAAAGTATCTATATCAGCACTACTTCTCCAAAAAGTCTTCTTTAATCATTCTTAGCTGAAAGGCACAGAACCACAGAATCACAGTCTTAAAAAGTTGGAGGAGACCTCAGGAACAGGCACCCCCTCTTTAATATCCCTTACAAGTGCTCATCCAGGCTCTGCTTTAAGACCCTGATTGATGCAGAGCTCACTTTTCTCTGAGATCATCCATTCTACTTTTGAACAGTTAAAATTGTGAACAAGTTTTTCCTCCCTTCAAATTGACATTTTTTTCTTCATTTCCCACAAAATGCTCCTTCTTCTGCTCAGCCAAACAAATCTAAGCTTTCCTCTATGGCAACTATCTAATTTCCTCTTAATCTTATGTTCGATAAACTGAATGTTCCAGATTTTTTAACTGAATTCTCTTAGTCCTTTCACTTTTGACATCTATTCACCCCCCTTTTTGATAGCGTTAGTTCTGTTAAGAACATTATTTTTTCAAAGTTTTGGAACAAAGTAGGAAAGATTCCTGGCTGGTCAACCTTGAATACATAGTGACTGGATTGTATCCTCTCTTTAATGTGGTGTTCCCTAATTATTTACTACTTTGAAATTTTTCTAGAATATATTTCATCCTTTAAATGATACGAACATTCTCCCATGCTACACACATTAAAATAAAACACCTACCTATTCAGTTAGGTCTTCAAGGATGAGGACAAAAATGATTATTTTTCAGCTTAGCATTCCCAGAACCTAGCACAGTGTCTTGCAGGGCCTTAATAAATGTTTGTCAGTCAATTAATAGATTATAAAGTCAAGAAGAAGATAACTTCTAAAACCATGTTGTATGTACCTATAATTTCCTTTCTTGAATAAATATGTCAATATTCTTCACTTTGTAATGAATTTAAATATTTAAATAAATGATAATGAAAATCACTGATTTAATTAATAAACAAATTTCTTAATGAATTTTAAATGGTGTTCTTAGTACCATAAAATATTAGATTTTGAGCTGGAAGCAACTTCAGAGAGTCATGTAGTCCAGCCTTTCATTTTCCAGAGGAGGAAGTTGATGCCCTAGAAGATTAAGTGACTTGTTCAAGGTCACAAATCTGGTAAATATTAGAGGGGAGATCTGAATTCAGGCCCTCTGACTCCAGAGGGCATGATACCATACTACTTCCCAGGTAAAGTCTGTTAGACTCTATAATAACTGGCAAAAAGGAGAGCATTACGGGTTAAAGGTTGCATGACCAAAGTTGTCAACCTCAAGGAACCCTTGGGTAGTGTTATCAGAAGGGATGAGTCCTGGGATTTCATTGCAGCCCAATTCAGGGATGGGGGAGATATGAGTTCCTGCTGCCTAGTTGTGAAGAAGATCCTGTTCTCCTGGGTGATTTCTGGAAGAACCATAGGAAAGAACTAGAATGCTGCTAGTAATCTGGGATTCTCCCTTCTTATAGTTCCTTTGTTCATGTAGACCAGGCTTTCTTAACTTTTTTGTTTGTTTGTTTCATGGGTACCATTGGCAGCCTGATTAAGCCTATGGACCTCTTCTCATAATAATGGGGTTTTTTTTTTGTTTGTTTGTCTTTTTAGTGAGGCAATTGGGGTTAAGTGACTTGCCCAGGGTCACATAACTAGTAAGTGTTAAGTGTCTGAGGCTGGATTTGAACTCAGGTACTGCTGACTCCAGGGTCGGTGCTCTATCCACTGCGCCACCTAGCTGCCCCAATAATGTTTTTAAATGCATAAGCTTACAAGAGAAACTAATTATTTTGAAATACAATTATCAAAATATTTTTAAAAATAGATCTATGGTTCCCAGGTTAAGAATTCCTGATTTAGATTATAAGGTAAGTTTTATTTGACATCTTTTTGACACAATAGGTGACAATAATACTGATTATTAGTATTTTTTTAAAAAGCTTTACAGTGATTTTATTTTATTTTTTTTTTGCTGGTAGTTAAGCTCCTGTCCTTCCTAGGCAAAGCTAATGGGGACCTCTCACTCATGTAGCTTGATTTAGAAAAGAATGCTCCACATATTTGATTTTTTAAGATAACTAAACTTGTTGCTTTAAGTGCTAAAAATTTAAAGCATTAAACAAACTTCCTGGATGTAAGTCATTCTAAAAATGTATAATACATTTCTTTACCTTCTTAAATAAATCTAGAGAACATAACTTAACCTTTTCTTGATGACTCATGGTCATCGATGGCGGCATTAATGATTGTACTGTGCTGTAATTCACTAATGTCCTGACGGGTCATTGAAATGAGTTCAGTACATGTATTTTGTTACAGGTAGTTTGAGGTTAAAAAGACTCTTTATTTAACTTTTGGGCCCCAACTGTATTACAGAGTGCTCAGTTTGAAGCTGCTAGATGTATGACATAAATTAGAAGCAGTCCTAGAAGGTGGGAGTGGGTGCTATAATTGCAGTTGGGAAGATTTGGGTCACTAGCTATGTAACTATAGGCAAGTCATTTCACCTCTCTGAATCTCCCCTCTTTTCCTCTCTTCTCTTCTTCCCTTCCCTTTCTCCTTCCCTTTCTTTCCTTTCCTCTCTCCATCTTTTCTCTTCCCTGACCTGAAAGAGAATTGAATCTGTTAGAGCCCTATATTCAAATCATCTGAGATCACTGGAGGAGACAAGAGATCATGTTCTTAGGCAAAGCTACTCTCTGATGCTTGTATGATTCTAAGGTTGACATTCTTTTACTTATACTGATTAATATAGCACCATTCAATTTCTCACTAGAGACCTTTTGTGTTGGATAAATAAACAAAGCAGGCTTGAGGACTGGAAGTTGGGTTGGTTTTTCCCATGTATTGCCTGGTTTATAGTTTCTGTAATAAGGTACTTGATCACCCACTGTAAAGTCATTTGCAAATTAAAATTTCATGCCATTTTATGAATTGCAAGAAAATCATTAAGGTTTTTTTTTAACATTTAAAAAGGGGGAAGAAAAGCATTAGTAAGATTGAGGAAGCAAAAGGACTTTGTAGAGGTGAATTGTTACAACACCAGAAGAGGAATCAGGTACTGCTG
This sequence comes from Dromiciops gliroides, assembly GCF_019393635.1. NCBI lineage: Eukaryota > Metazoa > Chordata > Mammalia > Microbiotheria > Microbiotheriidae > Dromiciops > Dromiciops gliroides. The sequence continues at coordinate 260,992,220 of NC_057861.1, forward strand.
AGTATAAATGAGTATAAATGAACCCCAAGGGGTCAACTGAGCTTGCTCCCATGAATGCCTCCAGACAGTGGGTATCTAAACAACTCAGACAGATAGTACTCTATTTTCTTATTTAAGATCTCTGTGACAGATTGCACAGACCCCCTCAGTAACTCATTCTGGTATTTGACCTTTCTATGCAGTTTCCTTGTTTCAAATACCATTGGCAACAGTGAAGCATGTTTATTTTCAGCACTGAGGGGTTTTGTGTTAATCAGAAGGTGGGTGTGTGGGTGAGCCTGGAAGCAATTTGGACCTGGCAAAGAGAAAAGGAAAACTGGAGGAGGGTCAGTAGATGGAATGGATAGTAAATATGGATTATAAAAGATAAGAACCAGATGGTTCTTCCTAAGTTTTTCATTATTTCATTAGCATAATTGCATATTTATGTGTGATGGAGGTATTCATATGTATATATGATGGCACACATAAAAATCAAAATCCTTAGAAGGAAAATAAAATGTCCTCTAAATTCTGAGTATTTTAATGTGGAAGCAGGCTAAAAGAAAGAATTCTAGCAGGCAGTGTGGTACAGTGGAAAGAATTATGGATTTAGAAGCAGAAGACAAATCATGCCCCCTCTCTAGTCTTCCTTTCCCTCCTCTCTAAAATGAGAGGGATGGACTAAATCAGTGGCATTAAACTCAAATAGAAATGGATCCCTAGGCAGCATATTGACTTAGAAAATCACAAATTAACATTATCTATGTTGTATTTTTATTTATTTGTAAAACATTTCCTAATTTCATTTTAACCTGATTCAGTTCACACTCTAGAATTTTACAGGCCTCAATGGCCTCAAGTTTGACACAAGTGGACTAGATGACTTCTAAGATCCCTTCTAGTTCTAAATTTATGATCCCATAATCCTATAAACAGGTCCCAGAGTTAATTAAGATCAGACTCATCTATCAGATAGGGAAAGTGAAACTTAATGTACTTAAATATAAGGCAAGTATAATTATAAATTTTAAAATTCTAATTTAATATTTAGAAGGAAATTGAAATATCTGGAAGAAGACCTCTTTTAGAAAGTTATCTTTATGAGGTTCCTCCAGTGCCTCTCTTCCTTTCCTCTTAGCGTTCTGCAGTCTCACCTCATCATTTAACTAAAACTATTCTCTCCAAAACAACCAATAATTTTTAAATTGCCAAATGTAATAGCTTTTTCTCAGTCTTCATCCTTTTATTTTTTTTGTGGGGCAATGGGGATTAAGTGACTTTCCCAGGATCACACAGCTAGTAAGTGTCAAGTGTCTGAGGCCAGATTTGAACTCAGGTCCTCCTGAATCCAGGGTCGGTGCTTTATCCACTGCACCACCTAGCTGCCCCAGTCTTCATCCTTTTTAATTGTTGAAACATTTGAAACTGTTTCTCTGTTTCTTAAGCTGGATACTCTCTCTTCTCTTTATATTTTCATGTCACAGCTCTCTCCTAGTTCTTCTCCTACTTCTCTGGTCCCTCCTTCTTAGTCTTCTTTGATGGATCTTCATCCATTTCAAAACTATTAATAGAGGGTGTACCTCAAGGATGTGTCCTAGGCCCTCTCCTGTTCTTCCTCTATACTATCTCACTTGGTAAGTTAATCAACTCCCATGGATTCAATTTTCAACTCTTTATAAATGATTCCCAGATCTATAAATCTAGGTCTAGTCTCCCTTTTGAGCTACAGAACTGCATCACCAACTTAGTTTTGAACATTTCAAACTGGAGGTTCCATAGACATTAAACTCTTATGTCCCAAACAGAAATCTTTGTCTCTCTGAATTTCTTTATTACTGTGAAGGGTACTAACATCTTCCTAGCCACCTAGACTTGAAAGCACCTAGAAGAATAGAATGCTGGACCCAAATCCAGTAATACCTCAGTTTGAGTCCAGCCTTAGAAACTTAAAAGTTTTGTGACTCTGGGTAAGTTACTCTCTCTCTTTCTTCCTTTCTTTCTTTCTTCCTTTCTTCCTTTCTTCCTTTCTTTCTTCCTTCCTTCCTTCCTTCCTTCCTTCCTTCCTTCCTTCCTTCCTTCCTTCCTTCCTTCCTTCCTTCCTTCCTTCCTTCCTTCCTTCCTTCCTTCCTTTCTTTCTTTCTTTCTTTCTTTCTTTCTTTCTTTCTTTCTTTCTTTCTTCTTCTTCCTTTTCTTCCTTCTCCTCCTTCTCACATCACATATCTAATTTGTTGGCAAATCTTTTTTGTGACATTTTTATAACATTTATTACATCTCTTCTACATGTCCTTCTCACACAGTTATCACCTTGATTTGAGTACTTATCACCTCTTGACTGGATTATAGCAATAGTCTTATAGTTATTCTCCCTTCTCCAAGTCTTCTCCTACAAACAATGACAAGTTGACTTCTCTGAAGCATAGATTTGACCATGTAACCTGTCTCCATGCCCCACTAAGTGAATTTCCATGTTTCTCTATTACAACCAGGATCAAGTATGTTTGGTATTTAAAGTCCTTCACAAACTAGGCCATTCCTTCTTTTCTAGCCTTCTTATAATTTACTCCTTTCTATATACTCTATGATCCAGCTGCTTTTCATCTCAATGCAACAGAAAAGGCTACAAGGATTTTATAAGTATTTACTATGTGCTAGGCACTGTGATAAACAGTAAAAGCAAAAAGATTCCTTTCCCTCAAGGAGCTTATAATCTCATGGGGGAAGACAACACATAAAAGAGAGACAGAAAGTAGGAGTGGGAAGAATGTTGATCTAGAAAGTCAGGAGCACAGACAGGAGGGGAATGATTACTGACCAGCTTGGGACCCTCCACAAAGTGGAGGCTTTAGGATGAACACAGCAATGAGAGAAGGAATCTGGCATAGCAGAATGATGCTCCAGAATGAGTAGGCTTTTATATTTATATATCTGAAATCAGCAAAAGCTACAAATCAGGACCTGATTGTCTAGACTTAATATGGTGATAGAGAAAATATTATTAAATAAGATTTAATTTAAAAGTATGCATTGTTTTTCACCCAGGGAACTGATTGTTAGTCATTTACCAGCACTACCCTGTTCCTTCTTTCCCAGCTAGAAGGAATATAGAATGAATGCCCCCTCTTCAAATTGTCCCTGTAAACAAGAATTATTCCTCCAGCAAATGGTTTTCTTTCCTTTGGTAAGAAGTAGATTTTAGTTGTTGCTGTTTGTTGTTGCATGAAGTGATACAGCCTAACTTCTTGCTTCAAAAAAACAACTGTTTCATGTGAGAACAATTTAAAAAAAAAGAAAGACAAAGAAAATAACAAAGCTTTGATTATGAGATCCTGGATAGTGCCGTTGCCACTGTGGCATGTATTCAATTTGGTCCAGATGTTTTTCTTTTACTTTCTTGAATGCTGTTGTGCTTCCTCATATAACATAATAGATATCGAAAAGTTAGAGCTCAGATTTGGAGGTTCTTCTGTCCTTGATGATGATAATAAATTGTTACAAAAACATTGGCAAATCTCCTTTTTTCCCCTCTCAATTTCTCATCCTTGTAGGTTCATCTCTATGCTAAATAAATGAACTTCAAAATAAGATATGTACAGAAGAGAGCAAATTAAGTGGTATTCAAGGACTGAGGAGGGAAGGATCATTATGGGAAGAGAAAAGCTAGATGAATATGGTTTTATAGTATAGATAAAATTTCAAAAGATAGAGAAGGGTACAAGGGTTATTCAGGCAGTTATTCTTGGTAACTAGAAAGAATATGTTCTGTCTTAGTATTTAATTAGAATACAGTCAAAGATTCAGTAAAAAAATCCATTGAACTATTTCTTAGAACACTAATTATCAAAATATACTTTGATTTTATAACTTTTGAGAAAAATAAGTAGCAAAAATCCTTTTTTACTTGTAGAGATTATAAATAAATAGTAGAAGGCAATAACAGACCACAAGAATTTTATTTTTTCTAGTAAGTAGACCACAAGAATTAATTTTTTTCTAGTAAGTCAACTTTCAATTACGCACATTAATGGAAAAGAAAAGTGGGATGGATAATTAAAAATAAAAGAATTCCCACATCATTCACATTTGGATTTTAGGTATAACTCTTCTTCAACATAGGTTCTGAGAATTCTTAGGATTGCAAACAAAACATATGAACTTGGCTCAGGAGAAAGCACTTAAAATTTACTTTGTTTACACATTCTATCATCATGTTTACCTCTTCTATGCTTTGCCTGTCATTCTAGTTATGGATACTATAAAGACAGGAGTTAATTTAGTGAACTCCCTTCTCAAAATGGAGGAAGTCAGGGGCAGCTAGGTGGCACAGTGGACAAAGAACTGGCCCTGGATTCAGGAGGAACCGAGTTCAAATCTGACCTCAGAAGCTTGACATGTTTTAGCTGTGTGACCCTGGGCAAGCCACTTAACCCTCACTGCCCCACAAAAACTGAAAAAGTCCCAAATTAATCAAAATGGAGGAAGTCACCAGTGGGATGAGGGACAGCAACTGAAGCATGATGTTAAAGTCTGGGAAGAAAAACACAAAGCCTTGTAACAAATAAGCATAGTTGAGCAAAACAAATTCCCCAATGTGTGCACTAGTTCTGTTATTTCTTAAACATGCCAGGTTTGACTTTGATTCTTGCTCCCAGAGCCTTTCACATTATTTGAGAACAGAAAAGTTTTCTAACGTGCTAAGTAATTCATTAAGGTAAATCAAATGTATTTCACAAAATTTAAATTCTAATTAAAAACATTAAGGAATATCCCCCCCCCCCCAACTGAATAGCGGCAGTCTTTCCTAAGATACTATTTTTTCTTAGTATGAGAGGTAATGCTATTGCAGTGGAACCTCTTCTTTTCTAACCACTTGTTGTTGTTTGTCCTTCATTCTTAAGTAGTATTTTTTTTAGTATTTTTTTTTTTTTTGCAGGGCAATGAGGGTTAAGTGACTTGCCCAGAGTCACACAGCTAGTAAGTGTTGTGTCTGAGGTCGGATTTGAACTGAGGTCTTCCTGAATCCAGGGCTGGTGCTTTATCCACTGCTCCACCTAGCTTCTCCCTTTTGTCCTTCATTCTTGAAGAGGACCATGACATTAGGGTGATGCCATGACTTGCAGTGAATTGGATTTAAGTGAGGGAGGGCTGTGCAGAATCACCAAACTCATTCTCTCCTCCAGAGTCATCTGGGTAAAATGGCAAGATACATATCAGCACAACTGTACATGGCCCCAGATGTTTTAAGGCAATTGGGATTAAGTGACTTGCCCAGGGTCACATGGCTAGTGTCTGAGGTTATATTTGAACTCAGATCCTCACAACTTCAGGGCCAGTGCTCTATCCACTATGCCATCTACCTGCTCCAAATCATTATTTGCATTGGAAGACAGACTCTTCAGACCTCAGCAAACAACTGTCCCATCAGGATTTAAGGGTAAACCTTTACTTAGGTTAGGAGGTTGGGCATCTTACTCATGCTATAGTCTACAGCATCCTTTCCAAGTTCCAGTTTATCAATTGATAATCCAAATTATCAGTTGATATCAATTAGTCAGACAATAACCTATTAGAAAGTAATATTTTCTAAGTTGTTATTGGTAGAAAATATCCCTACCATTTTTTGGGTGGACACAATATCCGATCAGTACATATAGAGTCCTGGTGAAAATGGGCTCAAGTTTAGAGAGGTCAGACATGTGATCAAAAGGTAGGACAACTCTGGTTGCTGTAAGTACTTTCTAAAGTAGACATCAAGTTCATTTATGCTTGTTTTCTTGTAATAAGCTGTGTGTAGTGAATAATTTTGGCAACAAAATATCTGCATGTTTAGCTCTAATGGGAGAAAAAAGATCAAAGAAGGGATAGAAGAAAGGATAGATGAAATGATAATAATGGATGAATGCTGTAGCTACATCTCTGAAAAATAATCTTGTCAGATGGAGTAAACCAGGTTGAAGGTAACTAACTGAAAGGAATCAAACCTCTTGGTGAGTTAGTGGCGTGTCTATTCCAAGCATGTAAAAACTTCCCCTGGTGGAATGGACAGATGAAAACAATTTATTCCAACATCCATGAAGGTGGCTGAAGGAGCGCTTAGATATTGGTCAGACATCAAAGATGATAAGGTCATGTGTTACATAATAGACCATTGCCAGTTGTCCTGACTTTTGTCTTGCCACTGGACTTCAATGACTCAGAAAAAGAGGGTGAGACTGATAACTTTGGGTAACTCTGTCCCACTTAAGTCCAATTCATATACAAGTCAACACATCACCTTCATCCTGGAAAATGATGGATGAACAATGTGATGCCATTGGAATGACGTTTAGATTGCAAAAGACAGAATAAACATGAACAAAAGGGGGGTGTAATAAGTAGGAAGATAGTAGCTATTTGCATTTAGCTTCCCTTGATGAATCCAAGTCACCTGGCTCAGATGATTTATGTATTCACCTACTGAAAAAAATAGCTAAATATGATTACATAACTTCTGTCAAAAATATTTGACAAATTGGGGAGGAGAGAAGAGAAGTATTAGAGAAAGGCAAATATTATTATTTTCAAAAAAAGGAAGAGAATGGACTCTTCAAACTCAAAGCCAATAAGAGTGTGCCACTGTGATTTCTAGGAAAATTCTAGATCACATCATAAGATATATTGTTATTTAATTATTAAAAGAGTAAATTATATTCATGAAGTGCTAAAATGGTTTCACAAAGAATAGATCATTCAAAAAACATAAACAATGTTGGTATGACTTCTGCAAGATGGGCATACTGAAGTACTGTTGGTGGAGCTGTGAATTCACCCAACTATTCTGGAGAGAAATTTTGGAATTATGCTTAGAAAAAATGATAAAAATGTCCATATGTGGGTTATACAGAAATCTCACTCCTAAATATATGCCCCAAGAAAATCAAAGTCATAGTCTCCAAAATAGTCATATTGTCCCTTTTTTAGTGGTAAAAAACCCCTAAAAATAAAATAGGTTCCCTTTGATTTAGGAATGGGTAAATATGAATTGAAGTACATAAATATAATTGAATATTTCTACCCTCTAAGCTCAATCAATCACCATTTATTAGGCACCTAGTATTGTGACACTAAATGTAGATACAAATATGGAAAAAAGAAAGTCCCTGCCTTTAAGAAGCTCTCCATCTGATGGGGGAAGATAGAATACAAAAGGAAATTAAAAAGGGAGGAGAGGTAGTCAGGGAAGGTACCCAACATTCGGTGTGGTGGAGCAGTCAGTCAGAGAAGATTCAAAGTAGTGCAGCCAGTGGGAAATGAGGAGATGTCTGAGCTGAGCTCTCTTCTTAAATGGAGGCTTGGAACCCATAGCCTCACCCTCCAATCAGAGAAAGGATCAATGTGACGAGTCAGAGAACATGAAAAATCTAAATTACTTGATGTAGAATGAAGTAAGGAGAACCGGGAAAAATAGATCATCATTACTACAATATAAATAGAAAGATTAAACAAAACAAAACTCTGAACACTATGTGTTGTAATTATTATGTTTTATCCCAGAGAGGAGTTAAGGAAATGTATCTTTCCTTCTTACATTGGAGAAGTCAGGGTTTATGGATGTGAAACATTGAATTCACTGTCAGATATGAGTGAGGTGTCAGTTGGATTTTCTGAATTGCACTTTTCCTTTCTTTTTTTAAAAATTGTTATAAGGCACAGCTCATTGGATAGGAGTCAAGAAAAGGACATTCTAAAATGAATGTAATGTCAAAAGCAAACTATTAATAAAAACAAGATAATTTTTAAAAAGCCATATCAGACAAAACTTCCTTCCTTCCTTCCTTCCTTCCTTCCTTCCTTCCTTCCTTCCTTCCTTCCTTCCTTCCTTCCTTCCTTCCTTCCTTCCTTCCTTCCTTCCTTCCTTCCTTCCTTCCTTCCTTCCTTCCTTCCTTCATTCCAGCAGGTAATGCTGTAGATCTAGTTGGCCTAGATTTTTTTTTTTTTGGTGAGGCAATTGGGGTTAAGTGACTTTCCCAGGGTCACACAGTTAATAAGTGTCAAGTGTCTGAGGCAGGATTTGAACTTAGGTCCTCCTGAGTCAAGGGCCAGTGCTCTATCCACTGTGCCACCTAGCTGCCCCTGCACTAGATTTTTAGCAAAGCATTTGATAAAGTATCTTATGCTGTTATTATGGTATAGATAGACATGGGAAAGATTGTCACAGGACTAAATAGATTCAGAACTCATTGAATGGTCAGACTCAAAGAAAAGTAATTAATAGCTTAATTTTATTGTGGTCAGTCTCTACATCCAATTGGAGTCCCTCAGGGACCTGTGCTTTGACTTATGTAGTTTAAGATTGAAATCAAAGACTTATTTAAAGACATAGATGAAATGTTTCAAATTTGTGGATGAAACAAGGTAGAGAGGATAGCTAACATATTGGGGTCAGCATACGAAAAGATATTATAGGCTAATATGTTGGACTGAATGTAAGAAAATGAAATTTGATAGGAATTTGATAGGAATATCTATAGTAATTCTTTTTTACTGACAAAGAATTGGAAATGAAGGGGATATCCATCATTTAAGGAATGGCTGAGCAAGTCATCATATATTATTGTGATAGAATACTATTGTGCTATGAGAAATGAAGAAAGCAATGGTTTTAGAAAAACTTGGAAAGATTTCTATGAAGTGATGCAATGTGAAATGAGTAAAATCAAGAGAATGATTGATATGATAACATCAATACTATAAAGTTAATGTACTTTGAAAGACTTATCAACACAATATTCAATCACAGTTCCAAAGGACTCATGATGAAACATGCTATCCACATCCAGAGGAAGAGTTGATGGACTCAGAGTGCAGACTAAAACATTGTTTTCTTTTCTTTCCTTTTCTCTTTTGTCTTTCTCTTAATTTTTTTCATCATGGACAATATTTGTAATGGTTTTTTTTGCCTTTTCAATTAGTGGCCGGCGGGGGGGGGGGGGGCGCGGGGAAGGGAGGGAGAATGGAAACAATTTGAACTGAAAATGCAATAAATTTGAATTCAGATACATTTTTAAAATTGAAAAACCCCCACAAGATGTGGAGGTATGGGTTGTACAATTGCTGATCTGAAAAAATTTTAAGTTTTAATGAAGTAAAGGCTCAATATGAATCATATGATTTGGCAGACAAAGGGAGCCCATGTGGTCTTGGACTGCATTAGGAGTGGTATATTTCTCAGGAATGAGAAGGTTTAGTTTCACAGTACTCTGCTATGGTCACACCACTTTATAGCATTATTTTTAGATAAGATTGCCACAATTTAGAAAGGATATTGATAATCTCGAGAGTACCCAGAGGAAGTCAATCGAAATGGTGAAAAAATTCAAAGATTCTTCCTAGAGCCTCCCTTTTGTGGAATGGCCAAGAAAATCCACCCTTCATTTCAGGACTTTGGCACCATTTCCCCATGTGTTTCTCTTTCCAGAATTGGACTGAAATAAAACACCTTCTGCCCAGCGTAACAAAGGTTGGCAAAAAACGAGTAGGTAAACTCAGTACAAACTTCATCTATCTACTAATGGAAAGAGACTTTTTCAAAATGGGTTATTTGCCTTTTGATCTTTTGGAAACTTCTCTGAATGTTAATGTAGAAAAAAATCCATTCTTGTATAATTGGGTTCATTTTTTTTTCCCTACAAAAGTTAAAAAATGCATAGGATTTGAACTTTTAGGTCTCAACTCATTAAAGAAATAAATTTTGTAAATGTGTTATCCCTTGTATTAACTCAGCTTTCACAGACAATGTAACTGAGAACTCTTCAGTTATCAGAATAGCCAGATTAAAATGTGGGTGGAGGGAGCAGAGGACTGTAGCTCACTCAGCCCTCTGTTCTATTTGTTTTTCTGTCTAATCAAGGCCACATAAACTACTAGTATTACACCTGGCTTGTAACAGTAGCAAAATACTGGTAGGCAGGTATAAAATAGTAATCATTATCATTGTCTCAATATTTAAAGATGAATGAAATCTAGGTAAGACAAAAAGACTAAGGATTCTCCTTAACTCTCAAATCATCTTTTTTTTTTTTAACCTTTGTTGACGTTCAACCCTGCCACAGACCAAATAAAATCAGAAAATTAGATAGCAATTCCTATTTTTTAAAATGTTCTTGTGCAACTTAGCAAGAAGAAAGAAACCTTAATAATGTGCTATCCAAATCACTATCTTTCTTAATTTCCAGAAGAGTAGATTAGGGTGTTTCTTTCCAAAATACAGTGCTGTTTTACTGCATCTATTGCATCCCTACATTTGGAAATAGAGAAATGAGACATAACATGAGGTGAATCTGAAATATATGCCCCAGTCTCTTCCTTCAGCTCTGGCCCTGCATTTCTAACTACCAGCTGGTCATCTTGACTTGCATGTCCCATTAACATATCAAATTCAACATATTTTAAATCAAACTCATCATCTTCTACATCTTGCCTTTACTCTTCTTTCACAAATCCCTGGCCATGTCCTTCATATTTTCTGTCAATGGTATCACCATTTTCCAAGTCACTTAGACTAGAAACCTCAAACAACTCATCTCTGGTTTCTCCTTCCCTGTTTGTTACTTCTCATGTCCAGTCAGTCTTTAGGACCTGTCATTTCTTCATTCCCAACCTCAATTGCATTTTGCAAATTCATTCTTGCTAAAAATGAATTGGAGGGAAGAATTACAAATACTTTCAGGATAATTAAACATAACAACAAAAAACCAGAACAAATAGAGAAAAAATCAAATCATATTTTAATAGATTCTGAAAATTAGATGGGCTTCATGATTATATTTCTTAAAATATTTCCATTGCCTTTGTTTAAGTCCTTATCATTCCCGAGGAAGTAGAAATTGTGGTCCTTTGAAATATATTACAGTAGGGCAGCTAGGTGGTGCAGTGGATAAAGCACTGGCCCTGGATTCAGGAGGACCTGAGTTCAAATCCAATCTCAGACACTTGATACTTACTAGCTGTGTGATTCTGGGAAAGTCATTTAACCCACATTGCCCCGCAAAAATAATAATAAAAAAAAACAACAGAAATACATTACAGTAATCATTTAGAAGTTTAAAATTGTCTTCACTGGTTTGAGAAATAAGACAATCCACATTTAAGAGCAGATATAATCCAAAGGGTTTGATTTCTCAATAACAAGAATATCATTGCTAGCTTCCTAACACTAAAGCTTAGGTTATTTGAATCTGTTATAATGCAAGAGAACTTTATGCAGAAAGGAACTTGTTATAGGAAGAATTCAGGCATATTGATGTGATATCCAGATGATAAATAATAGGAGGATAAGAGAGAAAATTAATACTCCAGATCTATATTTTTCCTTATGCATCTATTTCACTAAAAATCTATTATAATTTAAGAAAAGTTCTGCTATCTTGAAGAATCAGAAATTTGAAATTTCTCTTCCATCCTAAGGAGGTGTTTGTAGTTAAGGTTATTGAAGCTGTTTGTAGTACTAGAATCATACATTGTTATCATCCCAGTAAGGAAAGAATTATTTTTATTTGGCTAGAGTAGAAGACTTCAATAATAGAGAATGAATAATTGAATCCTTAGATAAGGATTGAAGGAACAATTGCAGATTAGATTTTAAAATATCTTTATTGCAAGGCTTAAGGAATTTGGGCTTTATTTTACCAATAAGGTAAGCTTTTGAGCTGAGACCACTGAAGATTTTAGTTATTTGATATATCTTCCTTTGGATTCTTGGCTTTGGAGATAATACTCTCTTGACTCTCATACTTTCTTTTTCTTTCTCTTTTCTTTTTTTTTTTTTGCAGGGCAATGAGGGTTAAGTGACTTGCCCAGGGTCACACAGCTAGTAAGTGTCTAGTGTCTGAGGACAGATTCGAACACAGGTACTCCTGACTCCAGGGCCGGTGCTTTACCACTGCACCATCTAGCTGCCCCCAACTCTCATACTTTCTTAAACATCTTTGCTTTGTCTTTGTCATTAGCTCTTCATTTTCTTCTTGAACCAATATTGGCATTCTTCAAGGTTCTGTACTTGTCCCCTTCCATTTTTTCACTTTGGCAATCTCATTCATTCTTAATGGTTTTAGTGCAATCTTAAAGCAGATGATTACCAAATTTATATCTCTTGTTAGCTCCAGGCAAATATTATACCTACTTACAAGACAATTGAAATCAAGGGGTTTGGCCTAGATGGTCATTATAGGTTTTTTCAATTGAAAGTTTTGTCATCTTATGATCTTTAGAAATCTAGAGAACACTGACATGGGGTTGATATAGATCTTTTGAAATATTGAAGTAGAATTTTATGATTCCTATCTGGTTGTCCTATAGGCACCTCAAATTCAATGAGTTTCTTTTCTTTCCTCATTAATCTGGCCCTCATAATTTTTGTCTCTAACAATACTGTTTATTCTGTCTCTTATGTATATGACTTTGTTTTATCTGTGACTCTTCCATTTCCTTTATCTCTCATATCTAAATCAATTACCAAATATTGTCACTACAACCTCAGAAATAGCTCTCTCATCCATTCTTTCTTATATATTTTCTACCATATGGTAGGCTTTTCCTAATTCTGTACTACTTTGACTATTGTAATGGCCTTCCAAAAATCTCTTCTCTCTCTTTTTAAAAAAATATTTTATTATTTTCCAGTTACATGTAAAGATAGTTTTCATCATTTATTTTCATAGGATTTTTAGTTCTAATTTTTTCTCCCACCCTCCATTCCCTCCCCTCTCCCCAAGATGAAAAGCAATCTGATATAGGTTATATATGTACACTCTCACAAAACATATTTCTGCATTAGTCATATTGTGAAAGAAGAATCAGAACACGAGGGAAAAACCTCAAAAAAGAAAAAAAACAGCCAAAAAGTAAAAACCATATGGTTCAATCTGCATTCAGAACCCATAGTTCTTTTTTCTAGATGTGAAGAACATTTTCTATCATGAGTTCTTTGAAATTGCTTTTGATCATTGCACTGCTGAGAAGAGCCAAGTATATCACAGTTGATCATCACACAATGTTGCAGTTACTGTGTACAATATTCTCCTGGTTCTGCTCATCTCACTCAGCATCAGTTCATGTAAGTCCTTCCATGTTACTCTGAAATCCTCCTGCTCCTTGTTAAAAGATCTCTTCTCTGCTATATACTTCTCCAATTCGTATTTCATATTCATTTACAAAATAATCTTTCTTTTGAAGATATAAGGTCCTGTCGGTGTCCAAAAACTTTCTTAGTAGCTTCTTATGGGCTCCTAAAAGTTCAAACTCTTTTGCTTGTTATTTAAGGCCTTCACAATCTGGCACGATTTTATTTTTCCAACCTCATCTCAAATTATCCCCCTCTGGGTATTATGTGCTCCAGCCAAACTAGACTTTGCCCACCAAACATATGCTGTGCTTTCACACCTCCACTTTTTCCATCAGTGTTGGAAGGGACCTCAAAGGTATAATCTGCACCTGAAGAGGAATTTTCTTAACATTATCACAGACAAATGGCCATGATGCCTCCACTTTTAGTCCTTCAATGATAAGGAGCCTGCTATTTGCTGTTCTAGTAATCAGGACTCAGTGCTCACACTCCTATATCATTGGTTTGGTTCCATTTAAGTAAACTAGACTTTCTTTTCTTTCTTTCTTTTTTTGTGTGAGGCAATTGGGGTTACGTGACTTGCCCAGCATCACACAGCTAGTAAGTGTCAAGTGTCTGAGGCTGGATTTGAACTCAGGTCCTTCTGACTACAGGGCTGGTGCTCTATCCACTGTACTACCTAGCTGCCCCAAACTAGAGATTTCTAAAAAGATAGTTTGTTGGAGTGGAACAATATCAGGATTTGGAATCAGACATCAAGTTTTAATTCCATCTCTGTTCATTAAAAGCTGCGTGATAAATCTTGACCAGTGCCTGCTACATAGTAGGCTTAATAAATATTTAGTGATTGTTTTCACATCAAGGAGATGTTGTCCATAACTATGGGCTATGAGAATGTCTAATGTTGAAATTTCACTTTCTAGAAAGTTCTTCCCTATTTTCTTTTCTTCGTTCCCTATTGATAAGACTTCATGTACTTTTTGTTTGTGTCTTGCTTCTTCAGTGTATCTTCTATTGGGCCATAGAAGATTAGGCTTACCAGTTTTTTTAATGCATGATCCTGTTAAGATCTCATGAACTCAACATCAAGTCAATCTTATTTTTTAAAAATTACCATACTCATATTGTAATGGAAAGTGTACTGTATTTGGTTTCAAAAGTCATGGATTTGAATCCTGGATCTACTACTTGCTGCCTTAACCCCCGTAATACCAGTTTTTCCGCATGTAAAATGGAAAATTGGACCAGATGGTTTTTGGGATTCTTTCTAGCTCTAAATTCTCTAAACTGAGCCCAACCCTGTAGCAAATTACTGTGTAGAAGAGAGAACACAGAAAAAATAAAACTCATTGAGTTAGAGGACATGGGTTCAAAATCTGTCCCTGCTACTCACATTCTGTATGAACTTGGGAAATCACTTCCCATTCTGAGTTTCAGTATCCTCATCTGTAAAATGAAGGTATTGAATTTGACATTTCCAAGAGCCCATGAAGCTTTAAATGTCTGATTTTATATTAAAGAAGTAAATTGAAAAATTTCAGTTAAATGTAATATTTTAAAGTTTTTCTTGAGAATGGTTTTATTAATTCCTAAAATGTTTAATACCTTAAAACTATAGTGATGGTGGGAGGTAGAAAAATGAAAGTACTTAAACCAAACTTAGAAAACATTATGGAAGACATAGAATTAATGAAATGTATATTAGATCTAAAGTAAAGCAATCAAACATTTTTGATTCTATGTGTCTATGACACATAGAAAAAACTTAAGCCTCTAGTATGACCTGTAATTCTGATTAAACAAGCAAATTATTGAATGATTCAAGGTGAGTTGCCATCTCTGACAGTTGCCTGGATACCAGAATTCTAAGATGATGATGACTATCCCCTGGTGACTCAGAAAACTAAAATAAAAGAGAATCAAATAAGTTTAGCAAATTTGTGATTATACCTTCTCCCAAGACATTGGGAACTTGCTTTATAAGACATCATTTCTCACTTTATGTGGAGTCCTCTTTTGAACTGATGAGAGTTACTTGTGCAGAGGTGAAGAAAGGTTACAAGAGAATGTGTGAGTCAGGGGGTTGTTACATAATATGATGATATAATTACAGTATTTTGTAAACATTCACAGTTCTTGCCATTTACTTTTCATCATTTAAGATTTAAGAAACTTACATTTATGAGATTGGGGAAAAACTATGTAACATATTTACAGTGATATAAAATCTGAAGAATTATTTAACCGTAGGGTAAAATTTCTATATATGTACACTGGAAGATCTATATATGTACACTGGATCTTCAATTTTTGTTTTCAAATATTTGACCTCAAGATACTTTCCACCCTTTTAAAATCATCTTTGAAATTATAAAGTTAGAGATTATGCTAGACAGGAGACAGAAAGAAACCTCAATTAGATACAATTAATAAATTTTGCTTGTAAAAGTCTCCTTCAGGTAGGAAGAATAACATTTGGAAATGAACATTCAAAAAATGTTGAGATATTAAGAAACTAACCACTTTATGCCATTTTATTTCTTAATCCTGAGTCTATAGAAACTTAATAGAGATCTGTTGTCCACTTCTAGTTGGATCTTTTTACCCCAGAGATCTGTATAGTCCCTCTGATTCATAATACTAGACTAAATGTGGTTCCAACAAATGGAAGGACTATGCTATTCCATTGTTTGCCATTATGATACCATATTCTATCAGCAAACACAACTCTACTATTCTTGTCCCCTATTTCCATGAAGTAGCATTAATTTAGCATTAATTCTTGCTACATTTGTTTCCCTCTTGTCCCTATTACTATTGTTGTCACTGAGTCATTTCAGTTGTGTCTGACTCTTCATGACCTTATTTGCAGTTTTCTTGGCAAAGATACTGGAGTGGTTTGCCATTTCTTTATCCAGCTTATTTTACAGATGAGGAAATTGAGGCAAAAAGGGTTAAGTGACTTGCTTGGGGTCACACAACTAGTGTCTGAGGCTGCATTTGAGCTCAGATCTTCCTGACTCTAGGCCTGGAACTCTATCCACTGCACCACCTTGTTGCTCTTTCTTCCCTATAGTTAGAGTTAGTTAACCCCAAGAAGGACAGTGGATTAATGATACTTGAGAATCAGCTGATAGTTTTATGGTTTCTTTACTCTCTGGGACCAAAATGCCTTCAGAGTATATGAAACTTTCTCTTGTTTCAAACTGGGCTATCCTGTCCTAAAAACCTCTTCTCTGATGGACATAGGAAACTTTTTCATTCTCCATGTTCAACTAAGTTCCAATTACTAAATTTGGCCAGGTGAGGATAAATCTATCTTATTCTCCTTTTTCCAGTGCATTGGAACAATGCTTCCCAGTAGGTAATAATTTTTCTATTGCCTTTTAGGGGTTTAGAAAATAACTTATACTCTCTTTTCAATTGTAACTTCAACCGAACATCTAAGGAAGATTATATAAATTGCTCCAATGTGCTTCTTGAAGTTGGGAAAGAGGGAGGGGCAAAACTATAGACTATTCCCAGCACTATCATCTGTGACTCAAAAAACATTGAGATTTACAAATTATGGTATATTATATTATATTATTCCAGATATAATGGAATATTATTATACTATAAGAAATGATAAAAGGGATGGATTCAAAGAAACTTAGGAAGAATTACATGAATTGATATAGAGTAAAGTGAACAGGACCAGAGAAGCAGTTTATATTGTGACTATAATAATGTAAAGAAAAATGACTTGGAAGTATTTTAAGAACTCTGATCAATTCAGTGAGCAATCATAACACCAGAAGCCTGATGATGATGATGTTTCTTCTTCTTCTTCTTCTTCTTCTTCTTCTTCTTCTTCTTCTTCTTCTTCTTCTTCTTCTTCTTCTTCTTCTTGGCAATGAGGGTTAAATGACCTGCCCAGGGTCACACAGCTATGTCAAGTGTCTGAGTCTGGATTTGAACTCAGGTCTTCCTGAATCCAGGGCCAGTGCTTTATTCACTGTGCCACCTAGGTGTCCCCAGATGACATATCTTCTTTACATCTTGGGTCAAAAGTTGAAGGATTAGAGGTACAGTATGACAAATACATTTTCAGACACAAACAGTACACTAATTATTTTGACCATATTTGTGTTAGTGTCTTTCACAAAAGAGAATGGATATTAAGGCCTGCAGTTCCATAGCCATGAGTTGATTTGGTCATGTGCACTTCCTAAATGTATATTTCACTAACAATATACTAAAAAGTTTACTCTTCCCATGAACACTATGTATATTTGTAGCATACCACATTTATGGGAGGAATGTTTTGTAGTTATTATTCTTACTATGTCTTAGTAAAAGATTTTGCTCAGAGTTGATTATACCAATTGTCTGACTACTAATGTGAGGCACTTTGATGGGGGTTCATAAGCTATAATATTAGAAAGTTGGGATTGCAGTGTGCCCTACATGTAATGGGAGTTGTAGCCACCCTCTGGAGATTCAAACATGTACAAGTCAGGAAAGTAGCCCTAGAAAGTTGCTACACTTAAAAGCTGTATCTGAGAGATACTCATGGTTTCATATATAATTTTATTTTTCTATTATTTTTAAAATATAGAAATCTGTATATTTGTTTAGGTTTATTAAGATCTTAAAAAAGAAAATTAAAAAATTCCCTGTTACACATGCAAGAACAAGAAGATATTCAACATAGCTCCAGATAAGAGAACTAGAAGCAATTGGTAGAAATTTCTGGAAGGTAGATTTTGCATCATTGTAATTAAGAACTTTGTAAGAAGTAGGGCTGCTCTGAAATGGAATGGACAACTTCAATAGGTAATGGTTTTCTTATCTCCAGATATACTTTAATGTCTGGATGATTACTTGTAAAGGGTTTTATAGAAAATATTTATCTCTCTCTCAGGTAGTTGGACTAGATAACCTTTTAGTCTTATAACTCTGAAATTTTATGATTCTATGAAATACAATAATAATTACTGCTCTCTTGCTCTCTCTCTCTCTCTCTCTCTCTCTCTCTCTCTCTCTCTCTCACTATCTCTCACCTTCTCTCCTAGGTTGGAACTTTACCAGCCACTAATGGCTCTAACTGATTACCATGGAAGCTTTGACTTGCTGTTTCTGACCTGAACCTTTTTTGGCCCTCCTTACACAGTATGGTTCCTCCCTCCCTACTCCCCCCACCCCCATACACTCCCTACTGTTATAGGATTATCATATTGGAGCTGGATTTAATTCAGATTAGATCATTAATGAGCTTTAATCCTATTATGTCTTGGAACTCCTGAGCTCAAGTAATCTACTAACCTTTGTAGTAGCAGTTGTAGTACAACTTTGTAGGCACAGGTATGCACCACTACACACACAGAATAATTTCTGGTTTTATAAAATATTTTAAGTACTTTGTCCCAATTGAGCCTTTTAAAAACCCTGTTGAGTAAGTAGTTCAAGTATTATCCCCATTTTACAGATAGTGAAACTGAGGTTCAGGAAGGTTAAGAATACCCAAACTCAATAAAAGGCAGAGATTACTATTGAACCCTGTTCCTCTGATTTCAAATTTAGTATTATTTCTACTATACCTCTCTACCTCCTTATAAAATATAAGAACACGAAGTGGAGTAATAAAAAGGTATATATAGGGGGATTGTGTATGAATAAACATTTATATAATACCTAGTGTGTATGTGGCATGTTACAAAACACTTTACAATTTCATTTTATCCTCACAACAACCCTGGAGGTAGGTTATTATCCCATTTTACAGTTGAAGAATCTAAGGCAGAGATCAAGTGACTTGCCTCGGGTCACACAGCTACTAAGTGCCTGAGGTCAGATTTGAACTCAGGTCTTCCTGTCTCCAGGTCTAGGTCTCTATCCACTGCACCACCTTACTTCCTCAATTTAAAAAGCAAATGGAAGCTATGGAGGATAATCAATTGCTCTTCTTTTGAATCACAGCCATGGTCTAAATGCAGATCCCATCAAGGAAAAAATAGCAAGCAATGTGATAAAGTTTCAAAAACATATTCATATAAGAGTAGTTAATATTTATATAACATGTTATAGGTCTACAAAGCCCTTTTCTCCCAACCACTCCAGAAATTCAATAGTGCAACTATTGTTTATCATCCTCATTTTACAGATGAAGCAATTGAAGCTCTGAAAGGTTAATAACTTGGCCAATGTCATGCAGCAAATAAGTGGTGAA
This sequence comes from Dromiciops gliroides, assembly GCF_019393635.1. NCBI lineage: Eukaryota > Metazoa > Chordata > Mammalia > Microbiotheria > Microbiotheriidae > Dromiciops > Dromiciops gliroides. Next base: position 261,011,512 of record NC_057861.1, read on the forward strand.
GCTGTGATACATCCCCTACCCTTTGACTTCAGGTCCAGTGTTTTTTTCCATTATTCCATGCTGCCTCCTAATAAATTCACTGTGAGAAGTAAAAACACATTAATGAAAGACACTGATGCAATAGGAATTCTTTGAAAATGACCACCAAATCAGCAACTTTTTGACATGGAGATAATTATAGAGGGAGAAAAATATCTTACCCATTCAATTTCTAAAATGCCAGAAGCATATTAGCTAGTGAATAGAGTTTTAAAATGTCATAAAAGTTTTTTAATTAAATACCTTTTTATTCTTACAATGAGTACAGGTTATGGGTATAGATTTCTATTGCCTCACTAATATCATTCTTCTCTAAAGCAGATGTGCTCAAAAGAGCAACCAATGCCCTGTTAGACACATGTTCATTCTCATGCTCACTGATATTCTACCTTTAATGCAATGGAGTAGAAAAAACATGGGATATGTATCCAAAATGCCTGAATTCAAGTCTTTGGCCTTGCTATTTCATTTTGTTTTGTTTTAAACCCCTATAACTACAGAATATTATTAAAATACTTGAAACTTCATTTTCCTCTTCTGTAAAATGTGTTTAATAAGATTTGTACTAGGGGGCAGCTAGGTGGTGCAGTGGATAAAGCACCAGCCCTGGATTCAGGAGGACCTGAGTTCAAATCCAGACTCAGACAGTTACTAGCTGTGTGACCCTCGTCAAGTCACTTAACCCTCATTTCCTGCCCCCTCCACAAAAAAAGGGAAAAAAAAAGATTTGTACTAGCTAACATCTAATAATCATGTATCCTTGTATTACCTAACACACAGTATTGATGTAGGGGTGGGTTTTCATTGTAAGGCATCCCAAAGAATTACAAGACTCAGTGACTCAGTTTCCCAAGTTTTATTGAAATACTGTTGACAAAGAGAAAGCCCCATGGAGGTAGGTGTCTCAAATAGGGAGGGGAAAATGGTTATATTTATAGTGAGAAAAAGTAGATTATCTCCTCATTATCTTAATCTCCTCCTTGTGGGAGGTTCCTGGGAGGTCTTATCCTATTTTGGACATCCTAGGGTCCTAAAACAACCTCTAAGGCAGGTACCTTTTCCCCTGGAGGTGTGTTTTTGGGGTTTACATGTCATAAGGTGAACCTAAGGACACATTTGGCCTTCTCTGCGCTTGTTCCTAAAGACATGCTTAAACTTGTCAGACCCAGAGGGCTGCTGTGTTTATGGTATCTCTTTACTTAAGATCTGGTTTCTAGATGTCCTGTCATCTAGGAATATTAATGGCTATTAATGGTTAATAGTCCCTAGTTACAGTCTCTCTTGATGGTGAGGGTTGATAGGGACAAACTCTCTTGGTTACTGTAAGAACACAAACCTTAGTTTCTCTGTTCACCCTTTTAGGTACTATTGATAAGGACTCAAGCCTCAATTTATCTGTTAACCCCTTTTTGCCTCCTCCATCAGTATTATTGTGAGAAAAATATTTAGTAGATTGTAAGGTGCTATATAAAACGTGAGCCATCAGAGCCTAACTTTGGAATGTGTGGTACTAGGTAAAAGGAGTAGAGCCTGTGGATATAACTCTGGATGATTCCATAATGAAGGAATGGATAATCAACTTATTATCCTAAAGGGATTAATGAATCTCAAAAAGAAAAAAATTAGAAAACAAAATAAAATTTTAATCTGCCTTAAAAAATAAGAGACACATGCCCCATATATCTCATTTGTTTCTATATGGAGGTGTCTCAAAGAATAGTGCAACAGAGATATCATCCAGATTAGGTCACATACTTGGATGGAATACCTATAGAGTTAATCTTTCAGTAGATGTGCTTTGACCAAGTGCTGCAAATGAATAATGAGTTGAGTTCAGAATTGAATAGGTTTTGGGGAAATTGTGCTCTTCTCCAACAAGAATGTTGTGCTTAATCAAACTCAAGTAAGGAACTTGAAGAGCTCAGACTAGGAGAGACATGATCAGATTTTGCCTTGAGTGTCACATTGGGATCACAGAAAGTTTACAGATGCCTAGATTGTGTTGTCATGAGATTTTGAGATAACATAATGCTAAATATCTCCAAGAAAGTAGCAGAGGGACCCAAGAAGAGAAAAGCTCAACTCAGACATTCCCTCCAGAAATACACATATTCCAATCGTAACATAAATCCTGAAGTCATGAAGCAAGCTGGAAGAATCAGCAAACAATGAATAATATCACCATAAAGAGCTATTATGGTGACAGGGAAGCTCAAGACACAAATCTAGAAGAGAATGACTCCAAAACATCCCTGATCAAAGTCTCAAAGAGAAATGCTACTCAGGTGCCAAGCTGACTAAAATTCCTGGAAGAGATAAAGCAAGAATTTTAAAAAATAGCTTGAAAAGTTCTTTTTAAAATCCACAAAAGTTTTAAAGGAAAAGAATAAGAAAAGGTTAAATGAATTTCCCAGGGTCACACAACTACTATGTGTCTGAGGTCAGACTTGAACTCATGTCTTCTTGACTCTAGGCTCAACACTCTATCCTCTGAGTTACTTAGCTGCCTCTGAACCATGGAATATTGAATACTGCTCCTACCCAATACAATTTAATAAATATTTATTAAGCACCTACTAGATGCCAGTCAGTGCTAAGTGCTGGAGATATAATTAATAAGAAGAAAAAAAGTTCCTACCCTCAAAGATATTATAATCTAAAGGGAGAAACAACATACAAAATGAAGCAGGAAAGCAGAGGGTGGAAATGAGGCCCCTCAAAATACTTGATATAGGGGCATCTTGTTCTGTAGAGTAGAAACCAGACAGAGCAAAATATGCCATAGGTTATAAGGGTCAACCTTAGCAAGTCCCTTCACATTTTGGGACTTTACTTTTGTTATCTACAAAATGAAGGGTTCAAAATTAATGATCTCCAAGGTCCTTTCTATCTCTGAGTATATGATCCAGTGAGAAGAGTTTGGAAAAGTTGCACTTTGCATTAGAATATTAGATAATGTATACCATAGAAATAATGGATTTTTCCAAGTCTAAAAAAGGGCATTAAAGTGAATTACAAAATCATCTCCATTCTTTTTTTTTAATCTCCATTATTAAGATTCCATATTAATAGATTAAACAGGCATTTTCACTTTGAAAGCTAAATTTAAAAACAATTTGAATATTACTTTTGAAGTTTTAGTTTAAGGTGAGAATGAAAGAGCACTTCCAGACAAAAGAATAACCTTATATTAATCTGTCCATTTTTTCAGCACTTGTCTATTTCTTGGCTTCAAGTTCTTTCATGTATTCTTATAACTGTCCCTGAATTTAATAATAGCCATGACAATTGTGAAGATGATAAACTACTAAGACTTGAGTGTGGGTGGATACACATTAAACAGCAGTAACTCAGAGAGGACAAACTATGACAAAGAGAGAAGAAACCTGAAAGAGGTTTTAAGAGATCCCTCAATGCACAATTTTAGGAATTAAGACTTAAATGCTTTAGAAATAGAATTGATACCAACAGTGGCAGAGAAGTGGCAAAGAGGCTGCAGAGATAAGATAAAAAATTGTCTTTCCAGATTGAGTTTGCAATGGTGGCAAGACAGTCACATAGAAATTTCTGAAGAATTATCAGATTCATGATACTAGATATCTCTCAAACCAGCCTCACAAATAGATACTCACTGACTTTCTCAAACTAAGGACAAATTTGAGGTGAGTGAAAAGAAATAATGCTGATTTCATTTATTTTCCTTAATTTGTATTTAAGGCTGATACAACATTTATTTCAGTTTGTGCAGAACATTGAGGACATGAGTCCAATGAATGAATAAATTTACATCTGTTTACTGGCATTTAATTCCACTGATTATGAAAATAAAGATGAAATGCTATTAAAAAGAAAAGAATTTGTGAACTTCAAATATGTCAACTTTTTTTTTAGTAGGGAAGAAATATAAGAAATGAGAATATAGAACTATAAGAAGAATATTAATTATTCTGGTAAAGAGCCCAGTAATAAAGAGGTTCTGAAGTTTACAAAAAAAGATTAAAAGGAATAGGACATTATATATTAGGATCAAGTGGAATTTATATTAGGAATGCAAGGACAGTTTAACAGAAGCAAAACTATTAATATAATTGATTATATCAATAATAAGCTAAAATCCTATGATTATATAAATAGATACAGAAAAGGCTTTTGATAAATTCCAACACTTATTTATATTAAAACACATTCACTATACAGAAGTAAATAAACATAGTAACTTTGTACTTGACAAATTTAAAGACAGGATTTTGGGATAAGAATTCATTATTTGGTATAAAATGTTGGGAAAACTGGAAAGCAGTATGGCAGAAGCTTTGCATGGACCAATATCTCACACCATTTATTAAGATAAGGTGGAAATAGATACATAACCTAGATATAAAGAGATATTTACAAGAAAATTCAAAGAATATGGAACATACTACTAATGAGACATGAATAGTTGAATAATTTATGAATAAACAAGAGATAGAGATAAAAATTATGTGTAAAATGGATAATTTCAATTACATTGCAGTGAATTTTTTGTACAAATAAAAAAACAGGCAAGATTAGAAGGAAGGCAGAAAGTTTGGGGAAAATGTTTATAGAGTTTCTCAGATAAAGGTTTCATATTGCAAATATATAGATGATTAGAGAAAAAAAGAATCTATATTTTAAAATGTTTATAGTAGCTCTTTTTGTGGTGGTAAAGAACTGGAAATTGTAGGGATGCCCATCAATTGAGGAATGACTGAACAAGTTGTGATATATGATTGTGATGGAATACTACTGTGCAAGAATAAGATATATGGATAAACTCAATGATTTTAGAAAAACAACATGGAAATACTTGAATGAAATAATGAAGAACACAATGATCAGAGCCAAGAGAAGATGGTATACAGTAACAGCAATCATGTTTTAAGAACAACTTTAAGTGAATGCAATTTTTTGGAGTTTTTTTCCCTTGTATTCTGATTCTTCTTTCACAATATGGCTAATGCAGAAATATGTTTATTGTGATTGTACATATATAACCTATATCAGATTGCTCTCTGTCTTGGGGAGGGGGGAGAATGGGAGGGTGGGAGAAAAATTTGGAACTAAAAATCCTATGAAAACAAATGTTGAAAACTATCTTTACATGTAACTGGAAAATAATAAAATATTTTATGATTTAAAAAAAGGCATAGGACAGAATCTAAGAGTTAGAAAGAACTGGCTTGGGAGTCAGATAATCAGGGTATGAATCCCACTTTTGATCGCTAATACTCAGAACTATCCCCATCCCCCAACTGCTAGTGCCTCTTCCTGGGATTGCCTTCCACCTACTCTTTTTTTTTTTTTTTTTTTTTTTGCGGGGCAGTGGGGGTTAAGTTACTTGCCCAGGGTCACACAGCTAAAAAGTGTCAAGTGTCTGAGGCCGGATTTGAACTCAAGTACTCCTGAATCCAGGGCTGGTGCTTTATCCACTGCGCCACCTAGCTACTCCCTACTCTATCTTTACTTTACAATTTGATTGAATATTTTTCAAATGAAAACCTGCCTTCTCTGTCTCCCTCTATTGAAAACTACTATTAACAAATGTATATAGTAAAAAAAAAAATCTGACATTGGCCATGTCCAATTATCTCTAAGTTTACCCTCTAAGTCCATCCTCTCTCAGGACATGGGTAACCTTTTTCATCATGAATCCTATGGAATAATAGCTGGTCATTATAATGATCAGAGTGCCTAAGTCTTTCAAAGTAAATTTCTTGGGGGCAGCTAGGTGGCACAGTGGATAAAGCACCGGCCCTGGATTCAGGAGGACCTGAGTTCAAAATCTGGCCTCAGCCACTTGACACTTACCAGTTGTGTGACCCTGGGCAAGTCACTTAACCCTCATTGCCCCTCAAAAAAAATAGGAGGCAAAGTTAATTCTCTTTATAAAATTGTTGTTCTTATAAAAATTGTTCTAATCACTTTACTCTGTACCAGTTCATGCAAATCGTTCTTGGTTTCTCTGAAATAATTTATTATTTTATTATTTCTTATAGCAAAATAGTGTTCTATCACTTTCTTATGCTATAACTTGTTCAGCTATTCCCTAACCAATGGCCAGCCCCTCACTTTCCAATTCTCTGGCAGCACAAACAGAACTTCTGTTAATATTTTTGGACAAACAGGTTCTTTTCCTCACTTTTATTGAAGCAATATCATGTATTTTGGAGGGTAGCTCTCTTGAATAATCTTTGTTACCTATGGGTATAGCAAACTCCCTAAATTTGAGATTTGAAACTTATGAGATATATTCAACTTGATTCAATTAGTCTCTAATCTCCAGACACTTCCATTCATGTCCTTGCTCTCCTCCCCCAATCTGGGGCTTAAGGCTTAATATATTTAGAACTCTAAAATTAGTAAGACCCAAGTACACAAGACACTAGGATACAGGAGAAAGTCCGATTATTTCATGAAATTGATTTCTCTCTGGCATTGCTCCACAGGATCCTATTTCCATGAAAGGTAGACTCTTTCAGTAGGAAGGATGAAACTTAAAAGAAGAAAAGAAAAATGAATGAAACTCTCAAAAATGGTACTCCATAACATTCAGCTGTACATTTCTTCTTGGTAAGTATAATGAGACAATCAGGTGATTAAAACTAGATATAAGTTAAACTTGAATTTTTTTGGGGGGGGGTGGGTGAGGCAATTGGGGTTAAGTGACTTGCCCAGGGTCACACAGCTAGTAAGTGTCAGGTGTTTGAGGCTGGATTTGAACTCAGGTCCTCCTGAATCCAGAGCCAGTGCTTTATCCATTGCACCACCTAGCTGCCCCTAGTTAAACTTGAATTAAATCAATTTCACAAAGTCACATTACGAGGTGTCAGAGCTGGGATTTGAATCCAAATCTTTCTGACATGAAATCTAGCATGACATCAACAATGCCTCATCAATTAAATACCAACTACGTGCACAGAAAGAAAATTATCCTCAAGAAGTCTACATTTTACTGGGGGATTCCAAAGAAAAATAAAATAAAATGATTTAAAGATGTGATTGGATTGTGGAAAGGTCTGGGGAAGGAGTGTGTGTGTGTGTGTGTGTGTGTGTGTCTTTAGAAAATGAATAATGTAGAAGATGAGGCAGATGAGGGGAGGGGTCAAGATTAAGATATGGCTAGATTATTCATCAACTTCTCTTAAGTTTTCTCATTATCATAGATTTCCCTGTTAAACAATAAATTGTGTGTCCTTCTGTACCTGTTACTTCCTAGGGTGACATGGATTCATCCTGGGAATGGTCTTCCTCAAAGAGAGGGAGGAGGTTAGTTCCTAATTCTGGAATAAAACTTTTTTTGGGGGAAAAATATCTGAAACAGTTTAGATATTATTAGATAATTATAAGATATTATCAGATAATATTAAGAATTTTCCCAAAATGGTAGTAAGTGTCCCTTCTAGAAATGCTACCCCACAGCTCCAACACTTAGTGCCCTGGCTCAAAGAAAGTGCTTAATATATGCTTGTTGACTGACTGATTCTGCTATAAATATGAGGTATGGGACAGTGGTTTATTTCTTCTACTACAGAAAATTATTCAGGTGTAAAAGAAATCAAAGATATATGTGAAGACATATAGAAAGCAGAAAGCAGAAAGCAGAAGGATCAATGGTGTCAGGGACTTGAGTCTACCTAGGCAAACACATATTCCTGGTTACCAAGTGCTTGTAGCCACCACTGCTGCCTGGGAGAAGGAATTTCTCCATCCTTAATAAAAGGGAGAGAATGTGCATAAAGAGAGAAGGGCCCAAAAGAGAGAGGGGAGAGAATAATTTCCATCTTTCTTATAGATTATCAAGAAGGGACATTACTCCTGTCTCAATATCTAATCATCTTCAACATAATCCATTAGTCCTAAGGAATAAGGGACCTATCAGAACTTTCTCTGTCACTAGAGAATGGTAAAGTGTAAATCCTTCACCAGTAGGCTAGCATGCACACTAAGCAATTCTCTGCTATCTAGCTCTGTTCTACGTCTACTACACTAGCATAGAACAGACATTTAGGGTGCTATATTAATTAGGGTGTACTCTAGGATTAATGATTTAAAATATTCTCTAGGTGCATAAATTAATTGATGCACTGCCCCTTCCCCTCCCCAAAATGACATCTTTAGGATAAGGCAATAAAACTCAATATTAAATCTAAGCACTTTAAAGCAGACTTTGATTAAGCTAATGACAGGATGTTCTAGATTAAATCTTTTAAAGTAAATGTCAAGATATGTGCTTAAATTTAGTCACCTAATGAATCAGAGACTGAGATACCATTTGATACATTTTCACCATTCACTTTAAAGCTATTTTAAAGGTCAATATTCAAACTAGTGAGAAGCCTGTCTGGTAAAAAGATCTCATTACCTTTAACCATATTTTGTATATGGCATAGATATTTTCATAAAACAGGCAAACAATCCCACTGTCCTTTCAAGTGTCCCAAAATATAGACTCATTTATGAACTTTCTTAATAATTTTCTTTCTTTTCAGCCTTCAATGATAAACCCACAAAGGAAAGGGCAAATCCACAAAGCTACACATTTAATAATTGGAAGCTAATGATTTCTTTATGTCTTTTAGCAACATGGAACTTTTATAGCTACTAGTTAAGTTACAGAACTTAACTAACTTTACGTGTAAATCTATAGCAGATTTTACTGATTTCTTTTTTAAATTATATTTTTAGAATGTGGCATAAGACAAGCATTTCCTTAACATAGTACAATAAAAAAGATGATTGTATATGAGATGGCAAATCTACTATGCAGAAATTACTATTCCTTTCAAATATACAACAAAATTATCATGTAAATTTCTTTTTCTCTTCCTCCCCACTCTAGAGAGGTTACTATTATATATATATATATATATGTAAAATTATTCTATAAATACTTCTATTTATCAGTTCTTTTTCTAGATGCAGATTGCACCTAGATTTTTCTGACTTTTAAAAGTTATGATATGAATTTCCAAGCCCCCCAACTGATAGCCTAAAAATTACAAATTTAATGTAGGATAAACAACAAAAACACATTTATGTGTTTCCTATGCTATAGAAATGGATATTGTATTAGGTTGCCAACTGCAACCAAATTTAGAAATCATGAGAAATATAAAACTTTTCTTTTTGCAAGGTCATGTGGGTTTAGAAACTCACATAAACCAGTTGGTTTATTAGAAATTTTTTTTGAATTTCTTTCTTTCTTTCTTTCTTTCTTTCTTTCTTTCTTTCTTTCTTTCTTTCTTTCTTTCTTTCTTTCTTTCTTTCTTTCTTTCCTTCCTTCCTTCCTTCCTTCCTTCCTTCCTTCCTTCCTTCCTTCCTTCCTTCCTTCCTTCCTTCCTTCCTTCCTTCTTTCTTTCTTTCTTTCTTTCTTTCTTTCTTTCTTTCTTTCTTTCTTTCTTTCTTTCTTTCTTTCTTTTAGTGAGGCAATTGGGGTTAAGTGACTTGCCCAGGGTCACACAGCTAGTAAGTGTTAAGTGTCTGAGGTCCTCCTGACTCCAGGGCCTGTCCTCTATCCACTGCGCCACCTAGCTGCCCCTGGAATTTCTAAAACATGATTTTTAGGAACTTCATTAGCTTTACCTCCTATTTTATAATAAAAGAGATGGGTTAAGGTTTTGCTAAAATGATTATTAAACCCAAATTTTTCCTGCATTAAAGTAGTTTCAATTTACATATACTGATTTCTCTACCCACTCCCTTCCCCCCTTCTCATCATTTTCCCTCTTCCTGTAGCTATCTCTGTCAATAGTTGATAAACATGTATTAAGTACCTACAATGGGATAGGCATTGTGCTAACTTCTAGGGATACAAATATACAATATGAAAAAGAAAGACAGTCTCTGTTCTCAAGGAGTTTTCAATCTAATGGGAGAAGACAACACACAAAAGACAATTTAAAAGGTTGGAGAATACTTGGTACAGGGCATGGCAGAAAATCCAAATAAGTCCAAAGTGAGTATGGCTGGGTGAGAAATGGGGAGATATTTCAGGAGATATCTATGGTATCCCCCTTCCTCCCTTAAATGGAAGAGTTTATGACTCTACCCTCCAATCAGAGGAACAGAAGGTACTGATGAGGTATGAATAACAAGTCTGATTAGATCTTGTAAGATGATACAATTTCCCAGTGATGAGTTTACTGAGGGGATGGTGGAAAAGTCAAAGATGTTCAAAATGACTTCTGCCAGGTGGGAAATGGGACGATAACTGTCTATCTCTATGTCTCTCTATCTCAATCTCTATCATCTTTTTCTCTGTCTCTGTCTTTGTCTGTCTTCATCTCTCCATCCATATATGTATAGGGAGATTGAAGGTTTTGTTGGCCCAAATAGAGCAACTAAGCATTAAAGTTTTGCCAGTGACAAGATGAATAGTAAAAAGAGGGATTTGGCCTAGGTGGGTGGCGATCACTGACCTTCATTAGCCCACTTTTTGTTCTGGCTCAAATTCATTTGCAGCTCAGCCATAGAGGGTCTTGGGAATGTGTTTGATTATCTGGTCCTTTCGGGCAGGTGGGGCTCATTAGCCTTGGCAGGCAAACCGCCTAGGGGAAGGAAACCCTGATTTTAAACCTCTGCTGCCTTGTGGCTATACCCATATATGGGAAAGGCTTCAGGAGTTAAACCCAAGGAAAAATCAGGTGTTGGAGTCCCTTAGGCAGTTGGATGTTGGACATCACATCCCTCTGGCAACTCCTGTGGCGGCACTGGTGCCAAACTGTATTGGCTCTGCCTCTCCTTTGGATCCACCAGTGTCGCAGAGAGGGAAAACCTGCTGCATGGGCAACAGCTTGTTTTCCATATTGATCTGCCCAGGCCAGCACCCTGGAGAGGACACTCCAGCTACTTCTCATGGGGCAGATACAACACGGGATGCAGCAGTTACCGGTTATAAGTCACTCAGGAGCTGAGGCTCCCTTATCGGACTGCATAGCCACACTGTGGCCTGTGGCTCTTTAAGGCTCTGATCCATGGTCATCTGTGACTGGTGGAGGCCTACTACTACTATTACTATCTGGTCCTAAATTAGATAGACATCTATAACAGAGGGCTTTGCTCTCCCACTCAGACAGGTGTAGAAAAACAAAGATCTAATCTTTGCATGGTCTCTGCCTGCCTGGCTTTTGTTAGCTGAGTTGGTGGTTCTGAAAAAAAAAAAGGCTATCAGCCAACTATTATTATGAAAGGTTGTATCTGCTAAGTGCCCTAGTAGACTAAAGCTAAGATTGATGAAATGACCCTGAAGAGATGATTTCTACACAGTAAGGAGACTATGAGACCACTAGAACCCAGTGGAGTTATACACCCAAGAAAAAGACCCAGTGAGCTAAGTGAGATAACAATTCCAGAAGAAATGCTACGCTTAGTGAGGATCAGTCTAGTGGGAGGAGTGAGATGTTATTATCAGAAGATATGCAGCTGTTGGGGGTTGAGTTACACAAATGGGGTAGCTAGGGAACTAGAGCAGTAGCTGAGTGAAAGAGTTCAAATTCCACCTCAGATCCCACTTACTAGCTCTGTGACCCTTGACAAGACACTTAACTTATTCAGAATCAGTTTCCTTAATTATAAAATGGGGATAATGATAGTACTTACCTCATAGGATTGTTTTGTTGCTGAGTCATTTTTCAGTCATGTCTGACTCTTCATGACTCCATTTGTGGTTTTCTTGTCAAAGATACTAGAATAGTTTGCTATTTTCTTCTTTAGTTCATTTTTCAGATGAGGAAACTAAGGAAACAAAGTTAAGTGACTTGCCCAAAGTCATATAGCTAGTAAGTGTCTGAGGTTGGATTTGAATTCAGGTCTTCCTGACTCCATGCCTGTTCTCTATCCACTACACCACCCATAGAATTGCCTCCATAAGATAAAACACTTTGTAAACCTCAAAGCACTATCTAAATGTTAGCCATTATTTCTCATGTGTTCACCTTATGCATCATCCTTATATATTCTCATCTTCCCCATTGATAGTATGTGTATCTTTCAGAGAGTTTGGCTAGTATTTATTCTGAAGAATATTCTAATATTAATCTTCTAAATGTGCAATTTCATTAAATAAATGTCATTGTTTGGTACGAGTTATGTCTGCTTTTAACCTGATCCCCCCACCCTCCCCCCCAAAAAAAACCCCAAAACAAAAAACACAACTTTGGCTAAAAGAAAGTAAGAGACTTTCCTAAGGATCAAAATGTAGATCAAAGAGCATAAAAATTATTGAAAGGATTAAGTGACACTTCAAATTCTTTTAGTCCCTTAGAACATTTATTCTCTTCTTGAAGATGGCATGCTCATAACCTCAAATAGGTTCCCAAAATGCCTCCTTGAGATAAAGCCAAACATTCTGTCTGTGTGATTGTGAATCTGAATTTTGGAGCATATCCATAACTGGTAAATGGTGAGCATATGCCAGAGCATGACAAAATGCTCAGAGGTTCAAATGACACTCAATTCTCTTTTAGCCAAAGGGCTGAAAAGACGAATGACTCAATTGTAACCAGAGGGGTCTTTGTCTCTTCTGCTCCTCAAGTCAGAGTCCTGCTGTTCAGTCATTGGCTGTGATAGTTGTGTGCCAATTGCTAGCCTTAAGGTAACTGGGTGATGATGTACAGAGTCAAAAATGTGAGAAAGTCATAACTCATCACCCTCTTATAAATTTCAAATTGAAACCTTTACCTTCCCCGCAACCCCCCACCTTTTCTGGATCCTATATATTCCAACATTTCATTTTACAATGTTTTGAATGACATAATTCAGTTCAATATCTCTTAAGATACAAATTGGCGACTTTAATGATGCTTATTTTAACTTCATAAAATGAGTATTATTCAATCAATTGAATGTTTTTACTCTAACAATGACATCAAAACTCAGAGAACCTTATTTCCTTTCTCTCTCATCATTGCTTATAAGGAATGGTCTCTTGTGAACTTTGGAGATGACTTGCACAAGTACTTGGGCAACTAATTTTTATGATATTGAAGCTATGGGAATCCTGTCATATTTGCTTCTTTATAATTCTTTACTTTCTAATTTGGATTATATATGAAATTAAGTAATTTCAGATTACATGAGAATGTGGATAGATTTATTTAGAGATAGAAAGGACCTTGGAGATCATCTAATTGAAAATTCCATCTACTCTGTTGCCCCCTCCCATTTTAAGAATGAAGAAACAGATTCAGAGAGATTAAGTGATATGCACAAGGCCATGCAGATAGTAAGCAACAAATAAAGGTTTTGAATTCAAATCCTGAGCACAAATTCAGCACTATTTTTTTAAAAACTACATTATTGCACCTAGAACACATCAAACCTGTTCATGGAGTCAGAAGACTTCCTGATAAAGAATGAAGAAATGGGATTAAGCCACAAGCAAGATAGTTTAGATGTTTCTTTATAGGGCTGGTTAAAGGAGACAAATTTGAATTCATATGTGTCTTTGAAACTCAATGGGTGATACAACTGGAAGATGACCTTGGAAAGTCCATATCATATTCAATAGAAATAGAATATGCAAAAGATGACAGTTTATTTTGAGAAAAATACTCAAGTGAGGAAATCCAGAAATTGAATGGTGAAGGATAGTGGAAAACAGTTGGAAGATGATCATTTTTTATTTTGTAAAGTCTCTTCTAATTCTTTTGTTCTTTCTCTTTGAAGTTCCAAATTCCCTTCTCCTCTCCCTTATTCATTGAGAAGGCAAGAAATGTGATACTCATTATATAGATGAAGTCATGAAAAACATATTTCCACATTAGCCATGTTGTGGGGAAAAAAGAAAAAGGAAAAATAGAAAAAATATGGCTCAATCCACACTCAGAGTCCATCACTTCTCTTTGGGGGTGGATAGCATATTTCATATCAAGTCCTTTGAAATTATTATGGATCATTGTACTGATAAGAATTGCTAAATCTTTCACAGTTGATTATCATTACAATATTGCTGATACTGTGTGTAATATTATCTTGGTTCTGCTCATTTCACTTTGCATCAGTTCATATATATTTTTGGGTTTCTCTGAAACCATTCACTTCATCATCTCATATAACAAAATAATATTCCATTGAAATCATATGCAATAACTTGTTCAGACATTTCCCAACTGATGTGCATCTCCTCAGGTTACAATTCATTTTTTTAAAAATAACAAACATTTTTATTTAAAGTTTTGAGTTCCAAATTCTGTTCCTCATTTCCTCCCAGTCTTCCCCCTCCCTGAGGTGGTAAGTGATTAGACATAGGTTATACATATGCAATTATGTAAAACATTACTATATTAGTCATTTTGTATAAGAAAACTTGAATAAAAGAAAAATAAAAGAAAGTGAAAAATAGCATGCTTCAATCTGTGTTCAATCAGTATCAATTCTTTCTCTGGAGGGGGATAGTATGCTTTCTCATTAGTCCTTTGGGATTGTCTTGGATCATTGTATTACTGAGAATAGTTAAGTCAGTCACAGTTTTTCATTAAACAATATTGCTGTCACTGCTCAATATTCTCCTGGTTCTGCTTACTTTACTATATACCAGTTTATACAAGTCTTTCCAGGCCTTTTTGAAGTCATCCTGTTTGTCTTTTCTTATAGCGCAATAATATTCCATCACAATCATGTACCATGGCTTGTTTAGCCACTCCCCAGTTGATGGGCATTATTACTTTGATTCCAGTTCTTAGCCACCACAAAAAGAGCTGCTATAAATATTTTTGTAAAAATAGGTATTTTTCTCTTTTTGGGAATGTCTTTGGAATATAAACCTAGCAGTGGTATTGCTGGATCAAAGGGTATGCAAAATTCTATAGCCCTTTGGGCATAGTTCAAATTCCTCTCCAGAATGGTTGAATCTATTTACAACTCCAACAGTAGATTACTGTCCCAGTTTTTCCACATGCCCTCCAACATCCAGTATTTTCCTTTTTTATTATATTTGCCACTATGATAGGTGTGAGGTGATACCTTAGAGTTGTTTTAATTTGCATTTTTCAGTAATGATCCAGAGCATTTTTCCAATTTTTTTCACTACAAAAAGAGCTGCTATAAATATTTTTACACATATAGGTCCTTTTCCTTTGATACTTTTGGGGTACATATCTAGAAACAGTATTACTGGGTCAAAGGGTTTGCACAATTTTATAGCCCTTTGGGCGTAGTTCCATATTGTCATCTAGAATTGTTGGACCAGTTCACAAATCCACCAACAGTGTATTAGTATACCCATTTTATTTTTCTATATCCTCTTTAGCATTTTCCATTTTCTGTTTCTGTCACCTTAACCAATCTGATGGGTAGCAGATGACACCTCAGAGTTGTTTAAACTTTTATTTCCCTAATTTTTAATATGATTATTAATAGCTTTTATTTCTTTTTCTGAAAACTCCCTGTTTATATCTTCTTACTATTTATCAATTAGGAAATAGCTCTTACTTTTACAAATTTGGCTCAGTTCCCTATATATTTGAGAATTTAGAAATTTATTAGGAAAAATTTACTATATTTCTTCCCAGTTTCCTGCTTCCCTTAATTTTTATTGCATTAGTTTTGTTTGTACAAAGTCCTTTCAATTTAATGTAATCGAAATTATGCACTTTGCACATGATCCTCTCTTTCTCCTGCTTTGTCATGAACTCTTCCCTTATTTATAGACCTGACAGTTATTTTTCCATGCTCTCCTAATTCATTTATGATAACACCCTTTATGTCTGAGTCATGTACACATTTTGAGTTTCTCTTGGTATGTGGTGTGAGATATTAGCCTATGCATATTTCTATGAGATTGCTTTCTAATTATCCCCACAATTTTTTGTCAAATAGTGATTTCTTGCTCCTATAGCTAGGACTTGTGGGGTTTATCAACCCCAGTTTACTTTGCTAATTTATTTCTTTGTATTATGCATCTAATCTATTCCATTGACCAATTACTCTACTTCTTATTTAGTATCAGATTGTTTTGGTGATTACTGCTTTGTAGTATAGTTTGATATCTGGTACTACTTTCTTTTACGTTCCCCCACATTGATTCCCTTGATATTCTTAACTTTCTGTTCCTTCAGATGAATTTTGTATTTTTTCTAACACTATAAACTTTGGTAGTTTGTTGTGGCACCAAATAAGTAAATTAATTTAGGTGGTATTGACATTTGGCCTACCTGTGAGCAATGAATATTTTTCTGATTGTTTACATATGTATTTCTTTGTGTAATTTTTTTTTTTTTGGCAATTGTGTTTGTATGGTTCCTGTGTGTGTCTTCTCAGGTAGACTCCCAAGTACTTTATATTGTTTGCAGCTGTTTTAAATGGAATTTATCTTTTTATCTCTTGCTGATGGGTTTTGTTGGTAGTATATAGAAAGGCTGATGATTTTTGTGGGTGTATTTCATATCTTACAACTTTGCTAATGTTCTTAAGAGTTTTGAATAGTTTTTTTTAGTTGAATCTCTGGAGTTCTCTAAGGGTACTATCATTTCTTCTGCAAAAAGTGGTAGTTTTGTTTCCAGATTGCCTATTTATTTTTATAAATGTTTTTGGTCTTTTAAGGTTTTTTTTTTTAAGTGAGGCAATTGGGGTTAAGTGACTTGCCCAGGGTCACACAGCTAGTAAGTGTTAAGTATCTGAGACCGGATTTGAACTCAAGTACTCCTGACTCCAGGGCCGGTGCTCTATCCACTGCACCACCTAGCTACTCCTTTTTTGGTCTTTTTATAGGTAGCATTTGTAATAAAATATTGAATAGTAATGGTGATAATGGTGTGATAAAATAATGGGATTTGGGAGATGCCCAGGGGTCCCACCCGAAGATTGATTTAGTGTTGTTTGAATTGGGTGAGACTGAGAAACTAAGTACCTGCTTAAAGATGATTGGATGGAGACCACATCTGGCTGGCTCTGAGTGACATTTGTTTTCAGAGGTAGTGTACTACTGACATCAGCAAGAGATCACTCTCAACCAATCAGCTTGAAGGACCTCCCCTTTCAGGGAGGGAGAGAGGAACTAGGAAGCAGAGGTTAGGGTGCTGCCTCTTCTGGTTTTTTTTTTTTTTTGTTGTTGTTGTTGAGTCACTGTTGTGGTGGGAGACGGAGAACAGGAGGGCCACTCTTGCTTGTTTGGACATTGGCTTGGTGGTGAGAGACTTCACGTGGGCTTCTAGGAAAGGAAGTTTTTTTTTTTCCTCTGGCTATACTGAATAGATCCAAGCTAGGATTATTCCATGCTACAAGGAATCTGTTCTCAATCTCTCTCTCTCTCTCTTCACTAACTTATAATATATTTTAATAAATACTTAAAAGCCTAAACTCTTGCTGAATTTATCAGTGATTTTAGCCAGTTTCCCCCCCAAATAAAACTGGGGGAGGGCAGATTAGAACCCACAATTTAGATTTTAAACAACATAATGGACATCCTTGCTTAATCCCTGATCTTATTGGAAAGGCTTTTAGTTTATTCCTATTATAGATAATATTTTTTCTTAGTTGTAGATAAATACTACTTACCATTTCAGGCAAAGATTCATCTATTCCCATGCTTTCTAGTGTTTTTAATAGGGTTGAGTATTGTATTTTGTCAAAAGCTTTACATGTATCTACTGAAATAATCTTATGATTTTTGTTGTTTTGTTTTTGATATGGTCAATTATGCTTGTAATTTTCCTAATACTTAACTAACTTTAGATTCCTGGTATAAATCTAAGCTAATCAGAGTGTATGATATTTGTAATATATTGCCATAATATCTTTGCTAATGTTTTATTTTTAAATTTTGCATTTAAAATTTTATTTAAAATTTTTCTCTGTATTGTTCATCCTGGTTTAGGTATCAAAATCAATGTGTATCATAGAAGGAATTTAATAGGACTCCATGTTTACTTATTTTTTCAAATAATTTATATAGTATTGGAATTAATTGTTTTTTTAAAGTTAGGTATAATTTACTTGTAAATACATCTGGTTTTGAGGCCTTTTTTCCCCTTAGGGAGATTACATGTAATGTGTTCAATTTCTTTTTTGAAGATAGAGTTTAAAATATTCTATTTCTTTTTCTGTTAATCTGAGAAATTTGTGTTTTAAAAATATTCGTCCATTTATTTTGGATTTTTAGTTTTATTGGCATAAAGTTGAATAAAATAATTCCTAGAAATTGCTTTAATTTCATCTTCCCTTTCATTTTTGGAACTGATAATTTGTTTTTATGTTTTAAATTAAATTAACCAATGGTTTATCTTTTTAATTGTTTTTTCTTAAAACCAACTCCCAGTTTTATTTATTAATTCATTTTTTACTCTCTATTTTATTAATCTCCTCTTTGAACTTTAGGATTTAATGTTTAATTAGGGATTTTACTTTTTTTCTAGGTTTTTTTTTTTAAGTTGCATTTCCAATTCATTCCTCCTAAGTACTGCTCTGGCTGAATCTCAAAAATGTTGTTAAGTTGTTTCATTATTGGATTATTTTGTTTTCAATGAACTTTTATCTATATTTCAAAGGCTTTTTATTGTATATAATTTTTATTATATTATGGTTTGGAAAAGATGCATTTAATATTTCTGCTTTTCTGTATTTTTTGTTGGTATTTGTTTTTATGTTTTAATACCTGCCAATTTTTGTGAAGGGACCACATACAGCTGAGAAATAGGTATATTCCTTTCTATTCCCATTCTATATTCTCCAGAGTTCTATCATATTTAACTTTACTAAAATTGTTCATCTCCTTAACTTCATTCTTGTTTATTTTATGGTTAGATTTATCTAGGTCTAAGAAGGGTCAAATGAGGTTTCCCATTAGTATAGTTTTACTGTTTGTTTTTTTCCTTTAACTCATTCAACTTTTCTTTTAAGAATTTTGATACTACTCATTTTGGTACATATATGTTCATTGTTGCTTTAGCTTTGTTTAAAATCATGATGGCCACTTCCGCTCTTTCTTCCCCATTTATGCTGAAGCATAATAGATTCTCCTCCAGTCCGATATTTTTAACTCTGTATGTTTTTCTGTGTCAAGTATGTCTCTTGTAAATAACTTCTGCTCTCTAATCCATTCTGCTATCCTCTTCTGTTTTATGAGTGATTTCATTTCGTTCACATTCATAGTTATGATTGTTAATGGTGAATTCCACCCATCCTATTCTCCTAATTATCATTCTCTTTTAAAATTTGTCTCCTCTTCAAAAGTCTGTTTTGCTGCTGACTGCTGCCTCCCTTCATTCACCCTACTTCTTCTCCCCCCCCACCTTTCTTTTAGCTCCTTCCCCTCCTACTTCCATGTTAGGTAAGGTGAATTTCCATACCCAAATATATGTGTATATAAACTCTTTATTCCTGAAATAAGTTGAGATAAAAATGAGGTTCAGATTTTGCCCACTCTTCTCACATTTTTTCCATTGTAAAAAACTTTTCCTTGAACACTTCATTTTTGTGAGATAATTTTCTTCATTTTCTTCTTCCTTCCCTTTTTTCTTTGTAAATTCCTTTTTCTCTCTGTAAGGGGCTAAAATTCTAGCTATACTGTCTAAAATATCTAATGAGTGGTCACCAATAAATTATAAGCTTTAGCAAGAGTTAGACTTTTAAGCATTAATTAAGGAGAATAAGAATTTGGTTAAGAGAAAGAGAAAAGCCTAGATTAATCTATTTATTAAAGGGAGAGCACATTTCTAGCTCCCTTCTCCAAAAGAGTCCTCAGGAAAGAGAGAGTCAGAGTGCCAGCCTCCCCCTTCTTCCTCCCACAAGCAAATGTCACTTCCTGACACCAAAGAAAAGACACATGGTCTTGCCCTCAGAGAACTTTGTGAAAGTTCAGTGTCTGCTCTTGCATATATTCCTCTTTCGATTGGATGGCATCTTGGCCAACTGGCATCTGATAAATCAGAATGAAGGCAATTAATGTCTTAAATGATAAGTTCCCATAATCCAAGTCTCATATGGATTTAAAAATTGAGGGTAATAAATCATCACAAAAAATGTGAATGTACCTTGACTCGGAATATAATATACAATTATGCAACAATTTCAAATAATACCTTTTTTTTTTACTAAGTATACAGTTACTTTTGTGAAAAATTGGAACATATTTAAATACAAGTTAAAGGACAACACAATCTAAAAGAAAACTTTTTTTTTGAAAAAGGAAAACTTTTACAAATGTTCCCTTTTTTTTTTTGGAATAGGCTTATCAAAAATAATACTTCTAAAATCAATTTACACTTGTCATGGCAACTGATTTGCCAGGGAAATGCTTTATAGAGTTCAATCAAATAATCAGTTGAGAGAAAAAAATAACAAAAACAAAAAACTCAGAATATGGGAGCACAATACTACTAGAATTAACATTGTATTATGAAATCAAAACCATTTTGCATTGCTTCAGAATTAGATGAATGAATAGAAGAAAATACACATGGAAGAATAAAAGACAATGAAATTCAAACTAGGGAAATCTAAATGGATATGAACTTAACATTAATAAGAGTATTACAAAATATAAACTTGATCACATGACTATAAAAAGCTTTTACAAATATTCTCCTTTTTTAAAAAAACTAAGTATAAAACACAATCTCAAAACCATGAAAATCTCTATGAAAATAGACCCATAGCATTAATTTCAAAATGTAGATGTAATAGCATAGAAATCCTATGTAACCTCTGAACTGACATTATTACTCTTAGTGAATTTAGAGCACTTTTGATTCTGATATCTAAAATCCCCAATACTCATATCAATACCTTGCTGCTTACTTCTACATTTCTGCAAAATATGTCTTCTTGAAATATAATGATGATTGTCATTTTTATTCAGCTTAAGTTTTTCTTCTTTAACCCCTCTATCTTGTTTGTCTGTACTTTCATAATACAAATGCTTTATAAGGTTACTAATTAAAGACAAAAGCAGATTAACAAAATTATCAGCAAAACAAGTATATCTGGGATTTAAAGGGTTTTCTAAGGTTGAGTCAGAATCACAGTTTAGCTGGGGTAGGGCTGAAAATGTGGGTAGAGAAAGCTGTGCATGTGAAAGATCAGGACCTGAGAAAGGTGGATTAGATCTTGGGACCTCCCAGGCAGGAGGATCAAAGAGAGGAGGGGGAGGAGGTGGGGTCCCTAGAGAAGGGGAGGGGACCACCTCTCCCACATGGTGCACAGCCCGGGAATCAAACTCAGGCCTGGGTTATATTAGTATAGTAAAGTTCGAATTTAGTTGTAATGCTTCCAGTAATATTGTATATGTGCTCAGTGGGAGAGATAAACTCTCTCATACCATTGTTCCAAAGATTTTTTTAATGTGTTTGTGAGGAGGCCAATAGTTTAAATCGGGACAATATACTGTCCTAAAATATGCCAATTAGAATATACAAGGGGGGAGCCAAATATTCAATCATGGTGCAATTCAAAATGAACCGGCTTTTCTCTGACCAGCAAGATAAACACTAAGGTTTTTTAAGAGCAAGGGAGATTGCCTAAGGGGGCAGTGGGGGAGGGGCAAGAAGGTCCCCCAGATTAGTTGGCTCGTGGCCAAATAAGGGGGAGGGGGGCCTTTCCATTTTTCTTTTGAAATTATCTCAACATTATAGTCTCACATTCGTATCCTCAGTCTAAGTAGACTCCTTAACTACCCTAAGGATAATAATAGTCTTAAGGGCTACATATATCATTTTCCCATATGATAGTATAAACATTATAACTATGTTAAGCCATTATGATTTCTTACTCTAGTTTACATTTTTTTTTCTAGTTTACATTTTTAACATACTCTCTCAAGTCATGTGTTTGAATATAAAATTTTCTATTTAGCTTTGCTCTTTTCATGAGGAATGCTTTTAAGTCCTCCATTTTATGAAATATACATTTCTCCCCTGAAGGATTAAATTCAATTTTGCTTGGTAGTTTATTCTTGCTTGTCATTCCTTCCAGAAAAAAAAAAAAAAACACCACAACAGCAAAAAAGAAACAAAACATTTCGAGGTCTCTGCTTCTTTATAGAGGGTAGCTGATGAATCTTGTGGGATCCTGACTGTGCCTCCACAGTACTGACTTATTTATTTCTAGCTACTTTCAGTATTTTTTCCCCCTTAACCTGGGAGCTCTGGATTTTTGGCTATAACATTCCTGGGAATTTTCCATTTTGGTATTTTTTTCAGAAGGTTAGATTCTTTTCAATATCTACTTTGACCTCTGAATCTAAGATATCTGAACAATTTTCCTTCATAATTTCTTCAAATATGATATCTAGGCTCTTTTATAAAAAACAAAACAAAACATGGTTTGTGGTAGTCCAATAATTCTTAAATTATCTCTCCTTGATCTATTTTCCAGGTAAACTGTTTTTCTGATGAGATAGTTCACATTTTCTTTTATCTTTCAGTCTTTTAACTTTGTTTTATGTCTTAATGTCTCATGATTTTATTAGCTTCTACCTGATCAATTCTAATTTTTAAGGATTTATTTCCTTCAGTGAGGTTTTATACCTCTTTTTCCATTTGGGCAATTTTGATTTTTAAGGTTTTTTTTGTTTTGTTTTGTTTTGTGCGTGTGCCTCTTTTACCAAGATAGAAATTTTCTTTTATTTATTTTCTCATGTGGCTCTTATTTCTCCTCCTAATTAAATTCCTTTACTAAGTGTTATGAGCAAGGGTACCTCATTTGAATGGGCTTGGTTACCTTAGAAGTTTTCTGGGGTAAATCAAAAAACTTTCTCCTTGAGAAACTAAACCAAAGGACAGACACACCTAAAGAGATAAGTGGAACCAGATCAGGACTGAGCTAGCTCTTAGACCATCACCCTTCATTCCAGCCTTCCCCACCTCTTGGGGAGATAAGATTAGGTGTGGCTATTGCCTTTGTGACATGAGGAGGACAGAGATGGCTTGAGAGAGCCAGAGCTGCCCCTCACCCAACTTCCCCCAGCCACCACCAGTGAGGGATGGTCCTTCCCCAATAAGGGAACTTTCTACAGTCAGATGATCACTCCCATCAGTCCTCTATAAAAGGATTTCCCTGTCTACTGCTCAAGGAGAAAGGTATCTGCCTCTGTGCCATGCCTTCTCCTTATGAGAAGTTTAAGGATTTCTTTCTTGGTTTCCTTTCCCTAGCACCTAAATAAACTATTATTTTATTCTAAATGGATTTGTGTTCAAGGGTGTATTTCTTTAAAGAAGAATTCCTAAGAACCCCTATCCCAACCCCCCACCCATTTCCCCTATAACACTAAGCTTATTTGATTTTAAAATAATTTTTTTTTGCTTTAAAAAATGGATTCCTTTAGTTCTTCTAGGAATTCTTGTTGGATTTGTTTCCAGTCTGCATTTTTTTTTCCTTTTGAGGCTTTGTGTGTAGATATTTTCAAGTCATCACCTTCTTCTGAGTTTGTGTCTTGAGCTTCCCTGATATGACAGTAGATTGCAATGATCAGATTCTTTTGTTGTTGTTTGCTCATTTTCCCTGAACATTTCTTGACCTTAGATCTGGGTTAGAGGTGAACTTTGTTCTCCTCTGGTGGGGGAGAAGACCTGATTTATCTCTTATGTCTTCTGCTTTCACAGCTCTATATGGGGTTCCAAAGATTTTTGGTTCTTCAAAAGGAGTGTTGTACAAAGAGAGGTCTGATCATTGTCTTTCTGTTCAGTTCTCTGCTCTTTACCCAGGTAGGGCCCCTGCTCCCTTAGGTCCTTGACCACTCCTCTCCTCTCTGGTATTGTAACCTGTAACTTGACAATGGATGGCAGAGCTGCCAAATGGCATCAGATCATGTGTCCAGTGCTAAAACAGGTGTCCCCCATAATCTCTTTCTGACCAGGTAATCAGCACATTTATTATTGCTGGGCTTTAGTGCCACTGCAGCCACCACTTGGGTGTTTACCCACTGTTGTCTGTTTCTGCTCCACTACATTCTTGGCCAGTCCCACTACTGTATATGCAGACCATTCTTCAGTCTTCTTAAGCTGCCCTGGGCTGCAAAAGTGACTCAACATGATTTTTTTCTTGGCTTTCCTGTTCAGAATTCTGTTTAATATTTTCTGTTTAGGGGAAGTTTTGGGAGAATTTTAGCATGATTTTGATTACATTAAATTAAAAAGTTTTTGTATAAACAGAAGCAATTCAAGACATCACCTTCCTGATTCATTGGTCCTTTTTGAGAATGAAGGAAGAACAATAAGATTGCATAAAGAGGGAATAATGCCCCTAGTTATGGGGACGGGATGTTTGTATATTTGTTTTTACTTTCCCTTTGTAAAAGCTAGTCTGATCATTAAGTGATTAAGTGGAACTGGGATTCCAAGGACCTCTATAATGAGAGGAACAGTATTGGTAGGGAGAGCAGAAAGATTAGGGCCTCCCAAACCTCCTTAAAGGTACTAGAGAACCCTGGAGGAAGAGAGAAATATAACAAGCCTGGCCTTCTGGATGCAAGGACCAGAGAAGTTACTGTTACATATACACTCTAGATTTTAGGAGAATAGGTTTCAAAAGATTTAGAGGAAAGATCAATAGGATCTCATGAACTAAACAATTTTAAATCATCCCAGGAGAGAAAGAAAACACCAGATAATGATATTTCAAATATATGAATGGAATCAATTTTGATGAAGACAAAAAAAAAGAATTTTCTAAAGCAAGTAATATGGAAACTCACTAACTTAGATTTGTCAAATATGTGATGGAAATTGTAAGGGAGGACAGGAAGGGAGGATGAATACAAAAATGTGGCACATCCTGCAAAAATAGTGTTGAGGGTTAAAGCTCAGGATGAACTTATGGCTGGTAAGAAAACCTATGGAGAGTAAAAGATTTTTAAGTCTTTATTTTTGGGGAAAAGAGGACCAAAGAAAAGATAACCCCTTGCTTAGGTTGGATAAGATGATAACTTATGACCCAGAGAGGGTAAAGCTAGAAAATTCTTATTTTGCTTCTATTTTCTCTGCAAGGAATAAATTTTGGACTGGAAAAAAAACCAATGGAAACAATTCTTAGGTAGTTGTTACTCAAGAGAAGTAAGGAGATAGTAACAGAACACATGGCCTTCTTTAACAAGTGTAAGTCCCCTGACTACTGCTGACCATTGCTGAATGAGTTAGGAATATTTGGAAGATCTTGTGGAATGGAAAAGTTTTGCAACAGTGAAGAAAAGTAACTATTCCCCCCCCCCCTTTAAAGATAAAAATATGAAAACTACATAGTATAAACCAATGAGCTGGACTGATGGCTGTCAAAATTCTAGAATTAAAAAAAATAATCTTTTTTTTTTTTGTGAGGCAATGAAGTTTATAGCTAGTAAGTGTCAAGTATCTGAGACCGTACTTGAACTCAGGTCCTCCTGAATCCAGGGCTGGTGCTTTATCCACTGTGCCACCTAGCTGCCCCCAAAAGTATTCTTTTTTATTGGAATATCATATTAAAGAGAAAATCAGCATGACAATAAATAGAAGAAAGGCCTTGGAATAAGGAAAATTTAGCTCAATGTCCTACCTCAAATATTTGCTGAAGTGGATCAGGGGAAATAATTTCCATACCTAGGATATACACACACAAACACCCACACCCACATACCCACCCACCCACCACCACCACTTTCTTTTCTAGACAGTAAAAAATTATCTCTCTCTCTCTCCTCACCTCTATCTAGCCACCCTTCTATCTACCCATTATCTATCTATCTATCTATCTATCTATCTATCTATCTATCTATCTATCTATCTATCTATCTATCTATCTATCTATCTATCTAAGCCAGCATGACTTCATCAAAAACAAATCATGTCTGATTAACCTTATTTCCTTTTTGGACAGTTACATAACTAATAGATCAGGGGAATACTGCACTTACAGTTTTTTCCTCCCAAATTTCAGCAAAGTATTTGGAAAAGTCTCTTATGCTATTCTCATGGAAAAGATGTAGAAATGTGTGCTGAATGATATTATAATTAGATGGATTTGGCAACAGTGGAATGGCCAGACCCCCAAAGCAGTTATTAATGGTTCCATGTTAACTTGGATGGAGGTCCTGTGGAGTGCCTTAAAGATCTGTGTTTGTCCCTGTGCTATTTAACATTTTTATCAATGGCTTGGGTATAGGCATAGATGTCATCCTTATAAAATTTTCAGATGATACAAAATTGGGAACAGATTGTATAACAGAATCAGGATCCCAAAAGATGTTGACAAACTAGAGCCTTGAATTGAATCCAGTAAGATAAAATTTCACATGGGTAAATGTTCAGTATTTTACTTGGCTTCAAAGACTTCAATCTATAAACAAAATAAAGAAGATGTGGATAGACAGCTTTTGTCTTAAAATGATCTTGGGATTTTAGTGGACTGCAAATTCAATGTAAGTCAACAAAGCAATATAGCAGACAAAACAAAACAAAACAAAAATCTAACGCAATTTTTAGTTATCTTAAAAGCCTAAATTCACAGGAATAAGTCAGTGATAGTTCTGCTGTGCTCTGACTTGGCCAGAGCACATGATGAGTATGTCTTCAGTTTTGAGGATAACCAAGGTGGTTAAGGGTGAAGACATGCCATATTAGGGTCAGATAAAGGAACTTGAGATGTTTCACCTGGAGAAAACTGAGGGAGTAACATTAATTAATCTGGTTAAATGATCTGAGGCCAGATTTGAGCTCATGCAAATGAGTCTTCATGATTTCAGGCCCAGCACTCTATCCACTGCACCACCTAATAAATATCGATTGATTAATAGCTATGAGACCTGGCCACATCATTTAACCCTGTTTGCCTTAGTTTTCTCATTGGTAAAATGAACTGGAGAAGGAAATGGCAAATAACTCCAGTATCATTGCCAAGAAAACCTCAAATGGGGTCTGGAAGAGTCAGACATGACTGAAATGACTGAACAACAACAACACGTTAGGCAATGTGCTAAGTGATGAACATGATAGGTGTCTTCAGTTATTTAAAGGATTGTGATGTTGAAAAGGTATACTTTATTTTATTGCAACAGGTTGAACTAAGAGGAATGGCTGATACCAAGAATAAGTTTCTAATGATGAGAGTTATCTAAAGGCAGGGCAGACTATACATTTCTGTACTTATTGTTGTACATAAAGACCTGAATTAAAATCCAGTCTCAGATACATATTAACTATCTCAGTTTTCTAATACGTAAAATGAATGTAGTAACAACAACAACAACAATAATACTTTCCTGGTGCTATATAGTTAGCTATTTTTTATTATTATTAAATATTTGCTTAAAAAGAAAGATCAGAAAGACGAACAAAACATTTGGATGTTTTGTCACAAAATAGAATTCCTGAGACACTTATGTCATTTCTACCCTAAGGGACAATAATTTACAATCATTACTACCCAGAAATCTTTATTGTTCCCTATTTCCAATGTCTAAAATGTTCTCCTATTTTCTTTTTTGATTTCCTACCCAACCTCCAATGATCCATTCAAATGTCATTTTTTTCTAAGGAACCCTTCTTGATATTCCCATCAGTAACAATATATTCCTTTAGATTTCCAAAAACCATTCATTTATTTATTTTTCTATCTATCTATCTATCTATCTATTTATTTATTCATTTGTTTATTTATTTATTTTTTTGGTGAGGCAATTGGGGTTAAGTGACTTGCCCAGGGTCACACAGCTAGTAAGTGTTAAGTGTCTGAGGCCAAATTCGAACTCAGGTACTCCAAACTCCAGAGCCGGTGTTCTATCCACTGTGCCACCTAGCTGCCCCCAAAACCTTTTATTTTGTACCTCTAAATAATTTATAATGAATAATTATTTGTTATCTGTACTTATGTTTGGGGCTCCCTTTCCCTCCTAAAGTATAAGCTTCATTAGGACTTTTGTTGTTATTGCTGTTCAGTTGTTTGAGTCATGTCTGACTCTTCATGATCCTATTTGGGGTTTTCTTAGCAAAGATACTGGAGTGGTTTGCCATTTCCTTCACCAGCTCATTTTAAAGACGAGGAAATTGAAACAAACAAGGTAATGTAATTTGGCCAGGGGTACACAGTTAGTAATTGTCTGAGGCCATATTTGAACTTAGGCCTTCCTCACTCTAGGCCTGGCACTTCATCAACTGCAGCACTTCACTGCCCCTCAATCAGGACAGGCAGTGTTTATTATCTGAGCTTTATACCATCTCTCCCACTCCTTCCTGCCCTTCCTTCTCCTATTGCTTAGCATGTTATTTTGAACACTCTAGATGCTCAGTAAATGCCTATTGAATGAGAAGCTGTAGGCATTTTCTTTATTCTTGAAGTTACTTTGCTATCTAGTATTCTCACAACTTTTTTTATTTTAGGGAGAATCACTGATCCATTGAATCTGAGAGAGGAAGCACAAATTCCAATTCCTGGGGCTAGAGAATTCAACAGCCTTTACATTTAATGAGAAAACTTGATGCCCCAGCTGGAGAAAACACATCTGTGTTCCTGTCTTCCCATGTGACAGCTTCAGTACAAACATCTTCTTTTCAAACTCCTTTGAAATAACATTGTCCTGAGCTTATAAAATTACATTAAAACTCAACTGAGGAAAAAAATAGTACTATTAGGTATCAAACGAGCAGCTATCTCTGAGAATCTGAAGAATACCATGGATTTGGCAATTGCTCAACAGATATCTTCTTGGATTCATTATAGCACTTTCAATTTTCAAAATTGAAAAGTATAAAGATTGATTTCTGTCAATAGGAAGTGATAGAATTAGAGATAAAGATTAAAGGACTCTATAGGGTTTATCATTTAGAGTTGGAAGGGATTCTAGAGAGGCCATTTAGTTGAAGAAACCTCTTAATTTTTAGATGAGGATACTGAGGCACAGAGTTTATAGAGGAGGAAATGAAAACCCAGAATCACACAGGTAGCAAGTTTCTGAGGTGGTATTTGAATATTTCTTCCTGAATCCAAGATTGGAGTATATTAAGAAACTCTTACAATAAATATCCCCAAACTTCTTCATTTATTCCATCCTGAACAACTACAAAAAGAAACAAAATCCAAGTGAGAATAAATAAACTAGCATATTGAATGTATTAGAAATTTCTCTTACTCTTCTCTTCATTTTTCATCCAGATGGGAAAAAAATCTCTTGTCTGTACTGGGCAATTTTGTTGTATAATGCCATAAGAATTTCCTCTGCCAAGCAATGGATTGATCAATATGAGGTGAGGGTTGCATGTCAAAACAAATCATGTTATTCAGGCCTGAGTCCTTTGTGAAATGACTGATGGAAAGGAGAGCAAAGACATTAAATTTGAAGGTGACATTAAACTGTGCCCCAATTTTAATCTCATTTTTAAAGTGTTTAATTTACTAACAAACAAGAAAATTTATAGAGGGTCTCATTTAGAAATAATTTTTCCTTTTTTTCCCTTTGAAAGCTTACTTTCTTCTTTACTACCCTTCAATTAACCAGGAAATATTTATTAAGTGACTTCTATGTGCCAAGCAAAAAAAAATTGAAAGTCTATAATAAATAATTATACTACACAAACATTAATGTACAAAGAATGACAAAAATCTATTATGTACAGCTTTTTTTGAAAAATTGAACATAAAATTTAACAAAGTAGCCCAATATCCTGATTTTGTCTCCTGAACTTCTGTTTTCTGCTGTTTTCTTTTTTCTTTTTTTTTTCTGCTCTGTTTTCAATGTGTAATTTCTGTTTCTAAACATATGTATATATTTATTTATCTGTCTATATGTCTATCTATCTATCTATCTATCTATCTATCTATCTATCTATCTGTCTGTCTGTCTAACTCTTTCTCACAAACACACAAACACATTTGTCTAACTGAGAAGAGCCAGGGAAAATCCCTCCTTTCAAACAATTAAACATCTTTAGGTATTTACTGACAGACAACTCATGGAACATCATGGAAATGATTATAAATGAGAAAATTTCCTTCATTGAAGTTATGAATTAGCTTTATAAAATATTAACTTAAACAATTATTGTGTCTCTGCACTCATAGCATTAAGAGGATACCACAGTGTGAAGACAATTTTCTACCATGTTCAAAGATATGTGATTCCTTTGGTTTGATATCATGGAAAGAGCATTGGATTTTGAATCAGAGGACAGGGCTTTGAATCTTAGT
Organism: Dromiciops gliroides; assembly: GCF_019393635.1. NCBI lineage: Eukaryota > Metazoa > Chordata > Mammalia > Microbiotheria > Microbiotheriidae > Dromiciops > Dromiciops gliroides. The sequence goes on from NC_057861.1 coordinate 261,041,656, forward strand.
TCTGCTATTTAATACCTGTATGATGTTGGACAAATCATTTAATCTTTCTATGCGTGAAACCTCTCCATCTCTAAAATGGGGGGGGGGATTGACATAGATGATATCAAAGGTCCTTTACAGTTTTAAATCCAATGAAACTATTAAAAAGACTTTATTTCAGAGGACCCAAGGGCACTCCTCAGGCTAGATTTTACAGAACGTTATCAATTCTGTAAAAACTTCTAGTCACTTTGTTTTCTCCAGTGTTTTCTGTGTATTTCTTTCCTTGTTCTCAGGCTTTTTGGAAACATTCCAGTCTTTTCATGTATCCATTTGGAACACTTACTGTCATTACAAAAGGAAGACGTACAAGGGCTATTGGAACAAAATATAAAGGCAGAAATTTGCTACTTTAGACTGAGATGAAATGTTTGAAGTTGAAGTGCAGCTGTCCTTCTCTGAGAGGTAGAGAGGTCTCCATGAAACCAGATGCTGTTTTTATGAAGAATTCTATCTTGGCTGTACCTCTGAGCCATGCTAGTGAGACATTAAGTAGACTTAATAAACCATTAAATATGAGTTATGAAGATAAGCTTCCTAAAGCAAAATAGGACATATTCCATTCTATTCTAGAGATACCTAGAATTTTACTCTGCATGACATTCATTTCTTCTGCACCTAACTCTGAACCTTTCTCAATTTGAATATTTTATTAACAGCCTGAGTTCTAGCTTAGCATCAAGGGAGAAGCTGCCCTAAGTTTTCATGCATAATTAATAAAATGAATAATATCCTTGCAGCTAAGTGATATTTGGATGTAACTTACAAAAACTCAGGACTAGAATCTTTTTGTTTTTTCTGTGTATTACTAGTGTTTAGCATAGTGCTTAGCTTAGAGTAAGCACTTAGTAAATGCTTGTTTACTGACCAATGGTTATAATCTATTTAGTACAATCTTATTTGGTTACAGGAATCATTAATATCTTGATTAATTATTATTAAACATTAAAAAATGTATAGCCTGTACCATTAGATGTCATTTCACATAACCAAAGGAAGATATACGACACATCACAACCTAAATTACTACTCCCTCTTGGACTCTGGTGGAAGATGCCCAGAACCCTGTGCTTAAGAGCCCATGGAATAGTAGTGTCCACCAAGTCAGCTACTTTGCCAATGGAGCAACCCTAATACAGAATTGACCTTTCAACTGCTTCTATGGGTGCTATAATGCCAGATTCCTCAGTAGCCTTAGCTACTGAAGAACTAGGAAAGGAAGTTCTTGCCTAAAACATCCTTGCTACTCTTAACATTGTTCAAGGACACAAATTAATATGATTTGGGCATATGGGGTAGCATAATAGATAGAGAGCTGGACCTGAAATCAGGACGAACTGAGTTCAAATCTGGCCTCAGACACTTACTAGCTGTGTGATCCTGGGCAAACCACTTGACCTCTGTTTTTGCTTCAGTTTCCTCATCTGTAAAGTGGGGATAATGATGGTATCTACCTCCCAGGGTTGTTGTAAGGATGAAATGAGAGAATAATTTTAAAGAGCTTAGCATAATCCCTGGTACATAGTAAACAACATATAAATGTTGGCTATTATTTATTATTATTATTACTACTACTACTACTAATTATTATTATTATTTTACCAAAGAGAATTACTCTGAAGAATATACATTATAATTTGTCCTGGCCCTGGACTCTAAGAACCACTGGGTCTTTCCATCTAGACTGTATCTGAATTCTTTATTTGTTATTTTCCCCTTTAGGATGTTTTGAGTACAGATTCCTTTTCTATTGGTATCTCCAGGGCTTAGCACAGTATTTGATATGTAGTAAAATTGTAGAATATGCTTTTTCATTATTTCATTCATTCATTTTTCATCTTGGCCAATCCTATGCCCAAATCTCTTACCTTTCTTGAACTAATTTTTATCCTCGTGATGCATATTGTGTTCCAACTTTGAACATCTTTCAATTTAACAAACATATATTAAACATCTATTACACAAAAATTCCATGTTCAATTTTGAGGATATAGATATATAAATAAGAAATTATCATTACTATTTAGAAGTTTGTAATCTACTAGAAGAGATGGTTTGTAATGCAAAATAGTATATGATGGGGAATAAAGGAAGTCCTAAATGAAGTTGTTGACCATTGAAAATTGATTTTACTGATATTATGCCAACTTTTCTTTTCAGCCTTTTGATGTAATACTGCTAAAGTTAAATTTCCTATTCCCAGTTCTTTATTCCCATTTCCCTGCTCTGCATTCCTTTTTTATTTCTGGTAGTTCACTCTGAACTCAGTTCACATCTTGAATATTTCTGCTTCCAAGAAGGCTTTGTGGGCATTGTTTCCAGTTATTTTTGAGTTTTTTATTTATTCTGAAAGTCTATAGAAGCATATAATGTAGTTCAAGAATTTGTTCATTAAACTTGAGAAAGAATCATTATCTATATCTGAATTGTATATCTCAAAATTGCAGATCCTCAACAGAATTGTGTTCAAGGTTAGTCTTATGAACCATAAATAAATGTACTTGGAATGTTACTCTGATGCAATTACTTTAGAGAAAGGAAAATATATGCATTAAGTGATGGTGAGAGATAGTTGGGAGAAGAGTTGTTTTCAAATATTTATAAAGCTTTCCTTGGGGATGCAAGAAAGTGAAAACACAGCAGATGTAAGACGGCAGAATAAAAGCAGGTATATGTCTGAGCTCTCCCAAATTCACCTACAAATAATGTTAAAATAATGCTTCAAAATAAATACTGGAGTGGCAGAATTAACAAAAGGATGGAGTGAAAAAAATTTCCAGCCCAAGACAACTTGGAAGGTCTCATTAGGGTGAGAGTAGTGTGCAGTCCAGCTCAGGCCTTACCAGTGGAGGCTGAGCCTAGAGATAGTAGCAGGACTTGGAAGTGACAAAATCATCAGTGGTGGCAGTTTCTAGAGCCCTCAACCCACAGGCAGTAGTGGGGGGGGGGTCAGAAACTGATTGGAGGGAAATTATAGAGGACCTTTTTCTGGCACTGAGAACATGACTCTGTGGCATTGCCCATACGTGGCTTCAGGTCATGGTCCTAGGGAGAAGAGGAGCACTAGCAGCAGGCAGGACTGATCTCAATTCCAGGGTGCAAAAGAATCCACAAATATCCTAGAATCAGAGGGTAAAATGGAAAATGAAAAAAAATTCACCAATAACCTCTTCAGATTCCAAAATGAAAATTCCCAGGATTATTATACCCAAATTCTAGAGCTCTCAGGTCGAGGGGAAAACAATAACAAGAAGCCAGGAAGAATCAATTCAAATATTGTGGAGCCACAGTTAGGATAACAGAAGCTTTAGTAGCTTCTACATTAAAGAATTGGAGGTCTTGGAATATTATATTCTAGAAGGCAAAGGAGTTATGATTACAACCAAGTATCACCTACCAGCAAAACTGAGTATAGTCCTTCAGGGGGAAAATGGGCATTTAATTAAACTTTAAAGCATTTCTAATGAACAGACCAGAGCTGAATAGAACATTTCACTTTCAAATACAAGACTCAAGAGAGGCAGAAAAGGGTAAAGAAGAAAGAGAAATCATAAGGGACTGAATAAGGCTAAACTGTTTACATTTCTAGATGGGAAAATGATACTTGTAACTCCTAAGAACTTTATCGTTATTAAGGCAGTTAGAGGATGTATACATAGACAGTGGGCACAGATATGAATTGACTAGGATGGGATGATATCCAAAAAATAAAATAAAATTAAGGGGAGAGGAAGAGGAATACAGTGGGGGAAGAAGGAAGAGAGGTAGAATGGAGAAATTATTTCATTTAAAAGAGGCATGAAAGAATTTTTACAGTGGAGGGGAATACTGGGAGGGTGGTAGATAATGCTTGAATCTTCCTATCATCAGAATTGGCTCAAAAATGGAGGAAAAGATTTTAGAACTCAAAGTTTTAAAAAATGAATGTTAATTTTTTTACATGTAATTAAAAAAATTAAGTATTTGAAAAAAAAAGAAGACAGACACCCTAATACACTATTGGTAAAGTTCTGAATTGGTCCAACCATTCTGGAAAGCAGTTTGGAAATATGCTAAAAAGGTCACTAAAATATTGACACTTCTGGATTAATAGATCGCACAATTAGATGTATATCACTAGAATTTTAAAGATAGAAAATTTCCACACATAGTAAAATATTCTTAGCACCATTTTTTTAGCAATAGAAAAGAACAAGAAATAAAATAGATGTACATGGATTGGAAAACAGCTAAATAAGCTGGTACATGAATGAAAGGGACTAGTACATTATTGTGAGAAATTATAGATAAATATTAAGAATTCAAATTAGTATAAGGAGATTTATATGAGTTGGTACAGGAAAAAGTAAGAAGAACCAGGAAAACACCATACATCATGATTAAAACAACAAAGTAATATGATTTAGAAATATGACTAAAACAACAAAAAAAGAAACTAAACTCTATAATTATAATGATCAAGTGTGGCTCCAGAGAGGAGTTGACAAAGTGCATTTCATTTACTTCCTTGCATTCTGGGTGTGGAATATTGCTTATAATGTCAAACATGATCAGAAGTGGAAAGGATAGAACACTGGGCCAGGAGTCAGGAAGGCATGAGTTCAAATCTAGCCTCAGACACTTACTAGTTGTGTGATCCTGCCAAGTCACTTAATCTCTGTTTGCCTCAGTTCTCATATGTAAAATGGGGATAACAAAAATGTCTATTTCTGATGGCTATTGTGAGACTTGTAAAGTGCTTTGCAAACCTTAAAGGACTATATAAATTTGAGCTATTAATGTGTTGGTCAGTTCTGTTGAACTGGTTTTTTTCTCCCTTGTATTTAAATTTTGCTACAAGAGATGATTCATTGAAAGAGGGGAATAGGAGGGATATACTTGGGAATAAATTTGATATAGAACCAAAAATATTATTAGCAAAATAATTTTTAAAAATGTATTTAAAGCTCACTTTAATGTTACTAGGTCTTTAATTTAGAGCTCCCTGAGAAAGTTTTCATACTGCTGGTGATCTTTGATGTCCCAGAATGTGAATAGTATTGGAAAACTTGGAGTTCATTTGAGAAGAGTCTACTGGGTATGGTAAGAACAAAGCTGACAACTCACAGTAGAGAAAGAAAAAAATTTGGTTTTCTTTGAACAGATGAGGAAGTATGTGCAATAAATCATCATAGAGGTAAGATATTGTTACTATGGCAGGATACCCTTTTCAGTTCTCAGGGTTATATTTAAAGTATATAAATAAGACTCTCCATGAATTATCAATGTTATCCTTCTGTGTTTCCTACAGGGAGCCATAAAAGAAAGCAGATAAATGATAATAGCCTTTAGTCTTTTATTAAAGAACAGTGACCTTTAAGTTACAGAAACTTGAGCCATCCATAAATTGCCTATGAACTAAATTAATAATGGTGATACATTTAAGCTTTGAAAATGGCCAGCTTTAAAAGCTGCCTTCTCATTGTCACTAACCTGGGCAGAGACAGTGCTGAAAACCTACTAGTAATAATCTGCAACCAGAAATAGTCCTAGACAAAGATATGGAAAAGAAACATCTGTGGTTTGTGATTTGAGAAATATTAAAGGTCTTAAAATTCACTTCTTTTAAGTGGTGATTGGTCCTGGAATCAGAAGAACTTGGTTTAAATCATGTTCCCAACATTGTCTAGCTGTTTAATTTTAATTAACTTACCAGTTGGTGCATCTCTAAAATGTTCTCGCTATTTAGTTCTCAGAATTGTTACCAAGAAATAATTTAATAATTCAATAGAGCCATTCTTTCATTAAAATATCCTCTATCTTCCATTAAAATACCTCTAACAATGCAGATTGCAATCTATTAATCTCTTCTTATCCTGTGTTGTTCCTGTCTGTGTCATATCAGTGTCCATTCACAAAATTTACACATGTTTTAGCTCACCAGAATATTTCATCTAGGTCTCTTACAATTCTTCTAATACAGTATACACTTACTAAATTATATCCTGGCCCATCTTAAATTCAAGTTCCCCTTAGGTGATGAAAAGCAGCCCATTTAAGTCCACTGTGAATCTGTATATTTCTTTTAGCTTATCTTTTTTGTTTTTTTGAAGAGACTCTTTCATGATTCAGTGACTCACAACCATAGAATACCACTGGAAGAATACTGACTTTTACATGATAGGATTTTTATGTCAAGAAGAAGCTTGGAAGCCTTGGAGATACAAAGAAGAGTAGAAAAAGGACTCCCATTTTTCTCATCTTCAGTATGGCTATTATAATAGTACCTACTTCATGAGGTTGTTGTAAGCATCAAATGAGATAATATATGTCCATTAAAAAGTAAATTTAAGCTAGTAATTATCATTCAAATCACCAGTGAAATCTAAATTCAATTGAGACAACTGAAGGATCTCAGATTTTTAACCTGGCACCTATAAAACCAATTTTTTTTTCAATAATTGTATTTCGATATAATTGACTTCCTTTATAATTATATGTATTTTATTTTGTGCTTTTAAAATTATTATTCTGAAAAGGTGTTTGTAGGTTTCACCAGACCATGAGATGAGACCAGGATTTTAAGGAAAAGATTAAATTCCACTGATATATGAAGAATACCTGTTTTATTTGAACCATGTGCAGGTTATTCTAAGACAATAGTTAACCATGTATGGTGAACATACATTTTTCTCTTTTATGTCTTCCTTGATATTGATAATTAGAGTTGAATGAAATTATTTCTATTGTTGCATTTCAAAGTACATAAGATCTTAACATAAGAATGGGAGACACCTTGTGGAGAAGACCCTATAAGGCTTTATTAACCCTATTGAATCAAGTGCTTTTAAAAATAATTTAAGAGTCATGAATGCAGTGGGATATAGAGTAATTGAAAAGACAGTTTCTTTTGTAAGAAACTCTGAAAGCCTGACTGCTCCTTTCTAAATAAGTCATCTGGTATAACCTCCAGTTTTTTTTTTACACCATTCTCAGAAAGAAGAAATCTACGACCCCCACACCCCTGACCTTTGATTTTTTTTCCCCGACCTTTGATTTTAATGGTATTGAGCAAGGAGTTCCCTGGTGAGAAAAATAACTTTTCCAATGAACATCAGTATTTGTTCTGTCACTTTTAGTCTTAAGGAGCTGACTGAAGGCATTGAGAGGTTAAGTCAGATGTATATGTCAGATGTATGATTTGAACCTATGATTTCTTGATTCTGAAGCTGGCTATCTATCTGTTGTGTCACACAGTCTTTCTCATGAAGATCTTATGGAGATAAGGAAGTTGGCACATAAGTTGGTGACCATTAATGTCCTCTCAACTGTCTTTTATCTGCAATATTATTGTGCCTCCATTTTATTTTTTAATTTTTTCTCAAACATTTATTTTATTTTCCATTTACATGTAAGGGTAGTTTTCAACATTCATTTTCATAAGATTTAGAGTTCCAAATTTTTCTCCCTCCCTTTCCTCCCCCCTCCACAAGATTGCAATCAGGTTATATATGTACAATCCACAAGTGTTCTTTTTATCAGTTCTTTCTATAGCAGGGCATAGTATGCTTCCTCATTAGTTCCTTGGGATTGTCCTGGAACATTGTACTGCTGAGAGTAGCTAAGTCGTTCACAATTACTCATTGAACAATACTGCTGTCACTATGCACAATGTCCTCTCAGCTCTGCTCACTTCACCTTACATCGATGTTCATTAGTCTCAAGGGTTTTCAGGGATCATCCTGTTTGTCATTTCCTGTAGCACAAGTCCATTCCACTACAATCATATAACAGATTTTCCATCATTCCTCAATGGATGGACATTCCCTTGATTCTCAATTCTTAGCCTCCACCAAGAGTTGCTATAAATATTTTTTGTACAATTTTCCCCCTTTTCTCTTTTTCATGATTACTATTGTTAACTGTTTCCCTTCCATCCTATTCCCTTCCCCATGATTTTTATTCTATTATCCATCTTCTTTGATCCTATCACTCTTCAAAAGGGATTTGCTTCTGTCTGTCCCCTCTCCCACTCTGCCCTTCCTACTTTTGCCCCTCTCTCTTTATCCTCTTCCCCTCCTATTTTCCTGCAGGGTTATAGAGATTACTCCACCCAATTGAGTGTGTACATTAGTCCCTCCTTGAGCCAATTCTAATGAGATTGAGGTCTTTGAGCCAGTTTTAATGAGTGTTAGGCTCATTTACTGCCCAGATTAAATAGATTACTCCACCCAGTTGGGTGTGTCTATTAGTCCCTTGTTGAGGCAGCTCTGATGAGTTTAAGATCTTTGAGCCTTTTCTGATGAGTGTAAGATTCATTTACTGCCCTGCTCCTCTCCCATCTCTTCCCCCACTCCATAAGCTTTTTCCTGTTACTTTCATGTAGGATTTTGCTTCTGCCTTTCCCCCTCCCCAGTGAATTCCCTTCACCCCTCAATTTAACCCTAAAGATGTTATCATCTAGCTAAGTGACACAGTGGACAAATCATCAACCCCTGGACTCGGGGATCCCAGCCAAAACCTGGCCTCAGACAGAAGACAGTCACCCACCCAGGTATGTCCCCCAGCTCCAATTTTTTTTTTTTTATGGTTCTCTAGGGTCTTGTATTTGAAAGTCAAATTTGCCATTCAGTTCAGGTCTTTTCATCACACATATCTAAAAGTCTTCTTTTTCATTAAAGTCCCATTTTTTCAGCTGAAAGATAATGCTGAGTTTTGCTGGGTAGGTGATTCTTGGTTGTAATCCCATTTCCTTTGCCCTTTGGAATATCATATTCCATGCCCTCCAGTCCTTTAATGTAGAAGCTGCTAGATCTTGTGCTATCCTGACTGGGGCTCCACAGTACTTGAATTCTTTCTTTTTGGCAGCTTGCAATATTTTCTCCTTGACCTGAGAGCTCTGGAATTTGGCTATAATATTCCTAGGAGTTTTCTTTTTGGGATCTCTTTCTGGAGGTGATCAGTGGATTTTTTCAATTTCTATTTTAGTTTCTTCTTCTAGAATTTCAGGACAATTTTCTCTGAGAATATCTTGGAAGATGGTGTCTAAGCTCTTTCCTTGATCATGGTTTTCAGGTAGACCAATAATTTTCAAATGATCTCTCCTGGACCTATTTTCCAGGTTGGCAGTTTTTCCCAGAAGATATTTCACATTGCCCTCTATTTTTTTATTCATTTGGATTTGCTTTATTGTGTCTTGGTTTCTCATAAAGTCACTGGCTTCCATTTGTTTAATCCTAATTCTTAGGCAATTATTTTCATCAGAGAGCTTTTGTACCTCCTTTTCCATTTGACTTTTCAAGCTGTTGACTTTTTTCTCATGTCTTTCCTGCATCACCCTCATTTCTCTTTCCATTTTTTCCCCTACCTTTCTAATTTTATCTTCAAAGTCCTTTTTGAGCACCTCTATGGCCTGAGACCAATTCATATTTTTCTTGGAAGCTTTTTAGAGGTAGGGGCCCTGATGTTGACATCTTCCTCTGAGGGTGCCCCTTGGTCTTCCTTGTTACTGAAAACTTTCTTTTGTCCTCACCTTTCTCTGTCGGCTCATCTTGCCTTTCTTTTACTTGACTTTTAGCCCCTTAAAGTGGGGCACTGTTTCCAAGCTGCAGTATCCCAAGCTTAAGATGTCCCAGGTGGTATGATTTAAGGAGAATCCGGTTCTTCCCTCACCCAGCCTGTTTCCTGGTCCTAGATGACCCCAGACCAACTTGCCAATCAACCACCTTTGTGTGTTGTGGTTGTTAGCTCTGACGAGCCTGTGCCCCTCCCCCACCTGGGCCACTGCTACTCGAGCCTACCACCTGTCTCTCAGTAGGGGTGTAAAATCCAAGTTCTGCCTTAGCACCAGCATAGACCCCTGTAGTCTCTCCCCTGACCGGGGCTCAGCCCACTCACCAGACTGTGAGCTTAGTTCCACATGACACTGGTGCTTCAGCTGATTCAGAGGCTCTGGGGGTCTCCTTCTCTGGTGAGGACTTCCTGAGACTGGATCTGTGGTCAGGGTGACTGTGGGGTTGGGCTTGACGCCTATATCAGCACAGCAGCTCCCTCCTTCTGACCTTCCATGCTGTTATTGGTTAGAAGATGATTTCAGCACATTCTTCTGTGAGTTTTGCTGCTCCAGGCATTTTCCTATGACCTTATTTGGATGCTTTTTAGAGCGATCCTGTCATGAGTTCGGGAGCTCTATGCCTCCATTTTAAAATCATTTGTTATCTTCCTTTTAGATATCTTTAAAAATCAATCCAGCAATGTTTTCTTTTTTAAATTATAAAAGTATTTTATCATTTTCCAGTTACATGTAGAGATAGTTTTCAACATTTTAAAAATAAGATTTTTGGTTTCAAATTTTTCTCCCTCCCTCCTCTCCCTCCTTCCCTCCCCAAGACAGCAAGTAATCTGATATAGCTTATGTAATAACATTAAACATATTTCTGTAGTAGTCATATTATAAGAGAAGAATCAGAGCAAAAAGGAAAAACCTCAAAAAAGAAAAACAACAGCACCAAAACCAAAGGAAATAGTATGGTTCAATCTGCATCCATAGTCCACAGTTTTTTTTTCTTCTGGATTTGGAGAGTCTTTTCCATCATGAGTCCTTTGGAACTATCTTGTACTGTTGTATTGCTAAGAAGAATCAAGTCTATCACAGTTGATCAACAAACAATGTTATTGATACTGTGCACCATGTTCTCCTGGTTCTGCTTATCATCAGTTCATGCAAGTCCTTCCAGGTTTCTCTGAAATCCACCTACTCATCATTTCTTACACCTGCAATGTTTTCTATATTAATTTATCTAAATCACATGTGTCATTTATGCATATTTAATCTGCATTCCTTTCTTTAATGTTACTTCCCCTACCTCATTTATCACAAAAAAAAAAAAACCCAAACAAACCTGTGGTGTTGGATTCCAGGCATGGGATTTCCACTGTCATAATGAAACATTTTTGCTTTCAAATTTATAACAGACTTCTTTCTTTTGTTTTTGTTTATTGAAATACTCCTATTTTAATCTACAAACAACAACAACAGCTACCATTTATATAATGTCTACTATGTTTTAACTGGGTATCATGCCATGCTTTCTGCAGGCTCATCTTTCCTTTCATTGCTCTTCGCTGTTTCATGATGTGATATTGCTTATAAGCTTCTAAAATATTCCTCTTTAGTGTTTTATAAATAGATATTTATTCTAAACTGGTGTTATCCTTGGCTGCCATGTTTCTTGGCTTGGCAAATGGTTCAAGTCATTACTGGTTGAGGGAGTTTCTGGATATTTTTGGCTACCTTTTTGTTGCAATTACTTTATTCCAGACAAACTTCTGTAAGAAAACACAATAATCAGCATCAGTGCTCTTTCCTTTATTTAGTTCCCATTTAATAACATTAATAGCTTGTTTTACTAGATAAGATTAAAACTGTTGAAATTGTATGAAACATCTTTTCATCTTTTTACCATTCTTCAACATGGTGTTACATTTAACTTTTGTAGTGGTTTGACTTCCTAAAAACAAATGATTTCAGAAATGATTCCCAATAATCCACCATTTCTTATCTATTAAGATATAGTAAATTAATTTTTTAAAAAAAGATTATTTCATGCTCATCATGTCCAGCAACTTTTGGATCTCTTCTTGAAGACAATATGTTATATATAAAATTCTGAGGAGTTCACCAGATTTTCACCTCTTTAATTTCTTAATCCTGAATCATGTTTCTCCAGGGTGTTTTTCATTATCCTATTTTTTCCACATTTTTACATTCCAATCATTCAATTATTAATAGATTTTTTCTATTTCTTCATCTTCTCTATCACAGAGGTACATTATTTATAATTATTTTTCTGATAGTCTTTTTGTTTATGTTGATCATGAGCAACACAAGATGACCACATGCCCCAGGAATTCATGTCTCATAGCCTCTGGATGTATTGTGAAACAACTGTATTATGTCTTTGTTAATTCCTCTAGCAGAATCTGACAGATATCCTTCCATTTAGCTGCCACTTTCTCTACTCTTTTGGATATTTATGAAGAACATCAACACTGTTGTGGTTCAATCCTTGCAACAGTATGTAATCTCACTGATGATCAGAAAGGAGTCTCATATTTAGAATACTCAGCGATAAATTAAAGATTATAGATAATCTAAGACTTCTGTGATTCTTATCATTCTCTCTCCCTTTAATTTTACCCATCAAATGTCAACTTCAATCAGCCTCTCTCATCTAATATTCTATCTCCATTTAGTGGCTAGTTTTTTGTTGCCTACAAACACCCCTACATCTCTCCTATCCTGAAGTAACCAATAGGTGTTGCAGTGACAAACAGCTGGTTGAGTTTTCCCCATTCCCTCTCCCAATAAGAAAGGGGTAGGGACAGAATTCTCTTACCTAATACTTATCTCCACCCAGTAGAGTTGACTTGGGCCACATCCTCTCCTTCTAACTAAACCCCACTTCTTTTCCTTCCTTCATTTCTTCCTTTCTGGAGATTGGGGGAAAGTGAATTATATAGCTCCAGGCCCATTATACCTAGAATATTTTCATTCATGCCTCTTTGCTTCTCTGGTTTTCTTCAAGATATCTCATATCCCACTTTCTGAGATAGGCCTTTTCTATTTCTTCTCCTCCCCCATTACTTCCCATTAATACTATATATACATATCTTGTATGTTTATAATTGTATATTAGATCCCTGATTAGAATATGAACTCCTAGATGTCAGGGACCATGGTTTTGTCATTATTTTGATCTCTAACATTTAGCACATTGCCTGGTAAGTGCTTAATAAATGCTTATTCCATGATTGATTACAATAACATGATACTCCTTCTATAGGCAAAGCAAAGCCTATTCTCCATTTGAAAGGTTCTCTGCCTATTAGGAGATTTATTGAATTGTTAATAAAAATAAAGATCAATACTTTATTTCCCTGAGGTGACATCTAAACCAACATACTAGAGATGGGAATTTTCCAGTTTATTAATCTTATGAGTTAAACCCCCAGAGTTTGCTGCAGCTCCATACTCTGCCCACAAAGACATACCCTCTCAGAGTAATAGATATCTATCCTATCATTTATCTAGAGAAAGAGGGATTTAAAAGTAATGAAATAGTGAAGAGCAGTCTATGAAGCCCTCTTTATCTCATTCCTCTATTCAAGAAAATATAGACTCAGAAGTACTTCTATGATAAAATACATTCTCTTGGTTTTTTGTTTGTTTGTTTATGTGTGTGTGTGTGTGTGTGTGTGTGTGTGTGTGTGTTTTTAACATTCACAACCTAGCCCAACCTACCTTGGGTTGGTAGTTCCCAAAGAAACTCCTTTGGGCCCCTTTTCCTATTGATCAGTTTTTCCTGAAATTTTTTATTTAGACCTTATATCAGACCTTAATTCTTTACAATATGCTACCATGGCTCAGATTCCTTCAAACTACTTGTGTGGGTCCCTTTTCCCCATGTTAGTTCTTCCTAGAAGCTCCATTTTGTGGAGGTGTCACAGACCAGCCAACCTCATTCTCCAAATTTAGTCGATACATCCTGGCTCAAGTACCCGCTTCCTCTCCAACCTCCTACCAGTCTTCAGCTCCCCTTTTATTCATTGTCTTTCTCCATTAGAATGTAACTTCCTAAAATAATGACAAAATTCATCTGGAAAAACAAAAGTTCAAAGATATCATGAGAATCAATGGGAAAAAAATAGGAAAGAAGATGGTCTAGCAGTACCAGATCTCAAACTGTGTTATAAAGTAGTAATTATCAAAACAATGTGATACTGGCTAAGAAATAGAGTGGTAGGTCAATGGAATGGAAAAGGTACAAATTTCACTATAGTAAATTACTATAGTAATCCAAGCTTTTGGAACAAAAACTCATTATCTGACAAAAACTGCTGGGAAAACTGGAAAACAGTATGGCAGAAACTAGGTATAGAACAACATCTCGCACCATATATTAAAATAAGGTCAAAATGGGTACATTTTACACATAAAGGATGCTACCATAAGCACCTTAAGAGAGTATGGAATCATTTATCTGTAAGATTTATGGGCAGAGGAAGAATTTAGGACCAAAGAAAATATAGAGAGTAAAACAAAATGTAAAATAGATTACCTTGATTATATAAAATTAAAAAAGGTTTTTCACAAACAAAACTAGTATAACCAAGATTACAAGGGAAGCAGAAAATTGGGAAACAATTTTTGAAACAATTATCTCTGATAAAGGCCTCATTTTTCAATTATGCAGAGAACTGAGTCAAATTTATAAAAATACAAGTCATTCCCAAGTTGATATATGGTCAAAGGATATTAACAGGCAGTTTTCAGACAAAGAAATCAAAGCTATCTATAATCATATGAAAAAAATGCTTTAGATCACTATTGATCAGAGAAATGCAAACTAAAACAACTCTAAGATATCACCTCACACCAATCAGAATGGGAAATATAACAAAAATGGAAAAAAGCATTGGATGTTAGAGGGCATGTGGGAAAGCTGGGACACTATTCCACAGTTGGTGGAGTTGTGAAAAGATCCAACTATTCTGGACAGCATTTTGGAACTATGCCCAAAGGGTTATAAAACTATGCATACCCTTTGATCCAGCAATACCACTGCCAGGGTTATGTCCCAAAGACATCCCCCCAAAAAGAAAAAGACATGTTTGCACAAAAATATTTACAGCAGCTCTTTTTGTGGTGGCTAGAAATTGGAAATGAAAGGAATGCCCATCAATTAGGGAATGGCTAAAAAATCTGTGGTATATTATGGTGATGGAATACTATTGTGCTATAAGAAATGACAAGCAGAATGATTTTCAGAAGAGCCTGGAAAGACTTGTATGAACTGATATATAGTGAAGTGAGCAGAACCAGAAAAATGTTTTGCTGAATGACAACAATATTGTTTGATGAAGAACTGTTAATGACTTAACTATTCTCAACAATATGATGATTGAAGACAATCCCAAAGGACTATTGATGAAACATACTATCCACCTTGAAAGAAAGAACTAATATTGATTGAACACAGACTGAAGCATGATATTTTTCACTTTCTTTCATTTTTTTCCTTTTATTAAAGTTTTCTTGAACTGACTAAGATAGTAATGTTTCACATAATTGTACATGTATATCCCATATCTGATTGCTTACTGCCTCAGGGAGTGGGGAGGGAAGGGAGGGAAGGAGGGATAAAAATTGGAACTCACAACTATAAATAAAAATGTTCATTACTTTATTTATTTTTTGGGGGGGTTGTTTTTGTTTTTGTGGGGCAATGGGGGTTAAATGACTTGCCCAAGGTCACACAGCTAATAAGTGTCAAGTGTCTGAGGCCGAATTTGAACTCAAGTACTCCTGAATCCAGGGCCGGTGCTTTATCCACTGCGCCATCTAGCTACCCCAATGTTCATTGCTTTAAAAAAAGAATGTAACTTCCTTTAAGGCAAGGACAACTACTATTTTTTCGCTTATATTTGAAGCCCCAGTGTTTAACACAGTGCCTGGGCACTATGTACTACCTACTTAGTAAGCAATAGCTGACTGCATTTTCATTCTCATCATGCATTATTCCTCCACATACATTTAACATGTGAAGCTAAGATTCCAACAGGATATCCAGGTGGAAATGTCCAATGAGTATTTGAAAATGTGGGACTGGAAATAAGGTAAGAGTTCAAGGATTGTTATAGAGATTCAAACACTTTTTTCCATAGATGTGATAACTGAAATCAAAAGACTTGATTAGATTTCCAAAGAGGAGAGTATATAGAGAGAATAGATAAAGGCCAGGATGGATCCCAAGGGAATGCTTCTAAAACTTGCTTTCAAACAAGTAATGTTTGGAAAATTGTATTCAGAGGTAGAACCAGGAGAGAGAGTATAAAGAGGGAACTTGGTGGAACATGGTGGGCATCCACTGCCTCTATCTTGAAGCATTTGTGATAAAAAGAGCCCTCATCAAGGATCCCACCTCTTCTTTCTGTTGTGGTGGCAAGGAGGAGTTGAAAATCTAAAACCCTTCCTATTTTTTCTCCACTATCACCTAAAGAAGAAAATTTTTATGTCTTAAGACAAAAAAGGAAGACCCAGAGACTGTTACGATGGCATGACTGATTTTAGTGCTGATGATAATTATGACTTGCCAACACATGGAGCTCATCAAAATGGCAGATGGTTTATGAACCATGGGATGGTTCTTAATAAGATTATTCATATGCAGGGTACCATGTCTCATATGCTGATCTTTGTAGATCCATTATTATTATGGAAATAATTATTTCCAACGATCTGGCTGCATATTTTATTGCCAAAAATGGTCTGCAAATCAAATATGTCATTAGTTTACAATTTCCTTCAAAGCTGATGAACATTGTTAGGATTTGCATATGGAATCTTTACTATTATGGAAATAGAATACACAATATTTAATACAGAAGTGTTGTACCATACTATTTGGAGTAGAAGAAACTGAACAAGGTCTTCCCTTTTTTTCTTGTCTAAAACAGGTTTCTAAAAAGTTTTGGAAATTTGGGGCAAAATGATCACTCCATTTTAAAGTTTGTTGTAAAGAAGGCAACAAGGCAAGAAAAGTCAGCAAGCATTTGTTAGGTTCTTATGTTTTCAGGCACTATGTTAAGGAGAAGAAATCTGAGAATGGTTTGACGTGTACCTAAGATTTTGGGGAAATTAATTTCAAATAATTCAGAGGAAAGAGAGGTAGGTAGGATCACATAGACAAAAATGCCTAAGAAGAAGTTATCCCAGGAGGGGCAGGAAATGTTGAAGAATAAAATTCTGAAGATATGGAGGAAAACAATTCCAATGATGAAGAAATGGGATTTGTTGGGTGAAATCAATGGATGCATAAGGAACTCACCAACCAACTTGGATTTTAGAAAGAACTGCAAAAAATGGAAGCAAGGTCAGTTAACAGATAAATGACATGGTCTTACAAAAATAAGAGAGATGCTAGGCAGCTAGGTGGTGCAGTGGATAAAGCACCGGCCCTGGATTCAGGAGTACCTGAGTTCAAATCTGGCCTCGGACACTTGACACTTACTAGCTGTGTGACCCTGGGCAAGTCACTTAACCCCCATCACCCCACCAAAAAAAAAAAAAGAGAGATGCTAAAGCTCAGAATGAGCTGAGGTGGATGAGAGAAGCTAAGGACAATAAATTATTATTTTTTTAAAGACAGTGATAGAAAAATGAGAATCAAAGGAGGGATAGGACAGTTACTTAGGGTGGTTGGGACAATAACTGACAGCAGAGAAAATAGAACTACTCAATGACTATTTTATTCATTTTTGTAAAAGAGAATGAACTGTATATTGGAAAGGAATGGAACAAAAATAGTTAACTTGGAGGTGTTACCCATTATAAGTAAGAAAACAGTCAGAAAGAAACTATCTGCTCTTGATGAGCTCAGGTCAACTGGTTCAGATGAACTACATCTTTGGGGATTGAAAGGATCAGTAAATATGATGACTAAGTCACTGTCAGAAATATTTGAAAGATCATTGAAAATGGGAGAAGTTTCATAAGATTGAGAAAGGTGAACGTTGTCCTGATTTAAAAAAAAAACCAAAAAGGTAAATGGAGTCTAAAAACTATAGGTCAATGAGTTTGAGGTAAATTCCTTTGAAAATTCCAGAATCAATCATTAAAGAGATGGTTGGCAAGTATCTAGACAAGAAATATGTGACTACAAGAAGCCAACATGGCTTCATCAAGATTAGGTCATGCCATACTTACTTCATTTACTTTTTTGATAAGATAGGCTACTCAACTACCTGAAGGGCATTCTATGGCTTTAGTTTAGCTAGTTTTCCATAAGTTTTTGATAAACTATCTTATATTATTCTCATGGGGAAGATGGATAGATATGAACTAGATGATAATGCGACCAGATTGCTGCATAACTGGTTGCAGAGGTGACACAAAGAATTGTTGTTAGGAGTTATTTAGTATAAACATGATGGAATGTCTCTGCTGCAGTACCCCAGAAATCCATGCTTAACCCTGTGTTTCTTTTTTTATATATATTTTTTGAGACAATTGGGATTAAGTGACTTGCCCAGGGTCACACAGCTAGTAAGTATAAAGTGTCCGAGGCCAGATTTGAACTCTGGTCCTTCTGAATCCAGGGCCAGTGCTTTATCCACTGTACCACCTAGCTGCCCCTTAACCCTGTGTTTCTTAATATTTTTCTCAATAATGTGTAAAAAAGTATGGATAGTTTATGATCCTTTACAAATTAGATGATTGGTAAATCTGATTTACAAATGCGTATGCCATCTATACATTTTTCTTTCTTATCCACTCTGTAAGTCATGTGTTATCTAAAACACAGTGGATGACTGTGGGACCTAAGGAAGAGGCATTTTATATATATATATATATATAATTCAGGCCAACTATTCCTCAGTGATACCCAAACCAGGTAAAATGTAATTGGGAAATATTTAATGAAATAAATAAAAATGCAATATCACATAGATAATATTAATATGTGGTTTTCCAAAGTCAATATGGAGCCTACATGGATACTGATGTAGAGTTTAGTGTTTCTATTTGAGTTTGACACCAATGACCTAAAGCAAACATAGTTAAATTATAGTCCAAGGGTCAAATTTGCTCTGCCACCTTTTTTATACAGCCCAAGAACTAAGAATGGTTTTTACATTTTCAAATGTATGGTCTATATTTGGCTCATGAATCATGGTTTGCTGATTCCTGGCATAGAACAGTAGACTCAGTCTATTAAAATGAAATTCAATAGGTATAAATGTAAAGTCTCACACTTTGGTGCAAAAACTCAAATTCACAAATACCAAATATGAGATATGATTATATTGCGATTGTTCTTTTTTCCCATTTGTTGTTACTTTATTTAAAGTTTTGAGTTCCAAATTGTATCCCTCTCTCATTCCCTCCCTTCATATCTTCCCCCCTCCCCAAGGTTGTAGGGAATCAGTATAGGTTATACTTGTGCAGTTATGTAAAACATTACCATATTAGTCATTTTACATTAAAAGACTCAAGGTAAAGAAAAGAGAGAAAGCACAAAACAGCATGCTTTAGTCTGTTTTCAATCAATATGAGTTCTTTCTCTGGAGGTGGATAGTATGCTTCATCATTAATCCTTTGAGATTGTCTTGGATCATTGTATTGCTGAGAGTAGTTGTCATTCACAATTGCTTATAGAGCCATAATGCTGTCACTGTGCACAATGTTCTCCTGGTTTTGCTCATTTTACTATACATTGGTTCACATGAGTCTTTCCAGGTTTTTCTGAAATCATCCTGCTTATCATTTCTTATAGCGTTTATATTCCATTACAATCATATGCCACAGCTTGTTCAGTCATTCCCCAAATGATGGACATTTCTTTGATTTCCAATTCTTAGCTACCACAAAGAGTCTCTATAAATATTTTTTGTACAATTTTTTCCCTTTTCTCTTTTTCACAGTTACTATTGTTAACTGTTTCCCTCCATTCTATTCTATTCTGTTCCCTTTCCCATATTTACTCTATTATCTATCTTCTTTCACCCTATCCCTCCTCAAAAGGGATTTGCTTCTGACTGCCCCTTCCCCCAATCTGCCCTTCCTTCTTTTACGCCTCCCTCCTTATCCCCTTACCCTCCTACTTTCCTGCAGGGTTATATAAATTACTACAACCAATTAAGTGTGCATGTTATTCCCTCCTTGAGCCAGCTCTGATGATATTAAGGTTTTTGAGCCTATTCTGATGAGTGTAAGGTTTATTCACTGCACTGCTCCTGTCCCATCCCTCCACATACTCCGTAAACCCTTTCCTGTTTCTTTCATGTGGGATTTCACCCCATTCTACCTCTCCCCTTACATGCTCCCCCAGTGCACTCCTCTCCCCCCTCAATTTAACCCTAAAGATGTCATCATGGAGCAGCTAGGTGACACAGTGGACAAAGCACCCACTCTGGATCCAGGAGGACCTGAGCCCAAATCTGGACACAGACACAAGAAGCTCACCCACTGCATGACCCCAGACATGTCACTCAACTCTGATTACCCCACAAAAAAAGATAAGCAAAAAATAAATACTTTACAGATATCATCCCTTCATAATCAATTACCACCTTTCCCCTCTGTCTAAATTTATTTCTATCATCTGTCCTAATACTGAGAAAGTTCTTATGAGTTAGATGTATAATCTTCACATGTAGGAATGTAAATAGTTTAACCTTTTAACATCCCTCTTACTTTCTTTTTCCTGTTTACCTTTTTATGCTTCTTTAGGGTCTTATATTTGAAAGTCAGATTTTCCATTCAGTTCAGGTCTTTTCACCATGAATACCTGAACATCCTCATTTTCATTGAAGTCTCATTTTTCCCCCTGAAAGATTATAATCAGTTTTGCTGAATAGGTGATTTTTGTTTTTAATCCCAATTCCTTTGCCCTCTGGAATATAATATTCTATGCCCTCAAATCTTTTAATGTAGAAGCTGCTAGATCTTGTGATATACTGACTGTAGCTCCATGGTATTTGCATTGTTTCATTTTGGATGCTTGCAATATTTTCTCCTTGACCTTGGAGCTCTGGAATTTGGCTATAATATTACTGGGAGTTTTAATTTGGGATCACTTTCAGGAGGTGATCCATGGATTCTTTCAATTTCTATTTTATCTTCTGCTTCTAGAATATCAGGGCAATTTTCCCTGACAATTTCCTGGAAGATGATGCCTAAGCTCTTTCCTTCATCATGGTTTTTAGGTATTCCAATAATTTTCACATTATCTTTCCTGGATCTATTTTATAGGTCAGCTGTTTTTCCAAGGAGATATTTCACATTGCCCTCTATTTTTTAATTCATTTGGACTTGTTTTATTATGTCTTGATTTCTCATAAAGTCATTAGCTTCTATTTGCTCAATCCTAATTTTTAATCAATTATTTTCATCAGAGAGTTTTTGTACCTCCTTTTCCATTTGGTCAATTTGACTTTTCAAACTTGACTTTTTTCATGACCCTCCTGCATCACTCTAATTTCTCTTTCCATTTTTTCCTCTACCTCTCTTACTTTATCTTCAAAGTCCTTTTTGAGCACCTTTATGGCCTGAGACCAATTCATATTTTTCTTGAAAGCTTCAGATGTAGGAGCCCTGATGTTGCTATCTTTTTCTGAGAGTGCAGCTTGATCTCCCTTGTTATTAAAGAAACTTTCTATGGTCTTCGCCTTTCTCTGTCTCCTCATCTTACCTATCTTTTACTTGACTTTTAACTCCTTAAAATGGGGCACTGTTTCCAGGCTGCACTGCCCCAAGCTTCAGGGGGTCCCAGGTGGTATGATTTAAGGAGAGGCAGGTTCTTCACTTACCTGGTCTGTTCCCTGGTCTGTAGATAACCCCAGGCCAACTTACTAATTAACCATACAGCAAAACATTGCATGCTGTGGCTGTTGGCTCTCACAATCCTGCACCCCTCCCCCACCTGGGCCACCACCACTCAAGCCTACTTCCTGGTTCCTAGCAGGGATGAAAAATCCAAGTTGTACCTCAGCAACAGCAGAGACCCCTGTAATCTTCCCCCTGCAAAGGTCTCAGACCTCTCATCAGACTGTGAGCTTAGTTCCAGAAGATGCTGACACTGCAGCTGATTTAGAGACTCTGAGGATCTCTTTCCCTGCCTCAGCCTGTCTGGGACTGGATCTGTGTCAGTTTGACCATGGGGTTGGGCTCCATTCCTTCCCCAGCATAGCAGTCCCCTCCTGCCAACATTGTAAGCCATCTATGGCTGGAAAATTATCTTAGCCCATTCTTTTGTGGGTTTCACTGCTCCAGGAATTGTCCTATAGCATTATTTGGAGTTATTTTTGGAGTGATCATGTCATGAAATCAGAGAGCTTACTGCCTTTCCTTCCAATATTGCAATTTTTCTGAAAAAGATTTGGGAGTTTTAGTGGAATGCAAGATGAATATGATCTTGAGCTGCGTTATGAAGAACATAGAGATGATACCAATATTATTCTCAGACCTCATCCGTGGTAATGTGTTCAGTTCTTAGTACAAGCATTTAAGAAGGACATTGATAAGCTCCAGTGTATACAGAGAAGGGTGACCAAGCTGGTGAAGAACTTGAGTTCCATGTCATATGGTTGCAGAAATGTTTAGAATGGAACAGAGAAGATTGAGGAGGGACATGATATTTGTTATATAGTATTTGAATGGCTTTCCTGTGAAAGGGGGCTTAAATTTTTTCATTTGTCCCTCAAGTGGGAAACTGGAAGCAATAGGTAAAAAATTGCAAAGAAACAAATTTAAGTCCAAACAGAGTTGTCCAAAAGTGGAATGGGCTAGAGAGATGGTAAAGACCTTCCTTATGAGTCTTCAAGCAGAGTTTGGACAACTACTTGTCAGTATATTATTAAGGGGATTCCTTTTGCATATGACTCAATCCCATTCATATAACTTTGATTAGTCAAGATTGTAGGAGTCTTGCATGTTAAAAATTCTAATTATATTTAAACAGTCACTATTCCTTTGCTTCATAGATGTTCTACTACCTGGCCATCTTATTGCTTTGGTGCTATGCATTACTATTTTTCTACCTCTCCAATATCTTGATACTCTCTCACCCCTCAACAGTTACCCTTTTCTATATCTAGTTCTGGGAACAATAATCAAAACAATACTATAATTTCTAGAAAGATATTGATCAGTTGCTCAGTGAGTTCATTCAACATTCCTGTGACTTCATTCCTTGACCAAAATACCCCTCATTACCCATCTCTCCTCATATATGTATGTAGTCTTTCCCTATCAAAATGTAATGTATTATCAATCCTTATATATGTAGCCTACTCTTATCAGAATGCTATTTGGGCGTGTGACCTATTCTTTTTGGTATTTGTATTCCTACTAGTTTGTACAAATGAATAGCACATAATAAATGCTTAACCAATGCTTTTTAAATTAATTGTTTAATTTTTTCATTGTTAACCAGATGTAGTTTTATATTTCTAACAGAATTGGGGAAAAGGTGAGGGAAGGATAAATTAATATTGACATTTTGATGATTTAAGTGACTGTGCTCAAATTTTTCTCTAGCACTAAGAGGTTCCTGCTGCATTTGAAGATTTCTCTGCTGTGTTCACAGCTCTGAGTACTGTGGACAGACTTTCTTCTTGTGTGAAGTACTGGGATCCAAAATTATCTCAATAGGCCTATAGAGAGCAAGGGGTTGGATTTAATAAGATAAAGTTGGATACATGTGGATAATATACATGAGGAAAACTAGTTTTATGTTGAATTTAAATAATCATCTGCCCAAGTACAAAATGGGAGTGACCTGGTGGGATGATTTCCCATAAAAAACCCTTTTAATATGCAAGAATAAGGAAGTCACAGACTTACAGAACAGCAATAATCTGGAGAGTGCCTAAAAGAGGACTGCCAGGATGGCAAGGGGTGACAAGATAATTTCTTATGGGAATCAGTTGAAGAAAGTGATAGAATGCAAGCTCTTTGAGTGAAGGTATTAATTAACTTTTGTCTTGGTATCATTAGTTCTGTGATGTTTATAATCTAATGTGTGTCCTTTCCCCCCCCCCCAATTTTTTTTGGGGGGGGAACTATTTAAGATTTATTGAGAAATTTGGCAACAGTTTAGGCTTTTAAGTATTTATTAAAGTGCATTAGAAGTTAGTGAAGAGAGAGAGAGTGAGCACAGGTCTCTGAAAGAATGGAAAATCCTAGCTCAGATCTATGCAGGAGAGATAGAGAAAAAACCCACCTTCACCTAGCAGCTCTCACTTCCCAAAGAGTGAGAGTCCCAGGTGGGAAGCCCCTCATGAAACAGGAAGCAGGGAAGACCCCACACACAGCTCCAAGCTAATTGGCTGGTCCATTGATTGACATAACTTACAGGTGGTTCTATGAATAGAGGTAACTTCTGGATGCCAGGCAGCTTCCAGACACCAGGATGACCTTTAGAAAAGGTCATCTCACAATGTCATTCTTAGCAGGGGGGTGGTGCCCTGGTTCTCACAGTTCCAAACACATGTGCAACGGCCAGTAGGAATTTAAATGCTTATTGATTGATTTGTATTTTTACAGATAAAGAAACTGAAGGTATGAAAGAGATAGGTTAAAGTTAATTATTATTCACCTGGTACCTTAAGAACCTGAGAGAATAAGCCAACATTGCTGGACATAAACTGCGAGTGTAAGTGTAATTTGGGGGAAATAGCTAAGAGGGTGTTAACACTTATGCTATCAACTCCCTCCCCCTATACTGTTAGCAGAGGATCTTCTACATGCTTAGGGACTCTCAGAGGCATAATGAGGGCAAGGCAAGTGGGTATTTCTTTTTTCACTAGGGATGATATGAAGGTAGGATTACTTCCTGAGGTGGCTTTCCATCCAGGAAGAGGAGGGTATGGAGACTTGAATTCCCTGGAGAGACAGTTTCGGGATAAGGAGCAAAAAGGGACATAGCCAAGTGAACTCTGTTCTTCTAGACTGTGTACAGCTCCTAGAAAACAGTCCCTTGACCATTATCTTCCCACAGAGACTGTGTACTTTAGGTCCCCAGGCTCATTGGAGAGGGAAGAGAAATGCTTTCCTAAACATTGGAGTTTTCATGGAGAGCAGGCAGAACCCTGAAAATGACTCTTAGCACTTCATGTTTGGGAAGAGGTGGCGCTTCAAGGCCCCAGACCCAATTTGCTCAAGAGGATGATTTGCTTTTCTCCACAGAGACAGGTGAGTAAGTCCAAAGAGCTCTCAAGGGATGGGCTTAAAAATAACTCTCTCGAACATGTCATATTCTGCCCTATCCCATAATTGGCCTAATTGCCAAAATTCTCTGTTAAGGCTCTGAAAGCTGAACAAAAATCTTATAATGATATTGATGATGATATATCTAGGGTTCTTAGGGACCATTGGCATATTACAATGCTCCATGCTTTTCTCTCAGTCTTACTACTTTGAGTGATTCTGTCTTGATTTTACTCTTTTCAAAATTGCTTTTTTTACTTCAGATTCTTATAGCACAGAGAGCTTATGCTTTATCCAGCTGCCATGATTCCTAATGGAAGCAATCACTTCTACTCCAAGGCCATGTGTTTAATCGCATGGTTCACAACATTGGGAAGGACAATGATGTATCACTGAGGTTCCTATCTCCTAGTGTTCCTTTTGAAAGAATTGAACAGAACAGATGGCACTTTAGGAATTGCCATGGGTAGGGACTTTACAAGGGTATGACTTGTATATCTTGTCTGGTGTGTTTTGGGCTTTGGTATTGAGAATAATAAATAACTGACATGTGTTCATAAAAAATGTTGCTTGTACTAATCAACTTGAATCACTAGAACTTTGCTCACTGCTCCAGGCATTGTCAGTTTAACATAAAATGTAGAGGGAATCTGGAAATACTTGGTTAATTTGCTCATTAGACCTAGTGAAACTGGATAATTTAAAATACACAGAAGATTTCTTTGGTTTTCTGAGCTGGGCATAATTTAGGTCAGTTTCCAGATAGTTTAGGTTTGATATTGAAACAAGATTACACACTCATTGGTCATTTAATAGTTAACAAAAGGGGATTTACTTAGCCATAGCAAGAGAAGGATTTACAACAAGAATAGGCACTGAGAACCCCTTGAGTTGATTTAGCTGATCACAATTTGTATTGCAATTTATAGCTTCCAGCTCCTTATGGTGGCTTTGATCTCAGTGAGGAAGTAATGCCAAATGGCTGATCCCTTAGTCCCCTGAGCCAACCTGGTGTTGATGAATGTTTTTATAACTTTTAAGAAAAAACTAGCCTAACCTCCATAGGGGTTGGAGATGGAATATTTGTCTTTGCCATGTTTGGGATGTGTCCTCTGATCAGCCTTGATGGGTGATATCTGTTGCTATGTGGCTACGGGTCCTGTAACTTGTGTTAATTGGCAAAGGCATGGGATGAAGAAAAGCAGATACAAACCAGTAGGAAACTGCATGAACAACACCTTTTAAAATATGTATATTCCTGTCTAAGACTCATTTGTACTTGGACCCCAGCTTGATTTCTTGTTTTCTTGTCCTTGTGAGCACTCACATCATCCCCAAGGCTGAACTCTATTAACCACCCCCCCTCCCACCACCACCTAAGGGTGTGAACTTTCCCATTCCAAGATAATACTTTGACTTGGATCATGGGTTGTTTTTTGATACCCAAGTAGCTGTTATTTAACTGATATGGATGTTCCCTCCAGTAAAGGAGATAACAACCTATCTATACTTGTTCATCTTGTACAATTTTTGCTTATGGTTTTTACCAGTTCACAACAGGGAATCTTCCTAATGCCCTGGGGGAAGGATTAAAAGTAAAGCTTAAAGGTAGGTTCTTTCTCATATTCTCTTGATGCCATGATGATATCAGTAGGTGCATGAGCTGTCCATCATTTAACCTTTGCTCTTACCACATGGCCACATTTCCTTTTTGATCATATACTTTGATGACATTTTTTACTTCAGTTCTCTATAGTACCTTATCTGTTGTGTATTGCAGACTGATCATACAAACTATGTGCCTCTTAATTGCTCTCTGAGTAAGACTCATTTTTAATTCTATGGAAGCTGTAGTGTTCAATGATTTATGGTTACATGGAAGTAATGAGAGTATATTGGGGTTTTAAAAGACAATCCTTTGTCTATTTTGAATAATTTGGGGATTATTAAGGAATCTTTACAATTTTTGGAAAGAATTCATCTTGCTTCCTTCCTCTCATTTAATTCTGGGCCAAACCTACTCTATTTGCATTGTTTTATCACACTATGCAAGGTGGCAAAGTGATTAGAGAGCTATCCTGAAAGCCGGGATGCTCAGGGTTCAAATCTTGCCTCTAATACATAGTTTCTGTGAGACATTGAGCAAGTCACTTAATCTCTCACTGCTGTTGACAACTCTTTAAGGCCCTAAGTTGCAGAGAAAAAACACACCTGCTTAAGGATAGGAAGGCTGTTCTCTTGGGAGCTGCAAATGAAATCGCAGGTCCAGTACCAAGTCATAGTACCTTTTCAAAATACTGATAAATATATATGGGACCATAATGTTAAGTTCAAGCATCCTTGATGGTGAAAAAATTGTTATGGAAATGTATAGCTTTTCCATTTGTATTCCTTCTGTTACTTTCTCCCTATTTTCATACTTAAATGTCTTCCAGACATGACTTGCCTTATCTGGGTCTTTTGCCAAACCTTTTAAAAACTGCTTTTATTTTCTTATTTATTGCTCAGTTCTGTTTGACTCTTAATGACCCCATGGACTTGTCTATAGGGTTTTCTTTACAAAGATACTGGAATGGCTTGCTATTTCCTTCTCCAGTGTATCCTTATTTTACAAATGAGGAACTGAGGTAAATAAGGGTTAAGTGACTTGCACAGGGTCACATAGCTTATAAGTATCTGAGACCATATTTGGATTAAAATCTTCCTGATTTCAGATCAGGTACTCTATCTACTGCACCACCTAGCTGCCCTTTTATATTCTTGTGTTTCTCTTTTTGATGAGGTGATACTGAATCTTTTAACATCTTTCTTTGTAAGAATTTTATAAATGATTTTCTTATTCTAAAATAGTGTTGTTCTTGAAGATAATATATTTTCATTTGACAAGTCAAGTTTTATTGATAAAGGCCAGCTTTTTAGTCTCTTTTTTAATCCTTTACTTACAATGGTAAAATTTCTATAATATGGTCTATGTTCTGCCTGTCTTTTTGTGAAAACCTTTGCTTCACAGCTGCTAGTGCCTTCCCCTATAAAGTGAGTTTCTATCCACTTTGCACTTTCTAGACTTCTTCATTTCTTTACTAGCAGCCTTGTCCCTACCTGAGTATTCTTCATGGCACCCCTCTCCTGCTTTCCAGTTCTCCTACATGTGTTGTCTTCCCCCATTAGAATGTAAGTTTCTGGAGGGTAGAGACTATTATAGCTGCTTTTATTTGTAGCCACAGTGCAAAACACAGTGACTGGCAAGTAAAGAGTACTTAATAAATTATCTATCTACATATCTATCTGTCTATTATATACCTATATATATTTATGTTGTCTTCCCCATTAGCACAAGCTCCTTCATGGCAAGGTCTACTATGATTTTGCCATTGTCTCCTTAGTGTCCAGGACAAGGGTTGGTATATACTAGATAATTAATTAATGTTTATTGATTGATTCATTCACAATCAATAATTTATTTAAATAGGTTAGGATAGAATTGTTTTAATAATATGCCATATATTTTTCTAATTTTTATTCTTCTGGATTTTTATTAATTTTGATCTTTCTTCTAAGAAGTTGATCTGATAATACGTAGAAAATATACATATATATAAGAAATTACTTGTTTACTGTCTATTAAATTATAACTAATTATGTTTTTATTGTATTGTTTGTTGCTTGGTACAAGTTGTAGCTTCAATTTTTGAGGGAAGAGATTCTTTATGCAAGTATGAGATTTTCCTCAGTCTATAAGGCTTTTGCCTCTCAATTTCTCTTCCTGGTTATTTTTAGGAGGATTATATGAGATAGAGTATGTGAACATTTTTGTAACCATAGTGATTCATAAGTATTCACAGCCTTATTTCTTCTAAACATCAATTTGGTAAATGTACAAAATAATTTAATTAATAAAATCCTGTTTTATGGAAATTATATATCTACATATACCTGTATTTACTTTTTTTTTTTGGAGGCAATTATCACTAAGTGATTTGCTCAGGCTCACACAGCTATTAAGTATCTGAGGCTGAATTTGAACTCAGACCCTCCTAATTCTAGGGCTGGTGCTTTTTCTACTGCACCACCTAGCTCCCTCTGCTTGTGTTTAATTTGAAAGGAAATATCAACCCAAGACAGTAACTATTTCCAACCAAAGCTCCACCAAGAGCTGATGAATGTTCATAACTGCATAAAGCAAGAGAGTTTTATCCTGAGTCATTTGAGCTATATTAGATTGAATCCCAGGTTAACTTTGAGAGGAATTCCCCCCCCCCCTTAAAAAGATGCATGTCTTCATTCACTTTGTGTTTTTTTTGTCTATTTCTCTAGTTAGAATGAAGAGATTACTGATCTCATTTAGCAGATACTGCAGTGTTCCACGTCTTGATGTAATAAGCACAGTAACATTCACAAATAAGACCAAAGAAATTCTGCTTTTATTTGGACTCTCCTCTGGACATCATGACACTGACTCAAGTTCTACCCCTTCTCCACCTTCCTGTCTGATTTTCCTTTTCTTCGATTTCCTCAGGCGGCTCAAATTCTCCTGCTCAGGTCTTCTTCCACCTTCTCAAGTCCGTTCAAATTTCCACTCCACAAATTTAACCTCTGACCCTCACAATTTTAAAACTGTCTACCTCTTCTACACAATTCTTTCTATTTCATCTTCAGTCTTTCTGATACTCTTTCCCCTACTCCACCTTTTCATGAAAAAGCAGAAGTTATGGTCTCACTCTCATTCCTAGTCATATATTTTCTATATGATATCCCTTTTTAAATTTCTTCCATAAGTTTTTGTTGGAAATATGTTCTACCTAGGCTTTCAATGAGTAGCTCTCTCTCAATTGTCTTTTGGATGAATTACAGTTTTGATTTTTCAAATATTGTAGTACTTTAGGATTCACAACAATTTAGCGTCTTAGGGGAAGCAGTGACATCAAAGAGATGGAACTTTGGTGTTAGAAACCACTTTTTGCTTTTTTGGAAGCATTGTACAATTTTTCAAATTCAACCCAGTCTGCTTTTTTCCCTGTCAATCAATTGTAGGCCTAGATAATTTATCTCTGAGTTTTTTCACTGACTGTTCCCCAAATCTTGAATGCTTTTCTTCCTCATCTTTACCTACTAGATTCAAGGCTCAAACCTAACCTTCTGCAGGGTTCTTTCCCACTTTCCTAATCCCTTATAATTCTCCAGGAGTACTTTTTCCTTTATCGCTGTTACTCACTTCTTGTATTTATTTATTGGTATTGCATGCTCCTAGTATTATGTCATCATATCAAGTCAAGGCACCTGGAATTTAATAAGCATCTACTCTATGCTGGACATTGTGTTAAATTCAGGGGATACAAAGAAAGAAAAAAACAGTTCTTACTCTTAAGGAATTTACAGTTTAGTGGGGGGGGGGGGCAGGAGAGACAATATGCAACAACTATGTGCAAATAAGATATATACTGGATACATTGGGGGTAGTCTGAGAGGGAAGGAACTAAGAGTAACGAGGACCAGGAAAGCAGATAGTGTATGTAGAGATATAGGAAAAACTTGAGAAACTATATTAACTATAAAAAGGATTCAAGCCATTTCACTCAAATATGCCTTTTGAGGACCAACTAACTTGTCCCCCCGAAATTAAGACTTACAGCACAATTGTTACATTTTAGTTACCCTGAAAAATAAGTGGGAAAGATATTTCATAGGGACATATGAGGGACAATGAGAAGCTTCACATTAGAAAAAATTAGAAAACTAGAAGTATAAAGTTTAAATGAATTAAAGATATATACATGCATGGTGTGATAGAAAACTAGAATGGAAGTCAGAAAATCTGAGTTCCATGTGTCATGCTTAATAAAATTTACAGATAAAACATAGTTAATAAATTGGATGACAGATACATATCTAAAAGTATATAAATAGATTGGATAAATAGGCCAAATTTAGTAAGCTTAAATTCAATTGGGATTGTAGGCTCATGGATTTAGGACTAGAGAGGATCTGAAAGGTCATCTAGTCAAACTCTGGCATTTTATAGAGGAGGAGACTGGAATATCAAAGATTAATCAATCAATCAGTGAGTCAATAAGCATTTATTATATGCCAGACCCTGTGCTAGATACTTATGATGCAAATAATGAAACATTCCTTACTCTCGGGGGGCTTACATTCTAATGAGGGATATATGTGAGTGTGTGTGTGTGTGTATGTAAACTGCATGAATGAATACAAAGAGAATAAAGACAAATAAGTGCAATGTAGTTAAGTACAAGTTAGTTTGGCAGGGAGGGCATTAGAAGTTGGGATATTGGGGTGCAGCTAGGTGGTGCAGTGGATAAAGCACCAGCCCTGGATTCAGGAGTACCTGAGTTCAAATCCGGCCTCAGACACTGACTAGCTGTGTGACCCTGGGAAAGTCACTTAACCCCCATTGCCCCGCCAAAAAAAAAAAAAAGTTGGGATATCAGATATAGTTTCATATAGAACTTGGCATCTGAACTGCCTCTTGAAAAAAAAGAGGAATTTTATGGGACAGAGGTGGAGTATATTCTAGGCTTAGGGATGGCCAGTAAAAAGTAATAGAAATAGCAGGTGGCATGTCATATATAAGGAACAGAGAGAAGGCCGATTGAATTATGCTTTATATGAGAGGGTAGAAGTGATGACAATGAAGCTGGAGAGATTGGGGCTAGTGTGTCAAGGGGCTTAAAATCTAAACAGAAATTTTTATTTCATTTTAGAAGCAATATGGATCCATTGGAGTTTATCTGGGGTTGGGGGGGGGGAGTTGACATGGCCAGATCTTTACTTAAGAAAATCACTTTGATATTATTGTGGAAGATGGACTGTAATAGAAAAGACTTGAGGTAGAGAGACCAATTAGAAGGCAATTGCAAAAACCTATGTATGACTTAATGAGGGACTGAACTACTGTGATGAATAAAGAGAAAGTGTTGGATTCAAGAAAGTATGTGGGAGTAGAAATGGGAAAATGTGGCAACCTATTAAGATTGCAAAGTGAGACAGTAAGTAGTCAAGGATAAACCTGAAAGACTGAGACAATGGTGCTAACTTCAACAACAACAAAAAATAGGAAAGTTTCAAAGAGATGTGGGTTTGCTAGTGTTGCAAAAATTTCTAAGTTGCAAGGTTAGACAAAGAAAAAACAACAACAAAGTCTCCAAGCCATAGAAAATAAGTTTATTGAGAGGGGGCTCTTGTCTCACAATAAAGCCATTCTCAGGCATATGACCAAAAAGACCCCTGAGCCTCAGGATTCACTGATATTTCTACTCAATAAACTCCTCCCACAACACAATCCAAGTGGTACATGTACAATAAGTATGAAGTAGAGGCAAAGAAATATCAGTCTTTCATCATCCAAGTTGCTAACCCCTTGGATCCACCTAAAATGATGCCACCCTGGTTGCTAGAAAACCACTAGTTTGGATTCTGATAGCAGCCAGAAGAATCGATGAATTTCAATTAGATGGCTTTTCCTCTAAGCTCTGATTTGTCTCAGAAGTTGCTATTTTTGATATTTGACCTTTAAGTTGATTGGTAGATGCCTAATCACAATTGGAATTGATTCGATAGATATCAGTTATGTAGTTTTTTTTTCTGTTTTTTTTTTAATGAGGCAATTGGGGTTAAGTGACTTGCCCAGGGTCACATAGCTAGTAAGTATCATGTGTCTGAGGCCAGATTTGAACTCAGGTCCTTTTGACTCCAGGGCCTGTGCTCTATTTACTGCACCACCTAGCTGCCCCATAGTTATGTAGTTTCTAGACCAGTTTACAATATAACATTTATATAAGCTCTACTAATATCACCTTACTTTATTATTATTTGCTTAAGCTAGTAAAGAATACCTAAACATATTAAATCACATTTTGTAGTCTATAAATTGATTATTACTATAGTTAAATCACTTATATGTAAGGGGTGGAGAAAACCTCATTCACACTAGAGAATTTCAGTTTTGTGCATGTTGAATTTGAGAAATACCTGATATGTTCAATTCGTAGTGTTAAATAGGTTGATTTTTGATAGTGGACAAAAGCTCAAAGGAAAGACTGGAGCTAAAAATACAGAGATATATAGATCCTGAGTCATTGAAATGAAAATGATAATTAAGGAGGCTAATGAAGTGAGAGGGAAAAAGGAGAAAGAGGAGAGAAGAGGAGAGAAGGGAAGAGAATAGAAGAGATGGCCCAGGACAGAGTCTTAGAGAACACACACAATAATTAGTGAATATGAAATGAATGATGGATAAGACAACAGAGGATACTAAGAAGGAATGGTTAGACAGGGAGGAGAGAATCCAGAAGAGAGCAGTGTCATGAAAACCCAGGTTTCTTCACCAGCAAAATGGGGATAATAGCATTTACCTCACAGAGTTGTTGTGAGGATGAAATGAGATAATAATTCTAAAATTTACAGTTTAATGGGGGGAGGGTGAGAGACAATATGCAAGCAACTATGTACAAATGAGATATACACTGGATGCATTGGGGGTAGTCTTAGAGGAAAGGCACTAAGTAAAGAGGACCAGGCAAACTTCCTATACAAGGTAGGACTTAACCTGATATTTGAAGGAATTCAGGGAAAGAAGAAGGCAGAGATGAGGAGGAAGTGTTGTAGGTGTGCGGGAGAGCCATTGAAAACTCTTAGTGTTGGGAGATGTAGCCTTTGTGTTTGATGAAGAGCACGGAGGCTAATATAATAGGATAGAAAAGTAAATGACAATTATTTAATGAGACTATTAGAAACATTGCATTTTTTTTGGTCATATAGCTAGTAAGTGTATGAAGTTGCATTTGAACTCATATCCTCCTGATTTCAGGGCTGATGCTCAGCCTCCTTGCAAATTTTTCTCATTCCCACCATGCCTTCTTTCCCCCCTCCCCAAGACAGAAAGCAATCTGATACAGGTTATATATGTACAATCACATTAAACATATTTTTTGCATTAGTCATGTTGTGAAAGAAGAATCAGAACAAAAGGGGAAAACCTCTAAAATAACAACAACAAAAAGTAGAAAGAGTATGGTTCAATCTGCATTCAGAATCCTCAGTCCTTTTTTCTGGATGAGGAAAACATTTTCCATCATGAATCCTTTGGAGTTGTCTTCGATCATTGTATTGCTGAGAAGAATTAAGTGTGCCATTTGCAATATTGGTGAGACTAGTATTTTTCTGCCTATATTTCTGGGGAACTAGGCTGGGGTTTCTAAGATGTTGCTACTTACAAATTAATGGCTATTGCACCCATTTAGGTAGTAAGCATTTATTAAATCATATTAAATGTTTGGAAAGCATTGACCACCACATTGAACACAAGCCAAAACCCCCACAGCATCATATTGTCTATAAGAGAGAGAGAGAGCACATGGTTCCAAGCAGAGTTCAAAAATCCTAAATTACCTAGAGAGACACAAGAGAATGTGTAACTCATTCATGCAGGTCCCAGGTGCCATGGAGAACACAAACCTGCTGCCGTCCACCCTAGTTCCTTCTTTCCTCAGAGTGGCTCTTACACACTTCTCAAAGCTAATTGGCTAGCATTATTCAATTCTGTGGAAATTTATTTTGATTTGGGGACCCTACCTTTAGGCTGAGATTAGAAAGCCTTAGGCCCTCAGGGTCTCTTCCCCTCCCCCTCTGCTTCAGCTTAGTCAAAAAGCCCCGTGGGCTATACAAGATGCCAGGTCAGTCAGCTGGGGAAAAAAAAAGCCCCCAGCTCCCTCCGACCTGAGTGGAGCTATCCAAAAGATCCAGGATAGCCTGTGCTGAGGCCCGAGCAGACCGGCCCCTGCTCCCCCCCCTACCAGCTACAGCACCGGCTGGTGGATTAGCTTGGTCTGTGGGGGTGCAAAAAGCCCCGAGATTTGAGTGGAGATAAGAAAGGTATACCTGGGAGTTAGATAGCAAGGGGGGCGGACAAGGACAGATGAGAGAGGCTGAGAAGAGGTTCGGACAAGGGGCTGAGCAGGGGGATGAGACGAACAGTAACGCAGGACTAGGAGCAAGGAAGAAAGGCCAGCGAACAAGATTAAGAGAGGCGGAAAAGATTAGAGGGGCGGCAAAGGCGGCAGAGGGCATACTGATGGAGCAGACGGACAGATAGACAGACAGACCAGGAGGCAGTGGAGAGCACAGAAACAGTCAGCACAGGGTACAGGTTGGAGAAAGTGAAGATTAAGAGGAGTTAAAATAAAGTACCTGAGTGCCCTGAGGTGAGAGGTGGCTAAGGCCCTTATTGTATTAAAAAAAGTTCGAGGCCCAGCAGGTGGGAAAGAGACTGCAGGAAAGCAGTCAGGTTGTACATTTGATTTCCCTGTATTCTTAATTTTAAATAGTATCTCATAAATAAACTCTGCTTTGATTATTTAGCTAAGAGGCTTCTTAATATTTTGCTCATCAATTTGGGAGTAGAGCAGTGTGGTGGAACTTTATAAATGGCCCACATTAAATTAACGAAGTCAGCCAAATAGTAAATAGTCAACAGTCTCAGATTAGTCCTCCAGTCAGTTTAGCCCCCCAAATTAGGCCCAATCATCAAAAATATTTCTACAATTCCATTGGTTGACATGACCTGTGGGTGTTCCATATTAAAATTAGCTGTACCTTCCTGACCTCAGGGTCTAGTGAAAGGCAGACCCTTTGTGGGCAAAGGCTTTCATATAGGTGTGGTTTCTATTGTCTACTTTACTGAGTTAGTCTTATTTCTATTGTCTCTGGGCTGTCTCTGAGTTCCTGAGTGGGAGGAGGGGGGTCCCTGGGTCCCCCTCAAAACCCATCATTAACAATTATTTTCTCACATAACTCTATCATAGTAAATCATTGCACAATGTTTCTTTTACTATGTACAATGTTCTCTTGGTTCTGTTCACTTCACTCAGCATCAGTCCACTTAAGTCTTTCCAGGTTTTTCTGAAATCTGCCTGCTCATCATTTCTTATGGCATAATAGTATTCCATTGCATTCATATGTTTAGCCATTCCCCAACTGATGGCATTCTCTCAATTTTCAATTCTTTGCCACCACAAAGAGAGCTGCTATTAATATTTTTGTACATGTGGGTCTTTTCCCCTTTTTGATGATCTCTTTGGGATACAGACCTAGTAGTGGTATTACTGGGTCAAAAGATATGCACAGTCCCAAAGCCCTTTGGGCATAGTTTCAAATTGCTTGTAGAGAGCAGTTTTAGTAGAATAAAGTGCTGTAGAGAGTTAAAAAGAGAGTAAAAGGAAAAGAAGCAAAGGCACAGATTATATATAGTTTTCAGTCATAAAAGGGGAGTGGAGATTCATGGATCTAGTATGGATTGAAGGTGGGGAAGATATGGGTGAGTTTGTTGGGAAAAGGGAAGCATTCAGGAGTCAAGGAGAGATTAAAGATAAGTGAGAAGGTAGGGAGGCTGGAGGGGCAAACTGCTGGGGAAAATAGGATAGAATGGGATCATTTGTGCTTGTATAGGAATTTACCTTGGTAAGGATAAGGGCCACCTATTCATGTGAGATAAGAGTGAAGAAGAAAGGTGATGTGAGATAAGGAGTGAAGAAGGGGAAAGGGTGATCCATTTGTTATGCATATACTATCTTCCAAGTACTGTGCTTAGTGCTTTATAAATATTATCTTATTTAATGCTTATTTTACTCTATGGGGTAGGTGTTATTATTAAACCCATTTACAATTGAAGAAACTGAGGTAGGCAGAGGTTAAGTGATTTGCCAAGGTTATATGGATAATCAGTCTTGAAGGCTGGATTTGATTGACTCTACATCTAGTATTTAATCCACTGAGCAACCTAGCTACCCCTCAGAAAAAAAGAGGTAATTCTCTGTGAATAACCTCATGTTTTAAGTTTAGTAATGTTCTCCGTTAAGAAGGTAGGGTAAGGGGGAGACATGAAAGGTTCTCAGAGGGAAGAAAAGCTTTGGAAGAGGTACTATAGTGAGAGGGTAGTGAGGAGAGGTAGGAAGGCATAAAAAAATTGAAAGGTTGACATTTAATAGTGAAGCTCCAGTTTAGGTTATGTCACATAAATTGGTAGTGGAACCAGTTAGCAAAATTTTATAGTTTTCTCCAGTTTTATTGAGCAGCATGTGGGTACAAGCAAAGGCAGTGGATGATGGGGAATATCATAAAGAATCAAGGGACTCAATTAATGAAAGAGGAAAGTTAAGAGTTCAATTGGTTTACAAAGTTATGGACAAATTATGGAAGGGAGAATTATATTTTTAAAAAAATCAAATTAAGGGGTGAAAGGAATTCACTGGGAAAAAGAAAAGGGAGAGTGAAGCATCTCATAAAAGAAGCAAGAAAAAGCTTATACAGTGGAGGGTAAGATGGGGGAGGTGATGGAGAATGAGTGAACCTTACTCTCATCAGAATTGGCTTAATGATGTGGGAATATGGATTGAAACATAGTTTTTTAGTTCCTTTTTCTTTTTCTTTCTTTTTTTTTTTTAGTGAGGCAATTGGGGTCAAGTGACTTGCCCAGGGTCACACAGCTAGCAAGTGTCAAGTGTCTGAGGCTGGACTTGAACTCAGGTACTCCCGACTCCAGGGCCACTGCTTTATTCACTGCTCCACCTAGCTGCCCCTAGTTCCTTTCTCTTGAGTTATTTTTGTCTGTTTTCTTTCACAACCTGACTAATATGGAAATGTTTTGCATGACAACACATGTATAACTTATATTGAAATGCTTGCCTTCTTCAGGAGGGGTGGGAGGAAGGAAGAGAATTTGGAACACAAAGTTCAAGAAATTGACTTTAAAATTGTTTTTATATGTAATTTGGGAGAAATAATATTCTAAATAAAATTAAATTAAGGAAAAAAGATATGGAAGGGAGGATAATATAGCTAATGAAAGAATATTAAAAAAAATTAAACAAAGTGGGATTTGTCTTTTTCTTTCTTCTCATATGTCCAAATGAAGTTAGGATGCTCAGTCATTTGAGAAAATTTTCAGATTCCTGAAAAGAGTTAGCAAATCGTTTTTGCTCTACAGCTTAACAACAATCAACATTCAAATTTGCTTAGTAAAATATATGTGTTTAGTCTTTGAATTTACTAAATACTATCCCATGTCAACACTTTTACTTGCTCTTCCTACTAGAATTACTATTCTATATTTATTCAGACCTTTGCATCAGACACGAGTAAATATAATTGCTACTTGAGGTAGTCATCTATTGCCACACATAACTCAAAACTTACCCCATGTTTTTAAACTTCCTTCTAGACCAATGTATTTCAAAAGGGTATTGAGTGAAATTTAGAGAATACCACCACTTGTATATGTTCTTATCATACATTTTTATAAATTATGCTTTCTCTTTTGATGCCTCATTATTTCATTCTTAATTATTAAATGATATGCTGGTGGAAGACAATATCTTTCAGGTCTTGTCAGCAGAAAAGTCTTCCAATATGGGTTCAGATGTAGACTGTAAGTCTCGTCCAAAGGCCAGTCTAAATTTGAAGAGCCTCACTAATAGGCTGTGGAGTGATGAATTCTTTGACCTCAGCAATGATGACAACCATCTTCTCAATTGTAAGGAGGCTTAGGAATGTATTAATCTAAATAAATAAGAAGAAAGGAGGACAAGGGGAGGAAAATCAATATTACATAATCTGAATTGGATAATGGAAAACTAAACACAACTACTCATACTCATACCAACACACACAGATTTTGGTATAAAAATACATTAAACTCAAAAGGGATATGGGAGAAGACAGAAATCAAGAGGATGAGAGAGGGGGTTGAGAGGGAGAACATGATAGGGAATAATCATAAACAAAACAATCTCAAATGTTAGGGAAAAAAGAAATGTGAAGAAGAGTTAAAAAGACAGAGTAAAAACATGAAATTGGGGGCAAGGAAGGGAAAAGAGAACATGCAACAGAGAGTAAATAGGGTATTGCTAAGGCACCTGGTAGTACAATAGCTAGAATGCTGGACCTGGAGTTAGGAAGTCCTGAGTTCACATCTAGTCTCAGATACTTACTAGCTGTATGACCCTAGACAAGTCATTACATCTTTGTTTGTCTTAGTTTCTTCACCTGCAAAATGTGGATAATGACACTTACCTCACAGAGTTGTTGTGAGGATGAAATGAGATAATTATTCTAAAAAATGCTTAGCATAGTTAGTGCCTGGAACATAGTAGGTGCTATACAAATATTTGTTCCTTTTCCCTATTTCATTTGTAAATCATTAATGTTAGACAAAATTTCTTTATTTTACTGGCTTATTATATGTAAAGAAGCAGGTCAGGGAAAAAGATAGGACAAAGTATAAGAGGGTGGAGAGAAGCACTCATTTAAAACTCATAGCTATGAATGGGAATGAGATGAACTTACTCATAAAATGGAAGAGGAGAAGTGAACTGGATTAGAAAACAGAATCCAACAATACATTATTTGAAAACACACACACACACACACACACACACACACACACACACACACACACACAGGTTCCTATAAAGTTAGAATGAGAGGTTAGAACATAATCCATTTTTTTTAGATGAACCAAAGTAAAAAAAGATTTAGTAACAATCATTAATTCTGAGACAGTAATAGTAAATATAGACAAGATAAAAAGAGAATAGGGAAATTACATTGTATTTAAAGGTACTATAGAAAATGAAAATATTAATACCTAATTTATATGTAACTAATTTAATAGGATCAGAATATTTAAAGGAAGTTAATTTAATTGGAAAGAGAAATAGATATTAAACTATAATAGTGTGGGGGGGTGGGGGGGACTCTTAATGTATCTCTTTCAGACTATTAACCTGAAAATTAATGAAACAATCAATATAGAAGAAATAAGGTCTTTAATTGGGGCATTGGTGTTATAACTCAGAGTATCACAAAGCAAGATGCTAGAAATACCTAAAGATGGGGACTGAGACAGGGTTTATATGAGGTAACAGAACAGAGGGAGCTATGAGACTGCCCTTGGGAAAAGTAAGTTTCTCACAGACAGAAACTACTTAATGTAAATGAACCTTTTTACATAATAACCTAAAGTCCAGGAAGCTTGGGAATCTTTGAGAGGGGATAGTTTGTTTGGGAGAGATCTATAAGTCAATCAATAGTCTGGAATTGACAAAGATTTGTTAGATCTAGGCAATTCACTGACCTGAGAATGGGGAGTAAGTGGGGATCAGTCATTTCTCAGTAAATTGTAGTTATAATTCCCTCCTCTTGGTCAAGATGAATTCTGGAAGTGGCATCTTGGGAAAGCCATCTATCCTGCTGTCATCTACTTCTTTTTCCTCATCAGACGAAATTTAGTATTGCTGGTAGTGTGTCTGGCCATCCATACAGGGGTAGGAGCCTTCTTCAGATGTGATAAGTGTATCCAGCTATCAATTCCTTTCAATTTTGCAGCAGAAGGATTGGTCAGCAGGACTTGGTAGGGAATCCTTGACTATGTGCCTTTTTGAATAGCAGACTGATTTAAGGTTAAGCCTCTAGAAAATGACTGAGAGACAAGATGATTAAGGTGATGAAGAGTTTGGGTGAGTCCTTTACAATAGGACAGAGGGGAGGTCTTGGTTGTGAGAGAGTCCCCGGAGGGAGAAATAATGCCCAGTGACAAAAAAGGGTTACTAGGAAAAGGGCTTTTTGGCTATGGCAGACCAAAATTATCCAAATTTCCCAAGATGAACCTTAATGATCTCATTGATAAGTTCTACCAGACCTGATGAGTGGGGATGGTAAGCACTGTGTAAGTAAGTGTTGAAGTAAAAGTTAACATTTGGGAGACAATTGCACTAATAAGAGGAGTACCTCTATCACTGTGAACTTCATTAGGAATTCCCCAGGTGGGAAAAATTCTTTCTGATAAGCACTTAGCTACAGCTGTTGCAATAGTTTTCCTGCAAGAGAAAGCCTCTACCCAATAGGAGAACATTCAAACCATAACTAATACAAACTTACAACTGGAGGGTGGAAGCTGAATAAGTCAATCTGCCAGATTTGAAAAGGGGTGAAGGAATTTCCTAGGGGGAGGTTTTAGGGGCTTGCTTACATTATATTTAGAACAGGTGGCTAGGTGTCGAAGTGGATAAAGCACCGGCCCTGGATTCAGGAGTACCTGAGTTCAAATCTGACCTCAGACACTTGATACTTACTAGCTGTGTGACCCTGGGCAAGTCACGGCAAAAAACCAAAACCAAACCAAACCAAACAAAACAAAACAACAACAACAAAAAAGAACAGATCTCACATTGTAGATAAATGTCATGTGTACCTCCTCTCAATTTTCCCCACCAATATTTTCAGCCTAAACTTGCTTGTCAGGACTCCAGTGACTTAAAGAGTGAAGGCATCCCATCATAGGTCAATGGAAAGAGTTGGGGAGGATTGGGAGTCCATGTGGCCCATACCAGAGCCCAGAGTTTGTCCTTTTAGCTCTAGTCTTAACCTGTCTTGGATGGGATTAGACATGGTCTTGGACTACAGCAAGCTCTACTGGGGTCAATGTTAATTTGTGGTAATGCCCAGCAGATATAAAGGAAAACAGACTAATAGGGATTGGAGTTTTCTTAGCAGCCTACTTGGCATGCAGGTCAGCAAGGGCATTACCCTGGGCATGGGAAGAATCCTCATGAGAATGTCCTGGCAATTTCTAGATGTGTGGGACTGCCAGAAGACATCAGGAACCCTTTATATTTCCATAACATCCTGAAATCATGTGCCACTCCAAATACATACCTGCTATCCATGTAAAAATGTTCACTAGTTTTCCTTTTGCTAATTTACAAGCTCAGACTTCAAATTAGGCCTGTTGTACTGAGGAAGCCACACAAGGGGTTAATGACCTCTTCCTTTTTGCATACCCAGCATCATTTTGGAGACAAGAACCATCAGTGTACCAGGAATAATCCTGGTTTCTATCTCAATTTCTCGGAGATCTTCTTGGGGGGGTGGTTAAGATAAAGCCAATAATTTTAATACAATCATGATCCTGAGTGTGATCAGGGTTCTCATTCTTTGTCAGGGAGAAAAATGGCTGGAGGTAGTTACATCAGGTTTGGATAGTAGTGAGATCTCTAATTGTGCAAAACAGAGACTACTGGCTGATGTCAGATGTCCTAAAAACTTAAAACCTGAGAACTATATACTTTTATGGCATTTTAGGAAGGAGGTGTGAAAAATAGAATCAGCTTTTGAAGGTTGGAGATCCAGGGAGCAAAGCAGTAAATCATCCACATACTGAAGAGGGAGGAACCTAAAGGAAACTCAAGGTCAGCAAGGTCTGCTTTCAAAATTTGTGAAAAGTAGGAGGGGCTTTCTGAAGCAGAACAGCCCAAGTGTACTGCAGGCCCTCCCAGGTAAAAGTAAAGTAAAATTACTTTTAAAAACCTGGCAATTCACACCAAAAGGACCCAGTGAAAAAGGTACTACACAAATCAATGGTGAAAACAGTGGAATTTGCAATGAGATTCAGGAGAGTATAGGGATTAGGGACCACAGGTGTTCTAGGAATCACACAAGCATTTACTACTAAGGTCTTTGACAAGATGTCATCAACAACAGAACCACCAGCAACAGAAGTGGTCACAAACAGGAAGGATCAAAATTAGAAAGACTAGTCTAAAAGAGCAGAGGATAAGGTAGTCCTTAATGAGAGGGCTAATGCTTTCAGTTGCCTCTGGGAAGAAAATACTGTGAGACCTAAGGAAGAGGTTT
Source organism: Dromiciops gliroides (assembly GCF_019393635.1). NCBI lineage: Eukaryota > Metazoa > Chordata > Mammalia > Microbiotheria > Microbiotheriidae > Dromiciops > Dromiciops gliroides. The sequence goes on from NC_057861.1 coordinate 261,084,152, forward strand.
AGAGGGTCCAACAGAATCTGGATTAGAGATACACTAAGAACCTTTCCAATGTCAGAAGAGTTAATGGGTGGAGAAGAGCAGATAAAGATAGGGGCTGTCAAGGTATGGGGGAAAATAGAGTGCTTTTCAGAAAGAGGGAGAGCTGGATATCATTATGGGAGAGAATTAAATCATAATTCTGTATATCTGGTGAAAGTCATGGCCTAGAAGGTGGGGAGGTACATCTTTTACATTTTCATTAGAAATTAATTGTAACACTAATCATACCTTTCAGGGAAGAAAAAAAGATAAAATGATACCTCATTAAGGTTGGCTCTGATAAGTCATACTTGGTATGAAAATCCAATGTGCCTAAAAATACCATTGATAGTTAGGACAACATTTAAAAAGTAGATGAATGCTATGGAAGTTTGCAATCCTGGCAATGAAATAGTATATTAAAGGAAGGAAAAAAAGATTAAAACAGCAGAAATGTTAACAAAAATACCAGATAGTAAAACAAATTCCAGTTGAATATTCTATTTTGAAATAAAACTTACTCAAGTATCTATCAATTAAAAGTTATTAAACATACAAAGCCACCATATTTGAATTGCTAGGGTTATCAAAACTTGAAATACCTGTGAATCTTGAAGAAAAAAAACAGTAAAAGTTTAACAAGTTAAAAAACAAAGTTATTTTTGGCTACCACACCATTATTAATGTGTAGTAGCTATTGAGAAAAGTTATGAAACAATACCACTGCTAAATGGGAAGTTTCTCTGGCATATTAGGGAAACCTCCAGTTTGCAGAAAAATCTAATAAAAATAAAGAAATTAAATATCTAAATGTAACTCTAAAAAAATTAAAGAATACAAATCTCAGATGATTAATAAATAGAAATAGAAAGGAAATTATGTATTTCTCTAGTGTAAATGCCACCTTTACAAAAATTGGCCATGTATTAGGGCATAAAGACCTTTCCCAAAATTAAAAAAAACAAATACTAAACACAACTTACTGATTGCAATACAATAAAGTTATGTTCAATAAATGACCTTAAAAGAATTAAAAAGCATTTAGAAACTGAATAATGCTAAAGGAATGGCGAGTCAAAGAAAAAATTTTTGAAAAAACAAGATTTCATCAAAGATAATAAAATAGTGAGATAACAAAACTTATGGAATGCAGCTAAAGCAATTCTGAGAGGGAAATATACATGTGTGTTTGTGTGTGTAAATTTTAATTACCAAAAGAAAGAATAAATGAATTGAGTAATCAAATAAAAAATGAACAACAAATCAAAACCCCCTCAAAATCAACAAAAAAAGAAATTCTGAAAATTTAAAGACATTAATAAAATAAAAATAAAAATATCATTAAGTTAATAAAGAAAACAAGGATATTTAAAGGGAAATAGAACTCATAAGAAATGAAGAGAACATAAAGAAAACCATCAAACTATTTTGCCCAAACATGCTAAAAACTGATAATTTAGAGGAAATGGATAAATACATAAAAATATCAAGATTAACAAAAGAGCAAAGAGACTGTTTAAATAATCCAATATCAGAAAAAGGAATTGAACAAGCTGCAATAAATTACCAAAGGGAGGGAAAATAAACTCCAAGGGTAGATGAATTTGCAAGTAAATTCTAGAAAATATTCCAGAAAAATTTATTCTCATATTACATAAACTCTTTGGGAAAAGAAAGCACTTTTTTTTAAAATAAAGAGATTTATTAGGAGAGAGAAATATGGCCAGCGAACAAATCACTATGCTGACTCTGGAGTAAGAGAAGATCTGTCTTTTGTATCTTTACAAAACAAACATTACAAAGAACTGGAATGGAAATGCAGGGAGGGGATTTTGGAATAATGGGGCATCAGTAAGATATGCAGCACCCATTCATATCTTGCATATCATCTCGAAGACCTTGATATTGTTTATCTGCATACTGGGATCATGTCCTGCTACACCTCATACCTTAGAGAGAGAGAGAGCCATTTTTCCCTTGGCCTTGGGGGTTGGGATCTTTAGGTTTCTTGGGGTCCCACTGCATACACATAAAATTCCCCTCTCTCCTTATTTCTGAGGAGAAAGGGCCAAAGGTCCATCTTCTGTAGCTTCTTGAAGGCTGAAAAATGGGGTGTAGAGATGTCCCTGTCAATTAAAGAGAGAGAGAATAAGAGGTCTTATGGGCACAGTCTAAAGGGTCACAGGGGCATCACTGTGGCTTCATTGAAAACTTTAATCCTAGAAGTGACTAGAGAAATGACAGTGTTACAAATAAAAGGTCCATACAGCAAGATGCATGTAACGATCAAAATTATAAGTATGAAAGGAGCAAGGAGTGAAAACAACCATGAAATGCAGGCTGAAGATCTGGAGAACAGTTCACTGTGTCTGCCATGATATACATGCAGGACAAAAGTATTCTGAACCTTGTATACTCCACATTAAGAAGCAAGTGAATAGTCTAAGGCTATCCTATTGTCCATTACTACATTGACCAAAGAATCTAGGGACTCTTGGAGGTCCTCAAGGCCTAAACCAGTTTCATTAGAAATCTTTTCAATTGCTAAGGTTAGATTAGTCAGGACTGCCTCATATTCTAGGTACCCCACCAAAGGAATGGCAAGTGATGCAGTTTTATGGATCCACAACAGGAAATTATCCCAAGACCCCTTTTCCTCAGGAGGGAGAGGTCTCAGAGGGAAGAAAGTACTTTTCCAACCTCTTTGTATAATATCCTGACAAGTAAATTGGGGAGAGATAAAGTAGTGTAACGATTGGAATAACGCCACCTGCTGGATACTTACTGTAGAAGAGTTCTGCCCATGAAGCGAAGGTCTTTGAGGGCAAGACCAGGAGTATTTTCTTTGGCATCAGGAAGTGACGCGGACTAGTGGGAGGGGGAAGGAAGAGACTGGCGCTCAGTCTCGCGCTCTTTCCTGAGGACGCTGGCGGAGAAGGGAGCTAGAAATGTGCTCTCCCTTTAATAGATAGGAATCTAGGCCTTTCTCTCTCTCTTTACCAAATTCTTATTCTCCTTAATAAATGCTTAAAAGTCTAACTCTTGCTAAAGCTTGTAATTGATTGGCGACCACTCATTAGATATTTTAGACAGATTAGCTAGAATTTTAACCCTTAACAGATGGTGACCACGAAGGGACAAGCTGAACCTCACTTCTGATCTTTCGGTTGGGTAAGAAATTTCCCCTATCCTAACCCTTTAAATCCGAAGTACTACTGAATTGCCAGGTGTTTTCCCTTTAAATTTTTTCGAATGGACCTTTTAAACTCCCTAATTACCCTATTTTTGATTTTAGTCTGTTTAACCAGACAAATGGGAGATAAGATCATGTTAATGCTTTGTTTTTGTGGATTTTCTATTTTTCTTTTTATTTTTGTTAAAAGAGCCAGCAACTTACTCACACAAGGAAATATTTCTCCCTCTCCCAACCATGCTTTTTCAGAGAAACCTGAAGAGATTCCCGCAGCTTTTCCCAGTTCTAACAGTAATTGTTGCTTTAATTTTGCATGCCTGGAGGCAATGACCCACCCTCTAGAAGCTTTTAATCCCCTAGCACCTGGAGGCAAAGTGGGGGAAGGGGAATCCAGGCCTGAGTTCAAAATCAAGTCTGATTCAAATTGCTCTGGTCCCTCCCCTCCTCTCCAGACCCCACCCTCTACTCCTCCTATGGCCAAGCCCATAGCTTCCCCTGCCTGGGAAGTCCAGAGATCTGGTGCGCATGCTCAACTTTTTCTACCTGCATTTGCAGCTTCAGGCTCAGCCCTTCCCCGGTTTGGCTGTGCTTCTGAGACAACCTTAGAAAGCCCTTTAAATTCCAGATATACTCGTTTTGTTCATAATTTTGCTAACCTGCTTTTGTCTTTAATTAGTAATCTTATAAAGCATTTGTATGGTGAAAAGACTGACAGACAATATAGAGGGGTTAAAGAAGAAAAACTTAAGCTGAATAAGAATGACAATCAACATAGTTCAAGACTCCGCTTCTTTTGCCATGGGAGGGTATATATTTTACAGAAATGTAGAAGTAAACAGCAAGATATTGATATGAGTATTGGGGATTTTAGATACCGGAATCAAAAGTGTTCTGAATTCACTCAGAGTAATAGTATCAGTTCAGAGGTTACATAGGATTTCTATGCTATTACATATACATTTTGAAATTAATGGTATGGGTTTATTTTTATAGAGATTTTCATGCTTTTGAGATTGTGTCTTATACTTAGTTTTTAAAACGAGAATATTTATAAAAGCTTTTTAGTCATGTGATCAAGTTTATATTTTATAATACTCTTATTAATATTAAGTTCATGCTCATTTAGATTTCCCTAGTTTGAATTTCATTGTCTTTTATTGTTCCATGTGTATTTTTCTCTATTCATCTCTAATTTTGAAACATTGCAAGATGGTTTTGATTTCATAATACAATGTTAATTCTAGGAGTATTGTGCTCCCATATTCTGAGTTGTTTGTTTTTGTTATTTTTTCTCAACTGATTATTTGATCAAACTCTTTGAAGCATTTCCCTGGCAAATTGGTTGCCATGGCAAGTGTAAAGAAGTATTATTTTTGATAAGCATATTCAAAAAAAAAAAGAGGGGAACATTTGTAAAAGTTTTCTTGTTTCAAAAAAAAAGTTTTCTTTGAGATTCTGTTGTGCTTTAACTTGTATTTAAATATGTTCAGATTTTTCAAAAAAGTAATTGTATACTAAGTTAAAAAAAGGGGTATTATTTGAAATTGTTGCATAATTATATATCATGTTCTGAGTCAAGATGTATTCACATTTTTTGCAATCATTTATTATCCTCAATTTTTAAATCCATATGAGACTTGGATTATGGGAATTTATCATTTAAGACATTAATTGCCTTTATTCTGAGTTATCAGATGCCAGTTGGCCAAGATGCCATCCAATCACAAGAGGAATACATGCAAGAGCAGACACTGAACTGTCACATGAGGGGAGACATGCATGAAGTCAAGGTATGGCCGAGGGAACGGCTTTTGACAAATGTTGAGGTTGGATTCTCTTGGTTTAATATTTTATTTTATTTTTCCCCACAATATTGTACAGATGGCTGGAAGTATTGATCCCACCCATCTCACTTCTACACCTGGCTTCTATGCTCCCTCCTATATGCCTGATGCCATGGACATCTCAATCCCATGCATCTGATTAAGTCTGACTCAGTTTCCTCCAATATGTTCGGTGGCATGGACATATATTCCATCCACCTATTTTAAGCCTGGCATACTGCATGGACAGTATATATTGCTCAAGTGTGGGAATGCTCATATCCCATCATTTCTCTGTTCTTTTATGGTAACCCCCATAATTATCTCAGGTGTCATGATAAATACAGTGTTGAATTTGGCCTTGACACCTGTTACCAATTATATTAGATTTTTAAATTTCTCATAATGGCATGAGGATAATTAGGCAGATGATGCAAAAAGTGATAAAACAAAGATAAAAATTATTTTTATTAATTAATATTGCAGCAATTGTCTTCTCAATTACCCTCCATAAGGGGGGACTATAGTAATATTATAATTTTAAAGAATGGTTCAATTTTTGTTTTATTATATGTTTCATGTGTAACAACTAAGATTATGAATTCCCTTAGACATGTTTTTGAGAACTTTCATTGTCTGATTTGATTATTGACAAAGCTATTTTAAAGTTGTGTTAAGCTCAATTTTGTAGGAAATTTTCCTGGCTGATTACCAGCATCCACACATCAACCCCTGAAAAGACTTCCATTCCACGATTACACCTAGAGGACATCTGAGAAAAGAGTTTCAGAGACTTTAAATGAACAGTTTTGTTTTGTTTTGGTTTGGTTTTTCTCTTTTCTTTTTCTGTTATAATATACACCATCTGTAATATGTATTCTCTGGAGAGGCCCTCCCTTTGCAAGACCAATGTCAAAGTGTCGGTTCATGAGGACAAAAAAAAAAATCGCCCCTCTGGACAAAACTTTCCTCTCTTCCTTTTCTATATTGTTGTTCACATATTATTAGTTAGCAATAGTTATTATATTCTTTTTACTGTTCCGTCAAGGAAACATTTTGTTTCTTGAGGAACAACAGGGGGGACTGTAACGATTGGAATAACGCCACCTGCTGGATACTTACTGTAGAAGAGTTCTGCCCATGAAGCGAAGGTCTTTGAGGGCAAGACCAGGAGTATTTTCTTTGGCATCAGGAAGTGACGCGGACTAGTGGGAGGGGGAAGGAAGAGACTGGCGCTCAGTCTCGCACTCTTTCCTGAGGACGCTGGTGGAGAAGGGAGCTAGAAATGTGCTCTCCCTTTAATAGATAGGAATCTAGGCCTTTCTCTCTCTCTTTACCAAATTCTTATTCTCCTTAATAAATGCTTAAAAGTCTAACTCTTGCTAAAGCTTGTAATTGATTGGCGACCACTCATTAGATATTTTAGACAGATTAGCTAGAATTTTAACCCTTAACAGTAGAAAAACAAAACTGCAGACCAATATCTCTTAATCACATAGATGCAACAACAAAAAAAATGCAATTAAAATAGCATCAAGTAGGCTACAAAACATCAGAAAGATTTTTAGATATTGACTAGGTTGAGTTTTTACCAAGATTGTACAGTTGGTTTAGCATAAAGAAGACTATAGATATAATATATCATGTTAATAATATAAATAATTTAAAAAACCAGGGGCAGACAAGTGGTGCAGTGGATAGAACACTGGCTCTGGAGTCAGGAGGACCTGAGTTCAAATCCAGCCTCAGACACTTGACTTACTAGCTGTTTGACCCTGGGCAAAGCACTTAACCCCAACTTTGCCTCACTAAAAAAAAAAAGAAAAGAAATAACCCCAAATGCTGAGGTTTTAAACAAAATTTATTTTTTTTAGAAATTCTAGAAGGCATAGGAATAAAACAATAAAGCAAAATCAAAGGCATAATCATAGACAAAGAAGGGAAATGATTGGGTTTTTCATAGGTTACATGATGATTTACTTAGCAAAACCTAGAATGAGTTAAAATTAGTTGAAACAATAAATAAATTCAGACAACTTGGGATTGTGGTAAAAATGAGAGAACTCTCCATATCCCTCACAGGCTCACAGGATATAAAATAAACCTAAAAATCTCATTAACATTACACACACACACACACACACACACACACACACACACACATGTGATATGTGAGGGCCAAAATTTGATATACAGAGCGTTATTTGGGTGACTTGCCTTAATATTGGGGTCCCAGAAATATGAGGAACCCTTTTAGGTTCACCCTCCCCTCTGAACTGCCCTTTTTAGATATTTCTCTCAGGTCAATAAAAAAGGAGCCTCTAAGTTTTCGTTCACAAAAGGATCAGATTTTATTACTTGGGAATTAATTAAACAACAAAAGTGAAACTAATAAAAATCAAAGATAAGGAAATAGGAAAATAGAAATACAGATAAATGCTCTTAACTCTAAACTTAACCTATGCAACCCCAGACTGTTTCCAATTAAGCTAGTTCCAAGGAATTTATGGTTTTTCGTAATTAACTCACCAACACCTGGACAGTCAGAGAGCAAATAAATGCACCACCCCTGGAAGGACAGAAGACTGAGAGCTACTTCCAGAAGATGCCTAGCATTCTGGAAGCAGCCTAGCATCCTGGAAGAACCCTCCACCTCCCTTCAGGGAGTGTTCAATCTTTCCTTCCCCCCAAAGGGGAGGTCCTTCAAAAACTGCCTATGGAGAGTTTTCCTTCTGAGCTCAGTAGCATACATAATAATTTTTGCCACAGATATATAAATGTGAGATTTGCCAATGCCCAAAGGCCCCAACCAGAGGAGACTGATCTAGATTCATTGAATTAAGTGAGATTGACTGAGAGTGATTGACTAACCCAGTTAAAGTTAATTAAATTGAAACCACACCTGGCTGGCCCTTAAGAGGGTATCGTTCTCTGAAGCTAAGGACTTTGAATTAAACAACAAGACCACCCTGAAGTCCAGTGAACCACATGGATTTGGGTGATGCTGAAAGATACCTGTCTGGGGGAGGGAGGCAGGAAGTAGGAAGTGCTGCTGGCTCTCTGGCTCTTTCTTTTTCCTGGCTGTAACCTTATGTTGGTGGCAGAAGGGAATGAGAAGAAGGAGGCCAGGCTGAACTCTTAGGGTAGATAGGCTTTGCTATCTTTCTGAAGTCCATGTGTTCTCTTTTTACTCTTTAATAAATGCTTAATGCCAAACTTGGTACTAAGGCTTCTAATTTATGAGTAAACCCTAGCTAGTTTTCCCTAAACTGGGGACAGAAAAAAGGTGACCACACATTAGATTTTAAACATTATCCCACCAACTTCCCATTCCCAGGTCAATGAATTGCCTGGGTCTAACCAATTTTTGTCAATTCCAGACTCTTTTTTTGGTGGGGCAATGGGGTTTAAGTGACTTGCCCAAGGTCACACAGCTCATAAATGTCAAGTGTCTGAGGCCAGATTTGAACTCAGGTACTCCTGAATCCAGGGCCAGCGCTTTATCCACTGCGACACCTAGCTGCCCCTAATTCCTGACTCTTTATCAATTTATGGACCTTCCTCACCTCCCCCCAAGCAAACTATTCCCTCCCAATGATTCCCCACCTCACTCCCTGGACTTTATGTTATTATGTATAAAGGTCACCTACATTAAGTGGTTTCTCTTTAGAGTTAAGTAGTGACTATACTTAACTCAGGAGCATTCCTATAGTTTCTTTTGTTAAAAATTCATTTACATTAAGTAGTTAAATAGTTTCTGAAGTGACTCCAGAGCAGTATTTTGGTTCCCTTTTCTTCTGTTACTCCATAAAAACCCTGTCCTCAGTCCCCATCTTTGGGTATTACTAGCTTCTTGTCTTGTGATACCATGAGCTATAGTTTTTCTGCCCCAATTAAAGACCTTATTTTCTCCTATATTGATTGTTTCCTTAATTTACAGGTTAACATTTTACTATATCTAAATCTACATCTATCTGTCTATCTATCTATCTCACCAGTAAAACTCAGAAATAAAAAATTCAATTCAAAATACTACACAAGCTCCAGAATATTTGAGTGCGGATCTACCATAATTCACCCCAAATCTCTATGATTCCAGTTCTAAAACACTATTTGTAGAAATAAAGGCAGACTTAAATAAGTGAAGAAATAGATATTGTTCATGGCTAGGTCAAGCCAATATAATAAAAGTTACAATTCTACCAAAATTAATTTACTTATCCTCTGCTGTGCTAATCAAAATGAATATTTTATAGAGCTAGAAAAGCAAAAGTTTATAGAACTAGAAAAATAAATACAAAGTTCATTTGGAAGAACAAAAGGTCAAGAATAACAATAATATCACCAATACTGGGGAGAAAGTGGGAAGGCAGTACATCTATCAATATTAGATACCAGATAGTACTATAAAGTCATAATCATTAAGATGACTTGTTATTGGCTAAAAATAGAACAATCAGTGGAATTAAGCATGCTATTTCTATCTATCATCTCTATATCCATATAGATATATATGGAATGCTTATGTCATATCTATTTCCTGAATATTGTTTCTTTCTTTTTAAACTTTTGGGTAAATCTCAGCTTCTCTTTCTCCTACTTTTGGAGATTCACTTTTAGGCTTAGACTCACTCCAGGCTATGTGACCTCCAGACTTTTAGTCTTTTCTTATTTAAATTCTTTCAATTCTTCAAAGCCATAATCCCCACTGTGTTCCACTGAGTTTCTTTTTCATAGTTGAAAAATGCCTCTAATTCTCAGCTCACTTGCAGAACTGAGGTAAAGGCCATATCCTGTTGATGATCAGCCTCAGAAAGCTCACTTCAGGTTATTTCTGATGACTCAGACACTAGATGCACCAAAGGAGTGATCTCTTTCCTAGAATCCTATTGCTACAAGTTTATACTCTTAAAAATATTTGAACAATAATGGTAGAAAATACTATTGATAGTGTACTACTATGAAAGAGTAGAAAGTAGAAGAAAATACTATTAGTAGTAAGTAATAGAAAATTACTACCGGGGAGGTATTTTTTCTTTATGGTATGTGAAATTTAAAGACATACTATATTATCTCTCTGAGCATCAGCTTGCTTATTTATAAATTGTGGAAATTACATTCATTTATTTAAGGTACAGTTGGATCTGAAGTCAGAGGTTTTGTTATAGTTATTGAGTCATTTCAGTCATGTCTGAATCTTTGTGACCCCACTTAAGGTTTTCTTGGCAAAGATATTGGAGGGATTTTCCACCCATTTCCTTCTCTAGCACATTTTACAGATGAGGAACTGAGGAAAGCAGGGTTAAGTGATTTGCCCAGGGTCATACAGCCAGTAGGTTTCCAAGGCCTGATTTAAACTCAGGAGGATGAGTCTTCCTGATTCTCATCCCAGTGCTCTATCTACTGTGCCACCAAGGTGACAGAAGTCCTGGATTCAAATCCTTGCTATGTGTGACTTTGGGTAACTTAATCTCTTTGGGTTTCAGTTTCTCATCAGAATAAAATAATAAAATCAGAATTTTACTAGATTACTTCCAGGACCCCATCCATCTCTAAGTCTGAGATCTGATATTCCTTCCAACTCTAGTTATCTATGACTTTTTTTTTTTTGGTGAGAAAATGGGGGTTAAGTGACTTGCCCAGTGTCACAGCTAGTAAGTGTCAAGTGTCTGAGGTCAGATTTTAACTCAGGTCCTCCTGAATCCAGGGCGTGTGCTTTATCCACTGTGCCACCTAGCTACATCATCAATGACTCTTTCTATAAAAGCAGTGGGGTGAACTACTCACAGACAAATAGATAATATAGTGGCTAGAGTACTGCAGCAGGAGTTCAAGAAGATCTGTATTTGAATTCTTTTCAGACATTTACTAGCTCTGCTTGGCAAATCATAACCCCTGTCCAACCCTATTTCTTCTTTTATAAAGTAGATGTAATGCTAGCACCGACAACTCATGGTTCTTGTGAGGAAAAAATAAGAGAATATATGTGAACTCTCTTGCAAACTTTAATATGCTATTAAAATATTAGCTATTACTATATTTAGTGTACCTCTCACCTTTAATTGTACTGATTTGAAGTACTCTGTCTTTAAGGAAGAATATACAAATATAGCTGAATTTAGTAATGTTACTATCAATGTTGAAATGTTTCGTATTCATATTTAAATTCTACACTTGCTTAAGTCCTTTTTGTCTAGAAATGGCGTAATTTACCTTACTACAACTGAACCAAAGTAATTTTATATTAACCCATTGACGAAAACATTAAAATAAATGAAATCTCTTTACTTTTGGTTTAATGATGATTAACATACTAATTATGATCTACATTAATTAAACTATTGTCAGAGAAATGCTTTATTTCTTTCAGAAAAAGTTACAATAACAGGCCATCAATTCCAACATTCCGTTTTGCTTGTTAAGAACAGGGAAAAATACTGCTCAGTTACAGTAGTTGCGTCTGCGCGACTTGCTAGTTTTTTCAGCAGCAGGGCTGGTAGTAGTGGGAGACAAAAGAGCTGTCCAGGATTTCAGTATTTCAGTAGCCTAGCAGACATTCAGAGTCGGAGCTGTCCAGAGTTTCCCGTTTTGAGTTTAGGATTTTTAGTTTTACAATTTCAGCTATACTCGACCAGCAGAGGATAGTCAAAACGGGAAGTTACTAAGGTAAGCTTACTTATTAAATATGAAAGAAAACTAGAGAAACAGAACTACGAGATTACGATTAACTCATGAAGAAGCAAAAGAAACAATACATGTTCAATAAATGCAGCAGGATTTCCTTGGTAAATGGATTTCAGTGATATTGTAAATGGATTGTATTTCTCACAGAAAGGAGAGATTTGGGTGGTTTAGGACTCCCTCCTAACGATCCTGCCCCCTCCCTTTATTTTATTTGAGATAGTTTACTTGTTGCAATGATATATGAAGAGTTGGAGGAATGATCAAGTGAACCAGATTTCATTAGGCGCTGTGTAACAATATCCTTTCTCTTCTCCAAATACTCCCCTTTGGGTACACACACACACACACACACACACACACACACACACACACACACACACACGCACACATATCCACACTCCCCCCACCCCCACATCCACACCCAAACACACTGTTTTCCTAGCTAAAAAAGCTTAATATTATTTTATTGAATCAGAACCTGGAGCCCAGAAATCCTAATTTGTGCTTTGATAATCATTTTACAGTCTTAAAGAAGTCAGAAGTAACTGGACCAGCTCTTCAGCTTCTTGTAACCCAGTGTCGCACTGGCCTGTGATGCTTCCAGAGCAACTTTGAAAAGCCACAGGGGAAAAAGGTTTCTTCTGGTCTCGAACTGCTTCTGAGGTCGTGCTCTCCTCTAACAACAATGTCCGTGGTTAGGCAACTCTGTAAAGGAGATACAGCCTGAGTAGAAGGGATTAGGTTGCGAGTGGTAGAGGGGAGTGAGGGTGGCAAGGCGAGAACTGTCGCTAATCTCTTCTATCCCTAAGAGGTTTTTCTTTCTTATTTCCACCTTTCCCCACCCCCTCAGCCTCCGGAGAGTGCACAAGACTTTCTGGAACCCAATAATCCTTTCCCTTTAGGAACATGTATAATCTATCTTCCAGTTCTGGACCAGGGAACTCGTCCTGCCCGAACCCAGAGGTGGGCTGCTCCCAGGAGCTGGCAGAGGAAGATGCGGGAGAGCCCGGGGGTCACAACGCCTCCAGCCGTGAGCTGCTCCTGCAGCCCCTGTATATAGCTGTACCGGTCATCTACTCCGTGATCTGCGCAGTGGGGCTGGCCGGCAACACAGCGGTGCTCTATGTCCTACTCCGGGCGCCCAGGATGAAGACAGTCACCAACTTGTTCATCCTGAACTTAGCCATTGCGGATGAGCTCTTTACTCTGGTGCTGCCTATCAACATTGCTGACTACCTTCTACTGCAGTGGCCCTTCGGGGAGTTGATGTGCAAACTCATCATCTCCATTGACCAATACAACACCTTTTCCAGCCTATACTTCCTCACAGTTATGAGCATCGACCGCTACCTGGTAGTGTTGGCCACTGTTGAGTCCCGCAAGATGGCCTACCGCACCTACCGGGCGGCCAAGGTAGTCAGTTTGGCAGTCTGGTTACTGGTCACTCTTATCGTCCTGCCCTTTACAATCTTCGCCCAACTCTACGAGGAGGAGGGTCGCTTCCAGTGCGTCCTGGTGTTTCCCCAGCCAGAGAGCTTTTGGTGGAAGGTGAGCCGCATCTACACACTCATCCTGGGCTTCGCCATCCCTGTGTCCACCATCTGTATCCTCTACACCATCATGCTGTGTCGGTTGCGGGCCATGCAGCTGGACAGCAATGCCAAAGCCCTGGATCGAGCCAAAAAGCGGGTGACTCTCATGGTTCTGGTCATCCTGGCTGTGTGCCTCTTCTGCTGGACGCCTTATCACCTTAGCACCGTGGTCGCCCTCACCACAGATATCCCGCAAACTCCAGTCATCATCGGAGTCTCCTACTTCATCACAAGCCTGAGCTATGCTAATAGCTGCCTCAACCCTTTCCTCTATGCTTTTCTCGATGACAACTTTCGGAGAAGTTTCCGTAAGCTGGTGGAGTGTCGGGCCTCTCCTTGAAGTCTGGGGTTCCTCTGGGAATCATCTCTTTCATTTCCTGCCCACACACTGTGTTCTCCTTGGTCCTCTAATCCTTGGTCACCCAGAGGGGGAACTGGTGGTCTGAATTATTATAGCCTTCGTATGGGGAAGATGAGGTCACTTGGTCAAAGCCTTTTCCCTAACCTTTTTTTATTTTTTGCGAACGTGAAAACATATTGCATTTACCTTGCACCAGCTTTTTTTTTTTTTTTTTTGAGGGGGGAGGGAGCTTAAGAAGTTTTCTTCAGTGTCGTTGTCCAAACCTTTACTTTAAAATCAAACAAAACTAAGATTTTGGGAACGATTTGGACCTTGGAAAGAAACAAAAAGGAAAACAGAGAAACTAATGCCCCCCCCGCGGCCCCCCCCCCCCCAATCAACCCAACGCTCTTCTGTGCTCCATGCTCTGTTGTACTCAGATGCTTCCTGTTAGTGTCTTGCTTTCCTTGAGCCTAACCGGGAGTGAAACGCGTCAGTTGTCTTTGCCACTGGCCTTTTTTCATCTTTCTCCCTTTTTCTTCTCTCTGTATTTTGGTATCAGAGTGGGATCAAGCGTTTTCTCTAGGTTACTAAATAATTTTTTTCCGCACTTAGACTGCTTGGAACAACAAGACTTCTCTCTACCATATTCTAGAGTGGCAGAAAGGTGCGCTAGGAGTGCCTTGGCGTTGGCAGACATTGACCATGAAAATCTCTTTGAGGCGGCTCTTGAAAGTGGTTCTCGCTACCCTTCCTGAACTTCTCCTCAGGAAAACGACTGCATCTTGTCTAGTTGTTGGGGCAGATGGAGAAAGGGAAGGAGGGAAGAAGGGAGAAAGTAGTGGGGTCAGACCTAGCAGTAAGTAGGCTGCTAGCTGAAATCTCCTAGAGGATTCTGAGTCCAGGAGAAAATCAATGATTTTGATAAGGCAGCTTATGTTTTCTCGGGTGGAAAAGTAACCTTCTTGGAATTGTGCTCAATGACACTCCTGTTTTCTCCGGTCAGTAGAGGGGAAGGAGGGAAAGAGGATGCGCAGTGCAGGGAGATGTATCATCACCTTGGACCTGCCTGGGTTAAACTCGGTGTAACAAAGGAGTAAAATCAGTTTTTTTCAGAGGAAGACCCCAGCTACAACTTTTCCTTTCTGGGTGTTTGGATCTTTCCTGATCCTTGCCCTCTCCCCGAGATACACTTAAGAGCAGTTTGACGATTTGATGTCAGAAGCCAAGGTCTTAGATTTTCTGCTTTCCAAACAGTTTATTTCTGGATTCGTAGCAGTAAAGTGGGGGAAAAAAAAATTCGCGCGAGCACATTCAGACCTATGGTTTTGGAGCCATCTGCTGTAGAAAAAATTTCTAGCTGCAAGAGCACATTTGCTAAATTCTACTGCCCAGCTTTTGTTGTTCTAAAATGAACTAAAATGATGTAACTGAGCGCCCTACTGTGTTAGTAATTGCACTTTCAACAAAGTATCCCCATTCCAATTCACCACCAGCCAACTTGGGGCCAGCTGAGAACCTCTTCCTGAATTTTATTTCAGGAGGGAGGGAGGGAGGGAAGGAAGGAGGGAAAGGGAAGAGGAAGGGGGAGGAGAGGGACAGAGAGAGGGACAGAGAGGGACAGAGAGGGAGATTGATTGAGAATTATATATGGCAGTATAGTGGAAAGAGCAATGGCACCGGTTTCAGAAAATCTGGGTTCAAAGCCTGACTACTTGTGTGACTTTGGCCAAGTCACTCAACTTTCTGCATCCCAGTTTTTTTAATCTCTAAACAAGGGAGCTGAACTCTATAATCTTTGGCATCCCTTCTAGTTACAGACCCTTAGTATAATTAAATCTGAATTGAAACACTACAAAAGAGGTATAAATCAAAAGAAACTTTATCCTTATGAGTAAATGATGCAAGTTCTAGGTGATTACCACAGATATTCCCCTTAACTCCAAGAAATGTCTTGTAAATGTTTGCTCTTCCTCACAAGAGGGAACAGTTGAGATCTGTGATGAGTTCCTCTTTAGCTTCCATTTTCTCACCAAAAATTACATGGAATAGTTTAGGCAATTAACAAGGTAGCTCAACCAACCCCTCCTTACACTCAGCTATTTTGCATTCGGTTCTTTATATGTCAGGCAAAAAGTGGATTAAATGGTCAGTGGCACATGAAGATGTATTAGTGTGAGCCTAGTCTACATGTTTGTTTTATACTTTGGACACATAGGCACAACCTTATTCAAATTATAGTCACTATCATGTTTAACAAACGCTATTTTAGATTGTACTGGAATTCAATAAAGAAAGAAGATTAAAAAAACTCCTTTGAACAACAGCATAAGAGGATTTTTAATTTTTCAGAGATTGTGTGTGCTTGTGTGTGCATGCGTGCATGCTATATTGTGGTTGTGTCTCTGCAGAAAACTTGAAGTTGAATATGACAATTATCTGGTCATTTGAATTAATTTGAATTGACCTCTAACGTGCATACCTAAAGTTCCAAACACCTTCTTTCACCTCAGTAGTAAGTTTCTTTTTTGGAGAGAGAGAAAGGACCTCAGATCATTATTTCAAGGCTCCACATCACTTTGGGATGGTGGGCTTACTTAGGAAGATGCATTCTATAACCATAGCTTTCAGAACCATTCTAAAAAGTGATGCTTACATGTTTTAGAAAGGTTCATTCAATGTTATTTTATTTTGAATAATAGTAAATTCTGCAAACAGGCTTTTTTCTATAATTTTTTTAGATTTATGTACAATTTAAAAAATGTTGATTTTGAATGCTACCTTGTTTTGGAACTTAAAAGGGCTCAAAGGACACATTTAAATATCTTTCAAGTGCCCCATTATTTTTTTCATTTTTTGTATAATTAATAAAATTAAGTTTTTCCTCCCCTGCCTCCCCCCAATTAAATGATATCTATTTTATTGGTCAGAGGTTCTATTATATCGAAATGGAAATCTGACAAAGAAGGTAGACAGTTTAGGTAATCAGATTAGAAATGCCATTGAGAGACTGGAATTACCCAGTTCAGTACTTTTCATCATTTGAAATCTCCTTCACGCTGTGCTATATAGACACTATATAGCACAAATCATTAAGAGTCAAATCTAGTTAATACAGCTTACCAAAGCTGATCTTTTTCAGATACCCACTTGCATCCCCATCACATCAAGTTACAAGAATTTATTAGGTGTCTACTACATCATAGGCACTGTGCTAGATTGCAGTGCAATCAGTCTGGATTGTGGAGAGAACTATTAGCAAATTATTCTAAGTGGTACTGACATCTATCATGTGTTTGACACACATGAGGCATCGATCCAAGCCATGGCTATGTGAGTAAAGATGCAATGGAAGAATTTGGTGCCTGTGATTCACCAAGACTTGTTAAAATGATTCTGTGAGCTACAGAAATTGCACATGAAGGCTATTGTCCTACATTGAGCCATAGAGAAGGCCAGGTTACCTCTTTTGGTGTAAGCAACTCCATTATATACAAAGATGGAACTTGGCACAATAATTAGAAGGATGAACTTAACATCAGGAAGATCTGGGTTCAAATATATATACATATAATTTGCAAGTTGATTATGGGCAAGCCATTTAATCTGAGCCTGTTTCCTCAACTACAAAGTGGGGATAGTAATATATGTATTACCTACCTCACAGGGTTGTTGTGAGGGTGAAATAAGCTATAGTGTCATATAAATTTTAGCTATTATTATGATATCGACCTAGCCTTATGCTTATTGTCTGGAGTACTATGGTAAATAAAAAATGCATCCTTACAGAAGCAAGAATTTACTTGGACCTTGTATTTTGTTATTGCACAAGTATTAAGTACTTAATATTCTTATCTTATCTATACTGTTAAATGTTGATGCTGTTGAGACAAAGATAATCTTTTTATTTTATTTTAATGTGTTTATGACAAGCATGTACTGTAAATATTTGTGGGTCTATTTCAGAAGTGAACAAACTGTGATGTTCCATTGTAGAAGTACTCAACTTGAAATAAAAATAAACATCTAAATATAATGAGTTTTCTGGGAAATGGGGAATCTTTTATGTATAGTACTTTAGCATTCACATATTTCTGGCTTTTTCAGTGCCACCTCAGTGATAATGGTTTCTGTTTTGAACACATATTGTTTTTTTCATTTGTTTGTTAAAACTGTTAAGGAAATGTGGACCTGACAGGTAAGCCAAAAGCATGGGGGTAGTGGGAAGAAGGTTATCACAAAATTTATTCCTACATTTTAGACAAAATAGTTTTTTAAAATTAGAATCAAAATGGTTGGTGGGGTAAATCAGAGAAGACCAATTTTCTAACACAACTGTTTCTGCTCTCCTGTCAACTTACCCTCTCTAGTCATAATTCAAATAAATAAAAATGAGAGGACCTTGCTTATTTTTAATATCACTAGAAAAATCACCTATGTGTTACAATGTACCCTTTCTCCCCCACCTAACACACATATTACCTATTACTGATAGCCATGGATAATGGTCTACCTTGTCTGAAATTAATGAAAAGGAAGGGCTCAGAATGCTCAATAATCATTGTGAGGTGTACCATGACAGTATTCCACTAGGACAGGCAACCCCCCAAACAAAAACAAAAAACCTAATCTAGTTCCTATTTTCTACATAGGGAAATTAAGGTACAGGAAGGCAGAGTCACAAAGTGGGAAGGAGGGACTCAGAAACCATCTATCCTGACCCCCGCATTTTAGAGTTAAGAAGACAGGAAAGTCGGTCTGTCCAAGTGATCAGACATGGACAAGTTGGGTTTTCTGACTTCTGATCTAATACTCTTTCTTCTATATCACACTGTGGCTGATTTGCCTATGGCAACAGGAATAGAACTTAAAATTATGACTCATCTTTTTGTGGTTCTTTTCATTGGATTTTGCCTGTAGGCGAAGTGAAAGTTGTCTGAAGCCTGAATTGGAAATATTAAGCCATAGAGAATAACTATGACTGTGAATTATCTTTATGAAATAAGCTGTCTTTTGTTGTTCTTTGGTTATTCAGTTGTGTCTGGCCATATTGTACATGGGGTTTTCTCGACAAAGATATTGGAGTAGTTGGTCATTTCCTTCTCTAGTAAGCTAAATTTACCCATTATTAAGAGTATAGGGAGTTGGTTTTCTGAAAAATGCTTCATCTTTTCCTCTGAGTCCTGGAAGAGCTACCATGCTATGGCTTTTGACAAAAGGAACAAAAATCTTTTGAATTTATGCAGAGCACGTAGAAAGTTGTTTCTGGGCTTCAGGTTAAAGCAAAAAAAAAAAATATGACCACATTTATGAGGCAACTGAACACAGTCATGAGTGGGTGATGTTTTACTGTTAAATTACTTATATTTAGGAGTGTAGGATGAAGGATTCTGGCAGAAATCTATTTTTTTTTAAGTGAGGCAATTGGGGTTAAGTGACTTGCCCAGGGTCACACAGTTAGTAAGTGTTAAGTGTCCAAGGCCGAATTTGAATTCAGGTACTCCTGACTCTAGGGCTGGTGCTCTATCTACTGCGCCACCTAGCTGTCCCAGAAATCTATTATTTATAAAGGGTAAATAGTAACATGGAAAGGTATGTTAAAATCACATAGTTCATTCCTATGCAATTGAGAATATTCTGCATAGTAGTAAAGGCCCTGACATATAAGAAAGGAATTACTTTGTTGATAATAATAAGGCAATTGCACTGATAGAAAAAAACCACCTTAATAATCTGCCTTTGTAAAAATTCCTCGAACTAAGAAGCCTATTGGTTTGTGCCCCTGAATACTTCGCTATGCATTCTTATGAAGTTCTAATTGACTTTAATAGAAGAGTGCATAGAAGAGGTCCTATGCAACTATATTGTTACTTCTTTCATTTGTCACTGCTCTGCTAAGAGTCACACTACCAAAGGAATTCCCTTTTCTCTATAGAAGAACCAATTCCCATACTCATTGGGGTTACTTATGAGACAAAATTCAAGGCCAGTACTGCTAAGGAAATCTACTTATTTTTCTAAATAAGATATTGGAGTTCAGAAATTACTTTTTTTTTTCGGGGGGCAAGTAAGTAAGCATATATCTGCCTTCAATACAAGCAATTCTGATTATTGACCTCTATATGAGAGGAGGGAGTCCATCTATTGATTTAAATGAAAGGAACTGAGTAATACTGTGGAAAGAAAATGGTTTTTACATCAATTCATCATGAACCTCTGTCCTATAAATAACAATGGCTCTGCTGACTAGAAACACTGTAAGACTGTTAACCTTTGTAACATCTCCAGCAACATATCACAACTTAGTTTCTTTTTATATTCCACCCACAGAATAAAAATATAATTTGCAACAAGTTATATGGAATTTATTTAAATATTTGCGATTTACATAATGATAAACATCTGAAATATATATTATGTGTATACACACAAATACATTTACAGGTAATCATTTCAACTATACTATATATAGTGAATAGTGGCATGCGGTACACATAAGTACTTTCAATTAACAGAAACTCTAACTCTATTTTTAAAATATATATAACATACAACAAACCATTAAACTAACACTTAAGCTTCCTATTACATAACACAACATATATCTACATAAACATACATATATATTGTGACCACAATAGTAATTATTCACATATTTAATATGTGGAATATGTTTTTGACATTTTAAAAAATTAACTTATGGAATAAAACAAGCATTTTTCTGTAACACAGTATAATAAAAAAGATGATTGCACATTAGACTGAAAATCTATGATATACAACTTGCTATTCTTTTAAAATATATAATGAAGTTAGCATCTAAATTTCTTTTTTTCTTCCCTCTCTTCTCCACCCCTACCTTAGAGATGACTACCATTAGATAGAAATAAGTGTGTGATGGGGCAGCTAGGTGGTGCAGTGAATAGAGCACCAGCCTTGGATTCAGGAGGACCTGAGTTCAAATCCAGCCTCAGACACTTAACAGTACTAGCTGTGTGACCCTGGGCAAGTCACTTAACCCCAATTGCCTCACCAAAAAAAAAAAAGAAATAGGTGTGTGTGTGTATGTATGTATGTATGTATGTATATATCTATCATGTAGATATATGTATGTGTGTGTGTAAAATTTTTCTGTACATGCTTCTATTTATCAGTTCTTTCTCTGCATGCAGTTGGTATCTTTCTTCTTAAGTCTTTTATAGTTAATATAGATATTTATAATAGTCAAAACGACTTATTTGCTCAAAGCCATTCTTTTTTTCCCTTTTTTCCTTTCTTTCTTTCTTTTTATTATTTTTTTTTTGTGAGGCAATTGGGGTTAAGTGACTTGCCCAGGGTCACACAGCTAGTAAGTGTTAAGTGTCTGAGGCTGGATTTGAACTCAGGTACTCCTGAATCCAGGGCCAGGGCTTTAACCACTGCGCCATCTAGCTGCCCCCAAACTCATTCTTAAACAATAATGCTGTTACTGTATACAATGTTCTCTTGATTCTGCTCATCTTGCTCTTCGTTATTTGATGCAAGCCTTTCTGTGTCTATAAGATCATTTAGCTGATCATTTCTTATGGTACAGTAGTATTCCATCACAATCATATATCATACCTTGTTCAGCCATTTCCCAATTGGTTCAATATTATATGGGAAATTCTAGCAATAGTAATAAGAAAAGAAAAAGAAATAGAAATAATTAGAATAGGGAATGAGGTAATAAACCTATCACCTTTTGTAGATGTTATGATGATATGCTTGGAAAATCCCAAAGATTCAGCTAAAAAGTTAGTTCAAACAATAATTTTAATAAAGTAGCAGATTATGAATCAAATCCATATAAATCACTAGCATTCCTACATATCACAGACAGAACCCTGCAAGAAGAGATAGTAAAAGATACCTCATTTAAAATACCTCTAGACAGTATAAAATACCTGGGACCACACCTCCCAAAATGAACCCAGGAACTCTATAAACAGAATTATTTATTTATTTATTTTTTAAGTGAGGCAATTGGGGTTAAGTGACTTGCCCAGGGTCACACAGCTAGTACATGTTAAGTGTCTGAGGCCGGATTTGAACTCAGGTACTCCTGACTTCAAGGCCGGTGCTCTATCCACTGCGCCACCTAGCTGCCCCTATGAACAGAATTATTAAAAAAACCTTTTATACAAATAAAATAAGATTGAAATAATTAGAGAAATATTAATTGTTTATGGGTAGGCTGGGTCAAAATAATAAAAATTACAATTCTACCTAAACTAATTTATATATTCAACGCCATCCTAATTTAATTGCCAAAAATTATTTTACTGAATTAGAAAAAATAATAACAAAATTCATTTGGAAAAACAAAAAGTCAAGAATATTAAAGGAACTAATGAATAAAGGAAGGAGATTCATTAATATCAGATCTTAAACCATATTATAAAGCAATAATTATCAAAACTATATGGTTCTGGGGGCAGCTAGGCAGCACAGTGGATAGAGCACTGGCCCTGGAGTCAGGAGTACCTGAGTTCAAATCCGGCCTTAGACACTTAACACTTACTGGCTGTGTGACCCTGGGCAAGTCACTTAACCCCAATTGCCTCACCAAAAACACAAAACAAAACAAAACAAAACAAAAAAAAACCCTATATGTTCTGGCTAAGAAATATAAAGGTAAATCAATGGAGCAGAGTATATATACAATTTAGAGCAGCAAGTAAATATAACAACCTTGTATTTGACAAGTGTAAAAGACTTAAGATTTTGGGATAAAAATTCATTATTTAGTAAACATTTTCAGGAAAACTGGAAAGGAGCATGGCAGGAACTGGGCATAGACCAATATCTTACAGTATTTACCAAGATAGACCTAGATATAAAGAGTGATATTACAAGAAAATTAGAAGAGCATGGAACATATTACTTATTAGATATGGATAAGGTTACAATGTATGAATAAACAAGAGATAGAGAGTAAAGTTAGGTATAAAATGGATAATTTAAATTACAGTAAATTAATTTTTTGTACAAATAAAACAAATGTCATCAATATTAGAAGGAAAGAGAAGAATTGGGAAAATTATAGACAGTTTCTCAGATAAAGTTTTCATATCTGAAATATATAAAGAACTTGTCAAATTCATAAGAATATGAATCCTTCCCCAATTGATAAATGGCCAAAGGATATGAACAGGCAGTTTTCAGATGAAGAAATCAAATCAATTTATAGCGATATGAAACAACACTCTAAATCTTTATTGATGAAAGAAATGCAAATTAAAATAACCTCGGATATCATTTTATACTTATCAAATTGACTAAAATGATTGAAGGGGGGATGTGGAAAAATTGTGACACTAATTCATTGTTGGTGGAATTGTGAACTGATCCAACCATTTTGAAGAGCAATCTGGAATTCTGCCCAAAGAGTTAGTAAGTTACCTATACCCTTTGAGCTAACAATAACACTGAGAGGTCTATTTCCAAAAATGATTACAGATTAAAAAAAGATTCCATATGTTCTAAAATATTTATTGCAGTTCTTTTGTGGTAGTAATAGGTGGAATGTTAAAAGACCTAAATGGTCATTAGGGTGTCAGTTAGATTATGGATAATTTATAGGAAAAAACTGCACTGAATTCTAAAGTACTGAAAGGCTTGGTTTGTCACCTGAACCCTCTAAAGATTAACCCCATTAATAATATCACAAATTTAATGAAACATCTTCATAACATACATATTAGGGGATCTCATTGTGACAAAAATTAGCCACACCTACTTGTAAAAAGAAGAAATTTTCTATTAACCATAGTAGAAGTGAGGGGCTACGGAAAACCATTAGGAGAACTAGGTGATGACTGTATCAAACGGTTTAGTATTTGGTTCTGCAAATCTTCATGAGAGTTCTTAGGGAATGGGTAAATCATTAGCTAATAGCCAAAATGGTATGGTACAAAGAGTGTTGACTTTTGGGTGCTGAACTTGGAGTACCAGGTTTAAGTTTAAATCCTGACTCTTGCTAGTCCTGGGCAACCTTGGACAAGTTAACCTCCTCAGACCAAACTTCTGCAATTTAAGTGGACTAAATTAAATGACCTCTAAGGTACTTTTCTGTATTCAATCTTTGATGAAATGAGGTGTTTATAAAATCAGACCACAAAATAGTCACTATATAAATAAGCATTCCCTTCCCTGAGTTGGTTGCACAGGTTTATTGATAGAGATAATTCCATAAATCTTAAAAGTGTTAGTGAAGTATGTGCTATTATTATCATAGGTCCTGAGGGAACCAGGCCATGTTAGCAAAAAGGGTTCTTTTAAAAAAAAATATTTCTGAAAGGTGAGAGCACTATTCCTTTAAGTCTACTGGTTTGGGTTGGCCCTGAAGATGTTGAGTACTTGTGAAAAAACACCTCACCTCAGAAACATTTCACCTAGTGGGGAAATAGATGAGGATTAAATGAACCCTTTACCTTTGTTCTCAATCTTATACCTGATTGATGACAACCATGAAAACAGGTACTTTTCTTGACTTCCAACTTTCTAGCTTCACATCACTCATCACGTAGGATTTTATGATGAAGACTTTAGAAATCATTTAGTCTATGCATAGAAATGCCCCAAGAAGTTAAATAACATGTTCAAAATTACACAGAATGTAGTAAAGCAAGGTTTTGAACTCAGGTGGTTATTTTTCAGTTGTTTCAGTCATGTATGATTTCTCATGACCCCATTTGGAATTCCCTTGGCAAAGATATTGGAGTGATTTTGCATTTTCTTTTCCAGACCATTTTATAGATGAAGAAACTGAGGCAAATAAGGTTAAGTGACTGCCCCGGGGTCACACAGCTAGTAAGTATCTGTGGCCAGATTTGAACTCAGGTCTTCCTGACCCCAGGTCTGTCACTCTATCCACTGCATCACCTAGCTTGAACCTAGGTCTTCTGACTCTAAACTCAGTACCAGATACTGCCTCTGGTATACCATGTGTCATTCTATGAGGGACCTTTGATGAAACATTTGGAGTCCATTTTTCCTCTCCCTTCATCCAAGTTCAATTTACCTCCAAAATGTCTCTTGGAACTATCCCTCATCTTCCTCTGTCATTGCCATGACCATAGTCTAGACCTTCATTACCTCTTGCTTGGACCTCATTATAATAGCCTTCAAACTGATCTTACTAGTTCCAGTCTCACCCCTTCAATAGATATTGTCCTATAGGGTGATTAATTTTTCTTCCCCATAGTGCCATTCAGAAACCATTAATGACTGTCTATTGCAAACCAGATATATTCAGAACTCCTTTATGCTGACATTCAAGGATTTTCATAGTTTAGGGCCAGGATAGAACCAATATCTAATCTATTAGGGTTTACCTATATCAGGAAAAGGTAACAAAGCCAGGACTTGATTAGCTCCTGGTTCAGAGCAAGGCTCAAGCAATGCCTCTCTTGATGAAACTTCTTCTCTAACAGGATGTGGCTTCCCAGTCTCTTCCCATTGTTATGCAAACCTTTTGATAGTTAACAAGTGACAAGTCAACAAATATTTATTAAAAGCTTACTATGTGCCAGGCACGTGGTAAATGCTAGGGATATAATCATAAGCAAACTGAAAGACTATTCCTTTCCTCAAGGAGCTTACATTCTAATGGAAAATAGCATACAAAAGAGATTGCAGGTGACTTGAGTGGTGAAGTTGTGGTAATGTGCCCACCTTTGCAGGGTGGTAAAGTCCAGGGAATGAAAGATGACTAATTTGTGTCTTTCCTCAAAATGGATGTTCTAGGAAGAACTTATCAGTGATAACAGGAGGATACAGGGGTGGTGGGAGAAGTAAGCAGAAGCATGGGAAGAACAATTTCCAGATATACTTTTTGTCTTCATTTTCAGTAAGGAAAATCTCAGAACTTATAGCAGATGGGCATTGCCTACTTTGGACAGAACTCTTGGAATCCACAATGGGAAAAGGAGGGATAGATTAAGGTCTCCTAGTGATATTTGTTTGTTTTGTTTTGTTTTGTGGGGCAATGAGGGTCAAATGACTTGCCCAGGGTCACTCAGCTAGTAAGTGTCAAGTGTCTGAAGCCAAATTTGAACTCAGGTCCTCCTGAATCTAGGGCTGGTGTTTTATCCACTGCACCACCTAGCTTCCCTCTCCTAGTGATATTTGAAGTAGATAGAAATGTCCAACCACACATAATTACCTAGCACCTTTGATAATTGTACAAAGGGGAAAATTACTTGGCTTCTAATCCCTGTTCCTCTAGATTGTGCCATGGGACTGGAACTGAGAAGAGGTTTGATGATTTGCCTTGGGCCTCTGGCATTGAGAGTGCTTACTCTTAATGTATTTTCATTATTTTCCCCTACTTTTCTATTTTAAATTAATTAGAAATTGTCAGCACTAATGTTTGGTATCATTTAATTTGAAGTCA
Organism: Dromiciops gliroides; assembly: GCF_019393635.1. NCBI lineage: Eukaryota > Metazoa > Chordata > Mammalia > Microbiotheria > Microbiotheriidae > Dromiciops > Dromiciops gliroides. Next base: position 261,110,220 of record NC_057861.1, read on the forward strand.
AATAGTTTGGATTTGTGAGGAAGAAATTTAGAAGGATTTAAGTCTTATGAGAATTATTTTGGGTTCATTAGCAGTAGTTGGGTTGCATGTGAGAAGTATATCATGTGAAGGCATCTTCATTACACCCCAAGATTATAAGCTCCTTGAGCTACAGGAAGTAAGATTCCTTCATCTTTGTATGACCCCCAGCATTTAACCCTTGCTTTGCCCCTTGTACATACTAAAAAGTATTTGTTCAATGAATGAGTGATATAGAAAAATGTAGCATGTGAAACAGTTTGGGTATGTGACTCCAAGATGAAGTTTGGGAATCTATCATACAGTAAGATGGGTTAGATCACATTTCATTAGATTTTTCTTTATGAAGGCAGGAAAAATATATGAAACTCAAATTTATCATTTTCTGATATTGATTTTTGAGTTTCATATCAGTCACACAGTCATATGGAGCTATCTTGATGCTTTAAAAATAGCTTGAAATAGGGGCAGCTAGGTGGCGCAGTGGATAGAGCACCGGCCCTGGAATCAGGAGTACCTGAGTTCAAATCCGGCTTCAGACACTTAACACTTACTAGTTGTGTGACCCTGGGCAAGTCACTTAACCCCAATTGCCTCACTAAAAAAAAATAGCTTGAAATAATAATAAAAAAGACCTTTAAGCTTTCCAATCATATTTCTTTTTCGGCACAGCAATCGCATTTTTCTATTCACCTGTGTGACCTGGGATGATTCACTAAACTTCTCTGGGCTTCAGATTCCTCCTCTGTAAAATGAATAGATTGGTCTTCAAGATTTATGAGACTCAACCTGCTCTAAATCCTAAGTATAAATATAATTTGTTATTGAAAAGATTATGTGGTTTCAAAGAGAGATATAAATAAGTTTTGGGAATTAGTAAGACTGTGGAGTATAGGAAAAGATCTGGGGACCTGAAATCAGAAAAAAAAAGCCAGGTTCAAATTTTTGCCTCTGATACTTAACTAGCTGGATCACTCTCAGAAAGTCATTATCTGAGCCTCAATTTGCTGAACTGCTAGTTGGGGATAATCATGCTTATAGTTTCTAAATTATTGGGTTGGTATGAGGATCAAGAGCTAGCATATGTAAAGTATTTTATAAATAGTAGTTCTTGTTAAAACATTTATTCACTCCCTGTGAGCCATTTTTACATGCTCTTCAGAATTTTCCCATGAGGCCACTTGCTTGTCTAGGGAGAAGCTCAGATTAGTCATATTAATAGTCTTATTTATCTCAATTTCCTGCTTTAGCTTTAAAACATTGGAGTTTGGATCACCCAAATGGTTTGGAAAATGTTTTAAAAGGCCATTGATTCAGTGCCTACCTGGATTAGTTAATTTCACACAGGCAAAAACTATGATAAACAAATGAAATGTGCCTTGCCTCCTGGGGTTACCCTTTCTGCTCTGAAATGTAGCAGGGTCCTCTGGAGTTGGCTAGCCTGAATTCAAGGATCTCTGGCGCCACACTCCTAAAACTATAGCTCATAAGCCTCCATCTATAAGTTTATATTTATCATTCAGCCAGTGGATCCAATTAGCTGAAAATAATATTTACCAAAATGTCATTGAATGAAAAACAGTAACTAAACACTAGCCTTATATATCTGGATGCATTTCCCCCCTAGTACACATAGGAACAGTGGAAGGAATGGTCACAGAGTTCAGAAATAGATTTATAGCATTTACTGTAGTATAAATGCACATACTGAACACTTAACAAGAGAGCAGATTGGAGTTAGCTCCAACATCCACCTGCCCATGACTCTTTGTTAGAAGTCTATCCAATGGTTTTTGTTTTCTATATTGTATGCTGACATCTAATCGGCTTCCTTCTAGTCTTTAATTGTTCTTATTCTTGCCATTGTTTGTCTTTTGTTTTTGAAGACCATTGACATCACAGAATGATGTCCTGACTCACATAAGAATTGGATTTAAGTGTGACAGAGTTGCACAGTTTTTAGCCTCACTCTCTTTCAGAGTCATTGGAGTCCAGTGGCAAGGCAAAAATCAAGATGACTAGCAATAGCTAGAATGCAGTAGATGACTTTGGTGTCTTACATATCTGGTCAAATTCTACAAACTCCAAAGCACGTGATTTAGTTGTCTTCATGGCCTTTGGAACATATTGATCTTGTTCACCCTTTCTATTAGGAGAAGTTTTTGCATGTTTGGGTTAGACATCCCCCAATTCACCAATGACTTTGAGGCTCATCAGCTATTTCAACCTGGTTTGTCCCATCTGCCAAAAAAGATTACTGGGGTGTGGCTGCTTCACATGCTACAGCTTCTTGGAGCCACAGGTGAAAGCTGAGTGCTAGGTAGACACCAAAGGTGGATGAAAAGGGCCCAGCAAGACCTCACACCAGAGATGCGAATCCTTCTTGAATAATCCATACACCCTCCATTTTTTAACTATTTAGTTTAGAGAAAGCTCTAACCTAATTTCCAGGCCCCATCTTTCATCTTGATTTGAACTGACTGGAATTGTTAACCTCCTTTCCACACCTATTCTATTCAATTGAATTCAATTTGTTTCAATTCAGTTCAGTTAAATTCAACTCCACTCATTTTAATATAATAAACAAAGCACCTAAGATGATTCAGACCATGCTTCTTCTCCTGCTTATTATATGCAACTATATATATTATATAAACATATTATATATATATATTATAGATATACACAATGTATTATATATGGTGTGTTGTATATATATATATATATATGTGGTGTGGTGTGGTGTGTGTGTGTGTGTGTGTGTGTGTGTGTGTGTGTGTGTGTGAGAGAGAGAGAGAGAGAGAGAGAGAGAGAGAGAGAGAGAGAGAGAGAGAGATTAAGTAGTGAATTGTATTGAAAAGAACACTAGAACAGGAAGCAGAAGACCTAGACATGAATTCTAATTCTTCATACTTCTAGCTTTGCTATGGCCAATTGCACAGTTATCCTCTTTGGAATTTAGACTCTTCATTTGTAAAATGGGAATAATAAAATGTAATACTTTCCTCAAAGAATTGTTTAAAAAATGCTTTAGAAATCTCAATGTACTCTACAAGTGTGTGGTGTTGTGGCCAATGAAAAATCTGAGGAGTGAGAATTCACTTCTTATTGGAAGGATTGGGGATGGCCTTATGGAGGAGATGGGCCCTGAGCCAAATTTGATTATTGTTTTCTCAATGAAAAATTTAATTTTCCATGAGTATCAGAGAAAATGGAATTATTTACAAATACCTGCTTTAGGGGGCAGCTAGGTGGTACAGTGGATAAAGCACCAGCCCTGGATTCAGGAGGACCTGAGTTCAAATGTGACCTCAGACACTTGACACTAACTAGCTGTGTGACCCTGGGCAAGTCACTTAACTCTCATTGCTCCAGAAAAAAATAAATAAATACCTGCATTAATAATCATTATGGGAGATGTCATTCATATAGCACTTTAAGAAGGCTTATAAAATGCTTTACATATATTATCTCACTAGTCGTCACACCAATTCTGTGGGATAGGTGCTATTGTTATCCCTTTTTTATAGATGAAGAAACTAAGGCTGAGAGCAGGCATGACATAGGTGACAAGGCTACATAGATAGTAAGTTTCTTAGGTTTGTTAACCCAAGTCTTCCTGACTCTGAGTCTTATCCTTAATCCATTAAGCCACAGAGTATATACATCTTAATGGTGCTGATAATAGTTTTTACTTCTATAGGGCTTTAAAGTTCACAACCTGCTTTCTTCAGAATGGCCCAGTGAAGTAGGCAGTGAAGGAATCATTATGTTTCCATTTTATAAATGGAGAAACTTTTATGGATGAAGAAACAAGACCGGAAAGGTATTTGACTGTGATCACACAGAGGTGTAATGGCAGAGCTAACTGGGCCTTAAAGGATTCTGTTTTTCTTTCCTGATTTTCATTTGAGTTGTATTTTCAAATATTGACCTAATATCTTGATATCACATCAATGCTAAAATCCTGCAGGAAAAATAAAAGCCATTGACTACTGCCTACTGCCTTTGTAGGATGTGAAAAGCATCTGAAAATCTTCCTCAAAGACTTTGAATTCTATTATTTTCTATGATTCTAGTATTTTTATATTTTCTTTTGTTTTTGTTTTTTGTTTTTGCAGGGCAATGAAGGTTAAGTGACTTACCCAGGGTCACACAGCTAGTTAAGTGTCTGAGTCTGGATTTGAACTCAGGTCCTCCTGAATCCAAGGCCAGTGCTTTATCCACTGTGCCACCTAGCTGCCCCCTGTATTTTTATATTTTCAAAAAAACCCTTCTATGACCTATTGGCATTCACCAGATTTTTCCTTTGTTTTGGGGCTGTGAGCAGTATCAAACCATTGTAAAAATAGCTACTTGTTCAGTGTGAGTAACAATTGATGCTAGTATTGCCTTAACTCTTTCTGATTATCTTCCTTGGAGCAGGGCAGGCCAAGAAATTAAGCCTATGTCATTTGGGAAGGTTTTGTATTTTTATAAAGCTCATGTAAAATGTGGATTAGCCTGCCACCTTAAGGACAGAATATGCAGATCAGGTTTTCCAATTTATGGAATTTATTTACTCCATTTATGGTTAGAGTCATGCTATTGCCGCCTTTATTGCTCCATGAACAATTCCTTGCTTTCCTCCCCTATGTATCCCTAATACCTGAGCATGGCCATTTTCTAGCTATGTGACCAGAATAAGTAATGTCACCTCTTTGACCCTAAATATTATCATCTATAAAATGGAGACATCATTAATACTTTTATTGCCTACTTTGCAGGGCCAGTCTGAGAAAAAACAAGGTATAAACTTTAGATCCCTATAGAAGTGTGATCTTGTTTTGGAACAGTCCTTTGGCATAAGAGCATTCCTCGCGGAAGGATGTAGGGTTTCCCTACTGACCTTTACTTTCCACAACAAAGTTTATGGTATCCTATTCCTCCAGAGTAGGTGCAGCTTTCAATAGGTTGAGTCCTTGTCTGGGTACCCAGATTAAAAGGAAAGGTCTGTGCAGCAGCCCGAGACATTGAGGAAACAGCCCCTTAATGAGTTGGGGAGCTGAGAACACATGAAAATCAATGAGAACTAGTTCAATACAAAGCTTTATTGCAAGCAGTGGGGAAGAGTGGGTAGAGGAGAGAGAAAAGGGGACCCAAAATACAACTCAGGAATACATGATAACAGAGTAAAACACATAAGAACAGCACTTTGTGGGGCAGCTAGGTGTCACAGTGGATAAACCACCGGCCCTGGATTCAGGAGGACCTGAGTTCAAATCTGGACTCAGACACTTGACACTTACTAGCTGTGTGATCCTGGGAAAGTCACTTAACCCTCATAGCCCTGCAAAAAAAGAAAACAAAACAAAACACTTCTTTGGGGACTTAGAAACATGGATCCATTCAGCAGAAAGGTGGTGTTCCAACAGTAATGTGTGTTTCAGGTAAAGTAAAGAGTGTGCACCAAAGAGCTCTTCTGAGAATGAGTCTCTTATATTATGAATTTAGATGACCTTCCTGGAGTGGGCCAAATTGTCTATCAGGGGTTAGGGCAAAATGTTATTTGGGGGAGATGTTACCAGGGAGAAAAACAAGCTGGGAGTATATAAAAATTATTTGGGGGACACAGCTGTACCAACCTTTGAAAAATATTGTTGTCAGTATTTTTTCTATGAGTAAGTTCTATAAGCTTACAATCTTCTTTAAAAAAAAATTGTCATGATGGCTTCAAAACTATTTGGCCTAATCTTTTTTTTTCTGTGTGTGTGTGTGTGTGTGTGTGTGTGTGTGTGTGTGTGTGTGAGGCAATTGGGGTTAAGTGACTAGCCCAGGGTCACACAGCTAGTAAATATTAATTTTCTGAGACCAGATTTGAACTCAGGTTCTCCTGAATCCAGGGCCAGTGCTCTATCCATTACGCCACCTAGCTGCCCCCTATTTGGCCTAATATTATAAGAGACATTGTTATCATAGTGAAAATTCTTCTGCTGTGTGGCTTAATGGATTGAGAGCCAAATTTGGAATGAAGATCTAGGTCCAAGTGATACTTAAAAAGTTTATTAGTCAACTGGCCTTAGGCACTTAAGTGTACTAACCATTCTCAGCTTTAGTTTCTTTATCTGTAAAATGGGATAATAATAGCACCTGTCTTACAGAATTGTTGCGAAGGCTAAATGTATGTAAAGCATTTTGAAAATCTTAAAGCTCTTCTTTAGAAAAATAAGGTTTTATTGGTATTTTGCATTTTTTATATAATAATAGTTGTCCCCAGTATCCCTGCTCTTTCCTATACATGAAATCCATCCCATATAACAAATAATATTTTAAAGAGGAAAACATTTTAAGATGAATTATTAATACATTGAAAAAGACAGAAAACATGTGCAATGTTTGACACTTGTGGACCTCTCATCTCCACAAAGGCACAGGTTGGGAGTGTCTTCTCATATATTTTCATTTGAGTCCAGCTTGATCATTATAATTTTATTACATTAATTTTGATTTTTTTGGTGTTCTTTTCATTTATATTGTTTTAGATATTGTGTGTATCATTTTCTTGGCTCTGCTTATTTTATTGTCCATCAATTCACGTAGATCTTTCTGTGCTTCTCTGTATTTATCACAAACATCATTTCTTACAGCATAGTAATATTCCATTGCATTCATTTAAAATAGTTTGTTTAGTCATTCCCAAATTGATAAGCATCTACCTTGTTTTTTTCTTTTTTATTATCACAAATAGTGCAGTCATAAATATTTTGGTATATATGGAGACTTTCTTCTTATTGATAGCTTATTTCCTGTAATAGATTCTTTGGATAAAAGGATATAAACATTTTAGTCACTTTATTTGCATAATTTCAAATTTACTTTCCAAAATTCTTGTGCTACCTCACAACTCCACAAACAATGTATTAGTGTGATTATTATTTCCCAACCTTTGCAACATTGACTATTGCCATTCTTTGTCATTTTGCCAATTAGTGAAGGGGAATTTCAGGGTTCCTATGATATACATTTATCTTATTATTAGTGACTTGGAGCATTCTTTTATGTGGTTGAAAATATTTTGCAATTCTTTTGAGAACTCTTTCTTCATAAACTTTGATTACTCATCTATTGGGGAATGTCTACTAGTCATGTATATTATATATCTGTGTTCCATCAATATCAGTTCTTTCTTTGGAGGTGGATAGTATGCTTGCTTCATCAGTAATCCTTTGGGATTGTCTTGAATTGTTGTATTGTGAGAACAGTTAAGTCATTCACAGTTCTTCATCAAACAATTTTGCTGTCTCTGTGAACATTATCTTGGTTCTGCTCACTTCACTAAACATCAGTTCATACAAGTCTTTCCATGACTTTTTTTCTTTTTTGTGAGAAAATGAGGGTTAAGTGACTTGCCCAGGGTCACACGGCTAGTGTCAAGTGTCTGAGGCCAGATTTGAACTCAGGCCCTGCTGAATCCAGAGCTGGTGCTTTATCCACTGCACCATCTAGCTGCTCCCTTTCTAGGACTTTTTGAAATTATCTTGCTTGCCATTTCTTATGGCACTATAATATTCCATCACAATTATATACCCCAGTTTGTTTAGCCATTCTTCAATTGATGGGTATTCCTTTGATTTCCAATTCTTAACTACTACAAAAAGAGCTGCTACAAATATATTTTTTACATAGGTCTTTTTTTTGGGGGGGGGCAATGAGGGTGATGTGACTTGCCCAGGGTCACACAGCTAGTAAGTGTCAAGTGTCTGAGGCCGGATTTGAACTCAGGTCCTCCTGAATTGAGGGCTGGTGCTTTATCCACTGCACCACCTAGCTGCCCCCTAAATAGGTCTTTTTTTTTGGAATGTCTGGGATATAAACTAGTAGTGGTATTGCTGTATCGAATGATATGCACAGTTCTATAGCTCTTTGGGCCAATTCTACTTTTTAAGGAGTTCCTTTATTCATTGAATTTTTGTATGTCTTTTTCATTTTCTATAATTATGCTTCTTAAGGCATTCTTTTCTTCATTGTATTTTTGTGTCTGTTTTATAATTTGGTCTATTCTGCTTTTTAAAATATTATTTTCTTCAGTCTTTTTTTGTGACTCCTTTACCAAGCTATTGACTCTTTTTTATGATTCTCACATCATTCATTTCCTTTCCCATTTTTCCTTAATATCTCTTATTTGATTAAAAAAATCTTTTTAAAGTTCTTTTGGGAATACTTTTTGAGCCTGAAAACAAATTATATATTTTTTGAGGCTTCATATATAGTAGTTTTGACTTTTTTTAACTTTTTCTGAGTTTGTGTTTTGATCTTCTTTGTCACCATAATAACTTTCATGGTCAGGATCTTTTTCTTTGGTTTTGTTTTCTCATTTTCCAGCCTATTTCTTGACTTCTTGCTTCATATTAAAGTTGGACTCTGCTCCTAAGGTGGAGAGCATGCTATTCCAAGCTTCAGGTTTTATGTTTGGCTGATTTCAGAGCTAGTCAAGGGCATTTGTAAACTTTCAGTTCTTCCAAGGTGGTATGATCTATAGAGAGGTGTATTTACTACTCTCCTGGCTGTCCTTTGGTTTGTGAATGACCACAAATACCCTTTTCTTCTCTGGAACAGTGACCAGAGTCTCTGCTCCAGTGGGGCCAAAGACTGTGGTGTGCTAGTGCTCCTCTTTTTCCTGGAAGTGTGACCCAGATCCAAATATGGGTAATGCAAAGAAGCTATGGGCTCAGTGCCAGCAAAAGGATTCTTGTAATCTCTTTTTGAGCAGTTGTCCAATCCCCTTACCATCTGTGGGCTGAGAGTTTCAGGAGCAGCTACTGCTACCATTGATTCAAGTCACAACCGTGGTCTGTTGCTGGTTTGCTGGGGAAAGACTTGTGCTTAAACAGCTTGTGTTGGAGTATGCTCCACTCTAATCCCAGTATTATAGACCTTTTTTTGCTGACCTTCTAAGTTGTCTTGGACTTGAAAATTATTTCTCCATGTCCTTTTCTGAGTTCTGATGCTTCATAATTTGCCTTGAGGCATTATTTTAAGTTGTTTAGACAAGGCAAGTCCCTGCCTTTTCTCCACCATCATGGTTCTGCCCTTATCCTGATTCTTGATGGTGTGGATTTCAAGACACTTTACCATTCTAGTCTCTTTCCAAATACTCCCAAACTTTCCCTTAATAGTATACTTCAGAAATTAGCCAGCAAGCAAAATCAAACGTATTACCCAACAGTTTGTCGACTCTAGCTTATCTTTTCTTGTCCTAACCACTAGACTATTCTCCTTTACAGAGATAATAGAAACAAAATAGGAATTGAGTTGTCCTACCTTCACTCCATTATCCACTATCATTATCCTAGACACTCTGAACCCTAGTCATATTCTTTTTGTGATCCTCTTTTTCTTAACGTCAGTAAAAAGTTTAGTTTCTCCATACTGTTCATTGCTAAACTCAGCTCTCTGTTAGCATATTTTCTGACACTATTTATTTTCTTTTCTTTTTTTTTAGTGAGGCAATTGGGGTCAAGTGACTTGCCCAGGGTCACACAGCCAATAAGTGTTGTGTCTGAGGCCGGATCCGAACCCAGGCACTCCTGACTCCAGGGCCGGCGCTCCATCTACTGCGCCATCCAGCTGCCCCTCTGACACTATTTCTACAGGACAATACAGTGCCTTTGTATTTATCCTCTATTATCTGTCCTTGTTTCATCATCACTATAATTCTTGGATGACAAATTCTTTGTATATTTCCAACTTTAGACAACACCCCATTTTCTTTTTATTGGAATTACTATTTTTTAGATCTTTAGAATTACGTTCTTGACCAGTACTATCTTTCTTTGGGTTGACTTCTTATACAGAACAATGATAGCTTACATATTTTATCTGAAAACTTTGGAATCCACTAGGATGCATGTCAGACTATATCTCATGCTATCCTCCTCCTCCTCCTCCTCTTCCTCCTCCTCTTTCCTTTCCTCCTCCTCCTTCTCATCCTCCTCATCTTTCTCCTCCTCATCACAATCTCTGGCACTTAGTAAGACAATTACTTCCTCAGTCTTTTTACACATCACTTTTCTTTAGCCACACTTGGCTACTTTACTGTTTCCCTTCCTTTGTACTATTTTCTGTTCTCCCTTTTAAGTTTGATATCTTGAAACTGCCAGTTTCTTTTAAGACTAGCTCAAGTTCTATTTGCATTGAGCCTTTTTCAACTTCCCACCTCCAGCTGCTAGTGCCTTCTGTTCTTTGGTTGCCTTATATCTACTTTATGAGAAATATATCTATCTATCCATATACACATATATTCCCCAATTTGGGTTATGATAATTAAATATTTAAAGGATTTCACTTAATATTCCTACTTCAGCTAATACTTACAAGGAGTTTCTTCATGTTTTTGAAGACTGATTTGCATTTTGGAAATTACTATTCAGTTATCTAGCAAGCTGTTGGTCTCTATTGCATTAAGTTTTCCCCTCATAGTACTCATTTTTTTCCTAGCTTATAGTATTGACAATTTGTGCATCAAGCCCTTTAAAATGAAAAAAAAAAAGTAATAAAATGGGCTCTCCAGCTTCCCATTATTACCTTTCCATATGATGTCACTGTTCAGTGATGTAGTATCATTTACATAGTTTTCATTTATTTCTTTCATCTTTATATTCTGGGTGTTAGGGTTTTTTTGCAATAAAAATTCAATTACATAAAGATTGAATATTAATGGATAAAACCTTAATTATTATATTGGTGATAGTTTACTGTTATTGCACTTGGGTATTCAGGAATTTATAAAATTTATCCCATTGAGATGAATGGCAATTACATTTTTTCTTACTGAAAATTCACCCAATTTGCCCTCATTTGTCAGGGGAAGACTGTATATATAGTTAAAAAGCTGTTAGTTAATATCATTTTTTTTTTTGCAGGGCAATGAGGGTTAAGTGACTTGCCCAGGGTCACACAGCTAGTGTCAACGTGTCAACTGAGGTTGGATTTGAACTCAGGTCCTCCTGAATTCAGGGCTGGTGCTTTATCCACTGTACCACCTAGCTGCCTCCCGTTAGTTAATATCTTGAAAATAAATTAGTTATCATGGAAGTATGGATTCATTAAGACTAGGTCATGCCAGACTAGCTTTATATTCTTTTATTCATTATAACAAGTCTGGTAGACCAGGTGAATGGAGGAAGACTGTAGTGAAATACCCCAGGGATGTATGCTATGTTCTGTGAAATTTAAATTTTTTATCTATGACTTGGACAAAGGCAGAGGTGATTTGCTTATCAAATTTGCAGACACAAAGTTGGTGTTGAATGAATGGAGACAAAGGACTCAATATCTTAAGAAGCTAGACCATTAGGCTGGATATAACAAAGATTAAGATGTAATTTAAAGGGGGCAGCTCAGTGGCAGTGGATAGAGCACTGGCCTTGGATTCAGGAGTACCTGAGTTCAAATCCAGCCTCAGACACTTGACACTTACTAGCTGTGTGACCCTGGGCAAGTCACTTAACCCCCATTGCCCCGCAAAAACAAACAAACAAACAAACAAAAAAACCCCAAAGATGTAATTTCAGCAGTTTTGTACCTAAAGTCAATTTTATGAGTTTAAAATTAGGGAAATATAGCTAGACAACAGTTTATATGAAAACAATCTAGGGTCTTTAAGGCAATATCTGAGTTAGAAGTGTGTTATGGAGGCCAAAAAAAGGGCAATATTAAACTGAGAGGTATCGTGGACAGAATCACTACTCTGCTCAAGGAGCTTCAGTAGCTTCCTATTGTACATAGGATAAAATAAAAGCTCCTTTGCTTGGCATATAAAGCCTTCCACAATCATGCTGCCAATAATTTTTCCTGAATACAACTCTGAATAATCCTCATGACTCTAAGCTGGAAAGGAAAGAGGAATGATGAATATGGTGTACCTATGGAGTTCCAGCTCAGTATTTAGTAATCCAGAGGCTTTTAGTCTTCATACATTATAAAACCTCGAGTCATCATGACTGATGGAAAGCAGAGGATATCTGGGCATGTTCTGAATATAGTGGGAAATCCATGCACTTTGCCTGGGAGCACTAACTGAGCATGCCCTAAGAGGGGACAGACTGAGCATGTCTTAAGAGGGGCAGACTTATGGATGTTACACATATGCATTTTGTGTTATTTACACATCTGTGAACAATATAACATATCCCACCAGTAGAAAGTAAAGAGAAGGCAAGGATTGTCTGTCTCACATTTGTATTTGTACTAGAAGGATATAGCATAATGTCTGAAACATGACTGTTCTTTAATAAATGCTTTATGATTGATTAATTGATAGTCAGATCATATATAGTCCATTGCGCTCAGATCCAGATACCAATTCTAAACAGGTCATATAAGTTTGAAAGCATTCAGAGGAAGATTATTAAAATGTTGAGAGAGAATCATTCTAGTAAAGGAACTAAGGAGCCATAGGAAAAAAGCAGGTTTTTGAGGGAGTATATTTGGGCAAGGGGCCAGTAGGAAGCTCAGTGGATAAAGAAGCGGTCCTGGATTCAGGAGGATCTGAGTCCAACTCCAGCCTCAGACACTTGACAGGGAAAGTCACTTAACCTTCATTGCCCCACAAAATAGATATTTGGGCATGACCACTTTACCTAACATGGAAGCACCCTTTAGGGGTTTTTGGAGTATGCCCAGATTGCCTAATATGAAGGCCTCTGCATTCCTTCCCATGTAGGTGGGAGTTACTTCCTTTGATTGGTTGCTAACCTGATCACTCTGATGCTCTTTTAAGTCATTTTTCTGTTACTCTCTTTCCAGTGTTTGTCTACATGATGGAGGTTGAAGATGCAAGTCACCCACAGCATGGAGCCTATGAACTGAACCAGTGAGAGGAGGAAGGAAATGCCTTCCCTCTTTTACCCTGACTCAGAGAAATTGGCCTAGGGTGTTTGTTTCTGTTCTGTGTTGTTTGTCTTCCCCAGTTTTAGCTGTCAGAGATGATCACCAAGGGACCTGGAAGTTTGAAGTATGACAACCTTGGAGCCTAGTGAAGCCAGCCAGGCATGGAAGCCCCAAGAATCCAGTGTGTTTGGAACTTGAGCTCAAGGGTAGTTTTGGACTTGGAATTGAAACAGGGTTCTTTAGGAATTGAATTAAACTGTGAACCTAATCCCTTTCCCCTCCCTAGACATTGAGGTGCTGAAAAGGGGTAGGGGGGTTATGCCTCCTTTGTTTTCGGAAAGTAAGTTTGTATATTTGTGATTATATCTTCTGACACAAATATTCTTTTTAAAGTTCCTGTATTGGGGGCATCTAGGTGTTGCAGTGGATAAAGCACCAGCCCTGTATTCAGGAGGATCTGAGTTCAAATCTGACCTCAGACACTTGACAATTACTAGCTATGTGACCCTGGGCAAGTCCCTTAACCCTCATTGCCCCACGATGAAAACCATTCCTTGTAACAATTAAGCATAGTAAAAACAAATCTACAGATTGGCCATGTTTGAAAATGTAATTCTTTGGCAGATATAGTCTACCATTTTTCTGTGAATAGGTAGGACACATGCTTCATCACTGGTTTTCTGATTACTGTTGACCATGATTGGTCACTGCATTGTTCAGAGTTATTGATTCTTTCCATGTAATAACATGGAACTATATTTTTCTATGAGGTCCCAAACTTCAAGAGTTGGACTTGTTTATACAGCTGGACCAAGATTTTGAATTCTGATGAAATTCTACACTGGTAGTACAAAGCATGTCATTATGGCAAGGTGACAAGTGAAGGAAGATACAGGAGCTGAGCCATGTGCCAGATATGACATCAGGTCCCAAGTTATGGAACTGATGTGGAATAGAGTTACAAATGGGTTGAATGAAGAGTTTTCTAGCTGAACTAAAAGGAAGATCCACAGCAACAGAACTGTGGAAAATACCCAGAGTGTAGTAGTGCCACAGAATGATTATCCTGGGCTATGAACAGCACATGGACAAGAGCAACAGAAACTATCTGTCCTCTATTTCCCAGGCAGGGACCAGAGGAAGAAAAGCTTCCTTTCAGGACAATGCTAGGGAAGATGGGAAAGAGAGAATACTCAATTAAGTGATGGGTACAGAGAATGCTTTTATTGTTTTATGTTTATATTTACATCTTTATTTTATGCTTTTACTGCATACAAAAAATGAAAGTAAATCTAGAGAAACCATTTTCCTTGCTTTCTTCAAATTATAGTGCTGTACAATTTATATAGTAATCAATGAATCCATGCATACATGCATGAAAAGCATTATTAAATGTTAAGCACAGGGTTTGTGTTCAGGAATCTTTCAACCCAGAGATTCTGAGATCCATTAGGAGAGTAATTCTTCCACTTAGATCCATTTGATTGGAAGTCAGTAAATCAAGGCCAAGGATAGAAGATTAAAAAGTTTAATTAGCTGATGGGCAGTTGCCAGATGACTAATAACTCCACACACAAAAGTTGATATTTGTATATATACACATTTATTTAAGATTTTACACAGCTTTAGGAAAGGGCAGCAAAAGGAATTTATTAGGTGATGCTATTCAGTCACTTTACTTATTGGAGAAGTTGAGAAATAGGGATAAGATCAGATGATTTGGAGGGGGAAGTATGTCTTAACTAAGATTGGGTCTCTTCTAAGTAGGGGTGTTTTCCTATAGTTAATCTCATCGGACCATCAGAATATCTAGGTAGAACTACACATCTAAGATAGTGGAAGCCTTTCTTTGAGATGGAATTGTAATTGGATACCATCCCTACAGTCTCAATTTCTTTGACCTGCAAGGCTATTATTTCTGGGAAGATACTTGCCCCCAAACTCATGGCACACAGGTTTTGTCCATTTCCTCAAAATATACAGATATAAAAGTAAGACAGTCCATGCCCTCAAGAAGCTTATACTCTTAATGGGTGACATCACACATAGGAGAGGCCAAGGTAGTCATAATGACAGGAAATAAAACAATAGAACAGTCTATTAATATACTCTTTCTAGAGGTGAATTGATTATAGTTCTGTACGTGATGTTGAAAGCAATTGGAGGTGGGAGTTGGGGGTGGGAGGAGAAAAGAGAAGAGAATGTGAAAAGAGCCAGGGTGGAAAATGCCTGGGATGAAGATGAAGAGTGCCAAGTTAACTCCTTCTAGGCAGTTTGGAGGATGAAGCAACAGCAGCAGTAGGAGCAGCAGGACAGAACATTGTGACATTCAGTGTTTTTCCCATTTTTATCAGGAGTTTTAATTAATTGTATTCTTTAAAAATATAAAAGTGGATAGAAGAATATGTAGACATCTTTACACAATAAAACAGCAGCTCCTGTAAGTTGAAGCTGCCAGTAGAGGGAGCCCAAAGACTAATTAAAAAAAAGTAAAACCCAACAAGCTATACATTATTATTAATACAATTACATAAGGAAGTGATTAAAAAAAAAACGCAAACCATTTTCTCACGAGTTTCAAAAAATAAAATCTAAGATTACATTAGAAATCAATGTAAATAAATAATATAAGTAGGATAAAATATTAATGAACTATAAAGGTAAATTCACACACCAAATAATTTCATATTAATAGATTTACTTTAAAACCTCTATGTGTGAGGTAATTTGAGGCTTAAATGGTTTGAATTATTGCCTCTACTTGTATTGTTTAAGCTAGGGCAACACCTCTGTGTGTGAATATTCCAGAAAGTTTTATCTTAGCTCTGTGACTATGTGTCACTGGAATATTAGAATTATTTTACAAAATAGTTATTTGACTGAATACTTTGCTTACCCGATATAGCCACCATGTCTTTAAGCAGAATAAGTTGATATAGAAATGAAAATAATCAGTAATTTCATGTAAATAGTGATTCTTCAGGATGATTCATTCTTTGAATAAATGATGAATCACTCTATTAGCATTTGTTAGATTGTTGTGGCCTGCCATTATTCTTAACCTGATTCATTCTAGGGATTGGGAGCATGCTAACAAGTTCATATTTATGTAATTAAAGGATTTTTTCCCCACAGAATTGTCCCACAGGAGATAAAAGAGTAGACAAATATTTCAAGAGTAAAAAGAAGCTCAAGTTGGCAGGAAAGGTCAGCAGGGTGAGAGTGGAGCACTGTCCAGTGTATGCACAGTCCAGTGTAGGGTGTGCCAGTGCAGGCCAGGCCCCAGTACACTAGGAACAGGCTTTGGGAGTGACTGAATCAACAGCAGTGGGAGATGCTTCTGGAACTCTCAGCCCACAAACTGGAAGGGGGTAAAAAACTGGTCAGAAAGAGATTACAGGGGTGTTTTTATCAGAGCTGGAGGCAGGTCTCTGTTGCTTTGTCCATACATGGATCTAGGTTCCAATATGGGGGGGGGCAATCCCAGGGTGAAGAGGAGTATTAGCACACCAGAACTTGTGGCAGCACAGGAGAAGGGACCCTGGTCACAGTTCCAGGGCAAAAAAAAAAAAAGAGTGCTTGGGGCAGCTAGGTGGCTTAGTGGATAAAGCACCAGCCCTGGATTCAGGAGGACCTGAGTTCAAATCTGTCCTCAGACACTTGACACTTACTAGCTGTGTGACCCTAGGCAAGTCACTTAACACTCATTGCCCCACCCTCCCACCCTCCCACCCCCCAAAAAAAGAGTGCTTGTGGTTACTCACAGACCAAAACACAGGGGCCAGGAGAGTAGTAAACACATCTCTCTTTAGATCATTCCACCTTGGAAGAACTGAAAGCTTACAGACCCCTAGAACTAACTCTGAAAACACCTGTACAAAATCCCCAAAGCTTGGGAAGGTGTGGCCCTCCATCCTGGAAGCAAAGCCTAACTTTGGCAGAGTTAAAAGTCAAGAAATTGGCTAGAAAAACGAGCAAACAACAGAAAAAAGTCTGACTGGAGAAAGTTATTATGGTGACAAGAAGATCAAAACATACCCTCAGAAGGATATAACAAAATCAAAACTCCTACAGCCAAAGCCTCAAAGAAAAATATGAATTGGTATAAGGCCATGGAAGAATTAAAAACATTTAAAATCAAGTGAACGAGGGACAGGAAAATTGGGAAGAGAAATGAGAGTGATACAAGAAAATCATGAAAAAAGAATCAATAGCTTGGTAGAGTAGGCGCGCACACACACACACACACACACACACACACACACACACGGAAGAAAATAAAACCTTAAAAAAGACTGAGACAAATGATAAGAGAGGTAAAAAAAATCCAATGAAGATAAGAATGTCTTGAAAAGGAGAATTGGCTAGATAGAATAAGATACATAAAAATTCACTGAAAAGAAGAATTTCTTAAAGAGCAGAATTGGCCAAAAGGAAAAAGAGGCACAAAAATGTATTAAAAACATAATTCCTTAAAAATTAAAATTGGGAAAGTGCAAGTTAATGACTTTATGGAACACAGAAAAAGCCAAAAGAATGGAAAAAATAGAAGAAAATGTGAAATATCTCATTGGAAAAACAACTTACCTGGAAAATAGATCCAGGAGAGATAATTTAAAAACTATTGGATTACCTGAAATCTATAATCAATAAAAGAACCTAGACATCATCTATCAAGAAATTATCAAGGAAATCTGCCCTTACATTTTAGAACCAGAAGGTAAAATAGAAAGTGAAAAAATCCACCACTCACATCCTAGAAGAGATCCTAAATGAAAACTCCCAGGAATATTATAGACAAATTTAAGAGCTCCCAGGTCAAGGAGAAATATTTCAAGAAGTGGGAAAGAAAAAATTCAAGTATTGTGGAGCCACAGTCAGGATCATACAAAATTTGATGGCTTCTGATTATATCCATCTTCTTCTGATCCAGCGATACCACTATTTGGTCTCTATTCCAAAATAAATAAAAAACAAACAAAAAAGTAAAAGGACATATGTATACAAAAATATTTATACCACCTCTTTTCTGGTGACAAAGAATTGGAAATTGTGGGGATGCCTATTAATTGGAGAATGGCTGAACAAGTTGTGGTATACTACTGTAGAATACTATTGTGTTATGAGAAAGGATGAGCAGGATGCTCTCAGAAAAACCTGGAAAGACTTACATGAACTGATGCAAAATGAAATGAGTAGAACCAGGAAAAAAGTGTACACAGTAACAGGAATAATGTAAGATGATTAATTGTGAATGGCTTAGCTATTCTCAGCAACACAATGATCCAAGACAACTCTGAAGGACTTAGATGAAAAATACTATTTATACCCAGAGAAAAAAGCTTTTGGAGTCTGAATACAGATTAAAGTATACTTTTTAAACCTTATTTTTCTTCTGTTTTTTTCTTTTTGGTCTATGTTTTCTTTTACAACATGACTAAAATAGGAGTATGTTTTCCATGACTACACATGTATAACATACAATTGCTTTGCCTTCTCAATGAGGGGGATGGGAGGGAGAAAATATTGAGCTCAACATTAAAATCTAGTGTTAAAATTATTTCTACATGTAATTGGGGGAATATAAAATAATTAATACTTTTTGGAAAATAGGTTTTGTCAAATTAACTTAATTTCCTTTTCTTGACCCATTTCAATAGTTCTTGCTGGGCTGGTAAGCAAGAAGAGGCAAAATTGTCAATTTACTCACCACCAGCAGTACCCCCTTTCTGTGAGAAGGGCTTCCTTACTTGCAGAGTATCTTTTTCTGTACCCTCAGCACTGACCCTCTCTCTCTAGTTCTTATGGGATGAGTGATATCCTTTCAAACCTAACAACAAACAAAGCAAAGGTAGAGTAATTTGTGTATTAGGTATTCACCACTAGTCAACTAGCTTCTTAGTACTGTTATAGACACATTTTTTTTTGGTGAGGAAGTTGAGGTTAAGTGACTTCCCCAGGGTCACACAGCTAGTAAGTGTCAAGGGTCTGAGCCCAGATTTGAACTGAGGTCCACCTGTCACCCAGCTCTAACTTGTGCCTCTAAGAAACTGTAGCATGTGCAGCAGCAATATTTCAATAAAAACTCAGCAGACAAGATAAATAATGTTGAGGGTAATGAACAGGCCTCAAATCTGTCAATCTGTCAATCTGTTAGAGGGATTTCTACCCCAAGCATGTGAAGCCTTCCCCCAACAGAATGAGTGGATGAGAAAAATTTGTTCCAATGGCCATGAAGGCAGCTGAAAGAGGCACTATGGAGTGCTTAGAGCTTGATTAGAACATTGAAGGAGCCAAGGTCATCCACTGCATCCCAGGCCATCATTAATTGTCTTGACTTTTGTCTTACCACTGGACTTTGATGACTCCAGAAGAAAGAGAGAGACTGACAACTTTGTACAACTCTGTCTCACTTAAATATGATTCACATGCAAGTCAAGTCATCATCCCAAGATGTCACTGTTCCTCTTTGAAAATGAAAGGTGTATAATAAGAAGAATGGGTTCCCTCTTATTCAAGGTTTTTAAGTTAAGACTGAATGAATACTTTGGGGGTTTCTGTAAAAGGGATTCCTATTCATTGTGCAATGAACTAGATTAAGTTCTGAAGTCTTTATCAACTTTGGGATTCAGTAATACTACCTTTTAAAATTAGTTTAGATTAGAGCTCTGTACTAAGTGCATTCACTTAATATCATAGAATCATCTAGTTCCTATAGGTGGAAAGGACCTTGCTATGCTATTGTTTTGGTATCTTCATAACTTCATCCCCATACAGTGGAAAGAATTATGAACTTGGAGTAATGAGACCAGAGGTCAGATCCCAACTCTGCCATGTAACCCCGGGAAAGTTACTTAACTTCTCTGGGCCTCAGTTTCCTATTCTATAAAATGAGGTAATTGGACAAGATGATACCCAAGGTTCCTTCCAGCATTATATCTATCATACTACTGTCCTGTGACTAAAATTCCCATTGCTCTTTTTATTCTGTGCAATTCATATCCATATATTTTCAGAAATCCTTCATGAAGGATTTATCCAGTTTGGTGAAGGCCTACCTCTTGTTGTTTTAATATATTAAGTGTATTATCCTGGCTGTCTGTTGTCTAAGATTTGTTGTTTTAAGCATCTTAATTTAATCTAAGCAACTCATTCTACAGACAAGAAAATTGAGGCACAGAGAAGTGTGTTTGAAAGTATCTGAAATTTTAATCAATAAAAATAATTCATCAAATTCTAATTCTAAGAAATGTGATTATTTTTCTCTTTTTCCCTCATGAGACATAAATATCATAGATTAGTGTTTTCATATTTAGGCTAAACAGTTGCTTCTACATTTGAATGAATATGCACACACCTACATGCACTTATACGTACACACCCATACACCCACACCCCCCCCCCCCACACATAAGATTCTCCTACAGTGGGAAGAACAAATTCTCTCAAATTCAGAGTGAAATATATGACAGGGTTAGCTTTTTTAGTAGATAGAACAAACAGCCTATGTCAGCAGTAACAGATTCCCCTATTTAACATTTTCTCACTAAGTGGCTCTGTCTCAGTATTTAAAATTCTTCTTACATGTCAATATTTTGCTTAAAGCTTTATAGAGTCTGATGACATTCAAATAGGTTGTCTTGGTTGTCAAAAATTTCCCCCTAATTAAACAGGTATTTATTAAATGCCTACTATGTGTTAGGCACAGTTCTAGGCATATAAAGATTGATATGAAATAGTCTGGCCAAGATGGCAGAGGAAAGGCAGTAACTTGCCTAAGTTCTCCCTAAATGCCTTCAAATAATGCCATAAGACAACTCCTGGAGCAGCAGAACCCACAAAAGGATAGGGTGAAATAATTTTCCAGCCAAAGACAACTTAGAAGGTCAGTAGGAAAGGCCTGTTGTACAGGGGTGAGGGTGGAGTGCAACCCAGCACAGGCCACACCAGCACATATCCAATCCCAGAGCAGACCAGGAGCAGGTCTGGGAGAGCCTCTGAATCAGCAGCAGAACTCCACCAACAGATGGTAAGGGGGTCAAACAATTGACCAGAATGTCAATACAGGGGTCTCTTTGCTAGCACTGAGGCAGGATGCTGTTGTTTTGCCCATACTTGGATCAAGGTTATAGTCTTGGGTGATGTGGCAGTCCCAGGTGGAGGAAGAGCACAAGCACACAAGAACTTGCAGCCACAGTGGAGCAGGATTCTGTTCATAGTTCCAGGGCAGAAAAGCAGGCCTGTGGCTGCTTGCAGACCAGAGCACAGGCCAGGAGAATAGCAAACATACCTCTCCTTAAATCATAAAACCTTGGAAGAACTAAGGACTTACAAACTTCTAGAAGTATCTTAGAGAACAGTGGTTCAAACACCCTGAAGCTTGGGACAGTCTGCCCTCCACCCTGGAAGCAGCGCCCCACTTTAACAAAGAGTTAAAAGTCAAGAAATAGGCTGGGAAAATGAGCAAACAGAAAAAGTGCTGACCCTGGAAAGTTTCTATGGTGAAAAGGAATATGAAAATACCCCCTCAGAAGAAGATAACAAAGCCAAAGCTCCTACATCCAAAGCTTCCAAGAAAAACATGAATTAGTCTCAGGCCATAGAAACACTCAAAAAGGACTTTGAAAATAAAGTAAGAGAGGTAGAGAAAAAAAATGGAAAGAGAAATGAGAATGTTGCAAGAAAATCATGAGAAAAAAAGGTAACAGCTTGGTAAAGGAGACACAAAAAATACTGAAGAAAATAACTCCTTAAAAATAGACTGGGCAGAATGGTAAAAGAGGTACAAAAAGCCAATGAGGAAAAGAATGCCTTGAAAATCTGAATTGGCCAAATGGAAAAGGAGGTACAAAAGCTCTCTGAAGAAAATAATTAAGGATTAGGATTGAGCAAATGGAAGCTAATGACTTTATGAGAAATCAAGAAACAATAAAGCAAAACCAAAAGAATAACAAAAAGAAGGCAATGTAAAATATCTCATTGGAAAAATAAATGATGTAGAAAATAGATCCAGGAGAGATAATTTGAAAATTACCTAAATGGATTACCTGAAAGCCATGATAAAAAAGAGCCTATACATAATCTTCCAAGAAATTATCAGGGAAAATTGACCTGATATTCTAGAACCAGAAAGTAAAATAGAAATCAAAAGAATCCACTGATCACTTCATGAAAGACATCCCAAAATGAAAATTTCCAAGAATATTATAGCCAAATTCCAAAGCTCTCAGATCAAGGAGAAAATACTGTAAGCAGCCAGAAAGAAACAATTCAAGTATTATGGAGCCACAGTCAGGACAGCACAGAATATAGGAGCTTCTATATTGAGGGATTGGAGGGCTTGGAATATGATATTCTGGGGAGCAAAAGAACTGGGATTAAAAGCAAGAATCACCTACCCAGCAAAACTGAGTATAACCCTTCAGGGGGAAGATGGGAATTCACTGAAAGAAAGGACTTTCAGGCATTCTTTTTTTAAAAGTATTTTATTATTTTCCAGTTACATGTAAAGATAGTTTTCAACATTTGTTTTCATAGGATTTTTAGTTCCAAATTTTCCTCTCCTCCTCCCTTCCCTAAGGCAAAAAGCAATCTGATATAGGTTATATATGTACAATCTCATTAAACATATTTCCGCATTAATCATATCATGAAAGAAGAATCAGAACGCCAGGAAAAAAAACCTCAAAAAAGAAAAAAAAAGAATCCCCAAAGTAGAAACCATATATTTCTATCTGCATTCAGAACCCGCAATTCTTTTTTCTGGATGTGGAGAACATTTTCTATTATGAGTATTTTTGAAATTGTTTTGGATCATTGCACTGCTGAGAAGAGCCAAGTCTACCACAGTTGATCATTACACAATGTTGCTGTTACTGTGTACAATGTTCTCCTTGTTCTGCTCATCTCACTCAGCATCAGTTCATATAAGTCCTTCCAGGTTTCTCTGAAATCCTCCTGCTCATCATTTCTTACAGCATGATAGTATTCCATTACATTCATATACCACAACTTGTTTAGCCATTCCCCAATTGATGAGCATTCCCTCGATTTCCAATTCTTTGCCACCACAAAGAGAGCTGCTATAAATATTTTTGTACATGTGGATCTTTTTCCCTCTTCTATGATCTCTTTGGGATACAGAACTAGTAGTGGTATTACTGGGTCAAAGGGTATAGACTTTCAGTCATTGTTTTTTTGTTTTTGTTTTTGTTTTTTTAGTGAGGCAATTGGGGTTAAGTGACTTGCCCAGGGTCACACAACTAGTAAGAGGCCGGATTTAACTCAGGTACTCCTGACTCCAGGGCCGGTGCTCTATCCACTGCGCCACCTAGCCCCTAACTTTCAGTCATTGTTGATGAAAAGACCTGAAATGAATAGAAAATTTGACTTTCAAATACAAGACTCCAGACAAGCATAAAAAGGTAAACAGGAGAAAGAAATTATAAGGGGTGTTAAAAGGTTAAACTGTTTACATTCCTACATGGGAAGATGATACTTGTAACTCAAGAACTTTTTCATTATTAGGGCAGCTGGATGGAATATATTTAGACAGAGGGCACAGGTGTGTGTTGAATAAGAAGAGATGATGTCTTTAAAAAGTAAAATCAAGGGGTAAGAGGGAGCAGCCAGGTGGTGCAGTTGATAAAGCACCAGCCCTGAATTCAGAAGGACCTGAGTTCAAATCCGGCCTCAGAAGCTTGACACTTACTAGCTGTGTGATGCTGGGCAAGTCATTTAACCCTCATTGCCCTGCAAAAAATTTAAGGGGTGAGAGGAATGCACTGAGGGAACGAGAAAAGGAGAGGTGGAATGGGGTAAAGTTTCTCATATAAAAGAAAGAAGAAAAAGCTTATACAGTCAGGAGAAGATGGGGGAGGTGATGGTGAGTGAGTGAGCCTTACTGTTATCAGAATTGGCTCAAAGAGGGAGTACCATACACATTTAATTGGGTATAGCAATATATCTTACCCTGTAGGAAAGTAGTAGGGGAAGGGGATAAGAGATGGTGATAGAAGGGAGGTCAAATAGGGGGAGAGGGCAGTCAGAAGCAAAATACTTTTGAATTGGGACAGGGTGAAAGAAGATAGAAAATAGAGTAAATGTCATGGGGAAGGAATACGATGGAGGGAAATACATGCAATAGTAACTGTGAAAAAGTTTGTCTGATAGGCCTCATTTCTCAAACACATAGAGAAGTGAGTCAAATTTGTTCAAATAAGAGCCATTCCCCAATTGATGGATGATCAAAATATATGAAGTTTTTGAATGAAATAATCAAAGCTACCTATAGCCATATTGGAAAAATGCTCTAACTCACTATTGATTGGAGAGATGCAGGTCAAAACAGTTCTAGGGTATGACCTCATACCTATTGGTTTAGATAACAGAACAGCATAGGAAAATGATAAATGTAGGGGATGTGGGGGAAATGAGACATTAATATACTCTTGGTGAAGTTGTAAACTAATTCAAACATTCTGTAGAACAATTTGGAACTATGGCCGACGGGGTATAAAACCATGTATACTCTTTGACCTAGTAATGCCACTACTAGGTCAATATATAAAAAGAGATAAAAACCAAAAAGCTGAATTCAAAATTGAGACATGCCCGTCAATTGGGAAATGGCTGAACAAATTGTGGGATGAGATTATTATGGAACACTATTGTGCTGGAAGAAATGATGAACAGGATGCTCTTAGAAAAACTTGGCAAGACATACAAGAGCTGATGCAATGTAAAAATGTACTGTATATGGGGCAGCTAGGTGGCACAGTGGATAGAGCTTTGGCCCTGGATTCAGGAGGACCTGAGTTCAAATCCGGCCTCAGACACTTAACACTTACTAGCTGTGTGACCCTGGGCAAGCCACTTAACCCCCATTGCCCCGCAAAAAAAATTAAATTTAAAAAAATGTACTGTATACAAAGTAACAGCAATATTGTAAGATGATCATCTGTGAATGACTTAGCTATTTTCAGCAATACAATAATCTAAGACAACTCTGAAGGACTTATGAAAAATGCAATCCATCTCCAGAGAAAGAACTGATGGTGTCTGAATACAGATTGAAGTATAACATTTTAGTTCCTTTTTCTTAATTTTTTTGTCTGTTTTCTTTCACAACCTGATTAATATGGACATGTTTTGCATGACTGCACATGTATAACTTATATTGAATTGCTTATATTATTGGGGGGGAGGGAGGAAGAGAATTTGGAACACAAAGTTTTAAAAATCAACATTAAAATTGTTTTTACATGTAATTTGGGAAAAATAAAATTCCAAATAAAAAAGAAATGAAATAGTCTGTGCCTTCAAGGATTTTATACTCTATTATGTAGAAATGGCACAAATTCTAATCCCTTACTTTATTAGCAGTGCTCATAGGGTCTGGTCATAAAAGAAAGAAGTCTTGCTAGAATGAGAAAAGGCTTGGTACATGAGAAACTTCTAGGCAAGGCAGACAACTCTAGATGGGTTTCACAATGGTTGTTCTGGGCAGCCAAGAGATAGCATGAAAATATGAAGCACCTGGGAAGTGGGGTACAGGAAACAAACATCGCCAACTTTACAATTTTTCTTAGGCTGCCCCTGACTCTTAGTATCCTTCCAAGCCATCAGCGAACTTACAAGCAAGAGAGGGGCTATCTCCTATCATACGGTTAGGGGTTGTGGTTCAGGGACAAAGGACAGCACAGTAGGAGAGATGAGCAAAGTGCCAACTTCAAGGAAGAAGACTGAGGGAATATTATTTGCCTTTCTAGTGCTGTGATGATCTGCAGTTCAGATGTGAAGGGGCTGTTTGTTTCCTTATTTTTCCATACACAGTATATGCTATATTTAATTGTTCTTAATATTTCTTTGCTATGTATTCCTTGTCAATACTATACTCATAAAACTGTAATCAAGTACAATCAATCTGTCCTAATTTTGCTGTTTTTGTCAATTGATGTTTCTTTCCCTCTTATAATTTTCCCTCGTAAACCACAGGCTTCTCCTCCTTTAATCACAATTACTGTCTTCCAAATACCTGCCTGTGGAACCATATTCCTTCTTGTGGGTATATCACCTCTAGGATTTCAGGAGATTTAGTGAAAAAAAAAAGAAACTGATTTTCTTTATCCTCATGGTAACCAGTTAGCATGCCAATTTAAACTTTCATCCTATAGAAATTCTGATAAGAAAGAACTGATAAATAGAAGCATGTATAGAATAATATTATATGTGATATATATTATGCACATGCATGCACACACATATCAATATATACACACATACACATATATCTAATCATAGCCATCTGTAGGGCGAGGGGGGTGGGGAGAGGGAAGGGAAAATTTTGTTGTATATTTGAAAGGAATAGCAAGTTGTGGATAGTTGATTTTCAGTTTCATGAACAATTGTCTTTTTTATTATGCTATGTTATGAAAATATTTATTTTATTCCATACATTAAAAAGAAAATTTCAAAAAAAAGATTCTGATGAGACATGTAGAAGACTATTTATTGCACTGTTTTTTCACCTTAGCTAAAAAGAATGTCAGACATTGCCTTTAGGACTTCATATTGATAGTTTTACAGTTCTAATAGTTATTCCTTTATTAATTTGTTCATTCTATTCAATAATTCATTCATCATTTATTCATGAAGTGCCTTATATTACAATGTATTCCTCTAGACACTGGGAGGTTTTAAGGGTTTGGAAGAGAAGGGGAGTGAAGGAAGATAAGAAAGATAAATAGAATAAAATCTTTGCCCACAACAACCTGACAGTCCATTAAAAGACAAAAGACTTATAGGGATAGGTACTAGCTTTGTACATAAGACTTGTACATCAATGAATAAAATGAGAATTAGAATATGATGAATACACAATGCTAAGAAGAAAGATGAGGAAGAGAATACTTCTAGTTGGGAGAGTAGGGATCCGGGTCACAATGCACAGAGCTATTGCTTCTTTCAAAAAACAACAACCACCCAACCCCCAATATGTTGATGTTGTTACAGAAATTCTGGCTCTGGCTTGGATTGTTTCCCTTTATTAATGATCAATTTCAAATTCAATGTGTCTAAAACCTAATTCGCAACTTTTCCTCCTAAATCCACCTTGAATCCCAATCTCTGTAAATTTGCGGGTGCTACAACTACCCTTCTAAGTCTGCAAGGTTTCCTACCTCAGAGGCCACTATCAACTCTTCCCTCTCTCCACATATTCCTATCAGATGCAAAGTTTTGATTCCTCCATAACACCTTTTAAATCTATTTCTCTCCACTCACAAAAGCACCTCCATAGTTCCAATCTTCACTTTGGGGTTTTTTTTTTTTTTGGTACAAGTGGGGCAATTAGGCTTAAACGACTTGCCCAGGGTCACACAATAAGCGTCTGAGGCCAAATTTGAACTCAGATCCTCCTGACTCCAGGGCCTTTGCTGTAATCACTGTATTATCTCACTGGCCCACCTTTATCACTTCTTACCCGAACTGTTCTAATAGCTTCTCCATTGATCTCTCCCCTCTCAAATCCATCATTCACAACTTGTCTTACTGTTATTACTAAAGCAAAAATATGACCACATCACTCTTCTGCTCAAGGAGCTTCTTTGACTTGCTGTTGTCTCGGAAATAAAATACAAACTTATATTACTGATGTTTAAAGCCCTTTAAAATATGACTTCCACCTATATTGCTGGATTGTCTTCACTGCCCCTCACAAATTCTACATTCTAGTCAAACTGACTTACTTTTTGTTCTTTGTTTCTCCTGCCTCCTTGCCTTTAAGCAGGCTAGCCCCCATTCCTGTAATGGTCTCCTTACTCTCCTTTGCCTTGTAATATTCCTAGCTCCATTCAAGAGTCAGGTCTAGTACAACCTCTTATAAGAGGTTTTTCCTGATTAAGGACTCTACTGACTCTGTGTGTGTGTGTGTGTGTGTGTGTGTGTTCCTTTCTTAAATTATTATATATCTTTCTTTGTATTTAAGTTATTTTTAATTTTTTTTTTAGTGAGGCAATTGGGGTTAAGTGACTTGCCCAGGGTCACAGAGTTAGTAAGTGTTAAGTGTCTGAGGACAGATTTGAACTCAGGTACTCCTGACTCCAGGGCTGGTGCTCTATCCACTGCGCCAGCTAGCTGCCCCTCTTTGTATTTAATTATCTGTGGAAATGTTGTTTTCTCTGGAAAAAATGTAGGCTCATTGAAAGCAAAGATTATTTTTTTTTTGCCTTCATATTCTCCAGCCCTTCCAGAGTGCTTGGCACACAGTAAGCTCTGAAAAAAAATTGTTAAATGAGTTGAAAATTCCCAAAGCACCCTATCCTTCATATGCAATGTTTGGTAATGGACTGGACTTCTACTGAGTTTATATTATCATCTTTTAAGAGCTAGAAAGGATCTTATAGATATTCTAGTGGAATCTCCCTATTTTACAAATGAAGAAACAAATAAACAGAGATGTTAAATAATATTCCCAATATCACATAACTCATAAATAATGATATTAGTATTCAGACTCAAGTCTGCTCTCTCCAATTTCAGCATTTTTTTTTTACCATGCTAACTTGTGTCATCTTCCTCTCACCCCATTTCACTGTTTTTTAGAGGGTTTAGTTATAGGAAACTCACTGCTCTCCTCTCTCATAGGTTAAAAGAAAAGACTTTTTTGCAGACTTTCTCTTTGGTTTTCTTTAAAACCCTTTCTCTTAAGGAGTCAGCTATAGCAGAGTTGTCAACATGCTTCTAGTGACTGGCAGAACCAGATTAAAAAGTAATTGGGAAATATTTGACAAAATAAACAAAAATAGAATAAAACTGATTACATTTTTAAACTGTCAATCTGCAGCCAACAGAGATATTTATGTACAGATTAGTGATGCCTATTTCTATTTCACACTACTGAGCTGTAGAATCATAGATCTAAAGCTTGTTGTTCAGTTGAGTGAAGCCATTCAGGGTTTTCTTGGCAAGGATACTGAAGTGGTTTGCTGGGTCTTCCTCACTCCAAACCCAGTGTTTTATTCATTATACCACTTAACCCTACCTCCTCATTTTATAGCACTTAGTACTGTACCTGGTACATAGTATGTGCTTAATAAATGTTTGTTGAATTAATTTTACAAATGAGAAAACTGAGAACCAGAGAGTTAAAGTGATTTTCTCAAGATAACACAGGTATTAAGTAATAGTCAGGATTTGAATCAGGTTGTCTGAATCCAAACTCAGGAGGCTTTTCACTATAAAATGCTGCTTCTCCTTATGTACTCATAAAATAAATATCTGGGACTCACACCTCCAATAAAGATGCTTACCTCTTGTCTGATATTCTCCAGACAATGCTCTACTTCCTCCTTCATATGTAGAATTATGAGGAGAACAAATGATCTTAGTGCTTGTTGAGATAATGTCAGGATGCATAATGTCATAGAGCTGTTGAGCAGGACTTAGTGGGATTAGTGCTATCCACATGGGACTCCTGGGAAAAGAGACAGAACACTCAATGACTTGATGTAGCTACTTTCCATTATTTCCCCCTTTGGAAAAATTGTAGGGAATACCATAAAGAATTAGAAGGGATCTTATAGGTTATCTAATTGATTCCCTTCATTTCATAAATAAGACTAGAGGCAAAAATAACTCATCCAGAATTGTGGTAACCCTAAGTGGCAGATCTGAGATTTGAAACTAGATCATCAGACCAAAAAGCTGGGGAGTGATCTACATAACCACTCCATCCACTGTATTCTACTGGGAGAAGTGAAAATTAGACAAGAGAAAGGCCAAGGAAGAGGAAGAGAAAGGCAGTATAACAATTCCTTAAGAATTTTCTCCTTTTTACTTTCTATTAAAGAAAACTGAGCATTCAGTGTTTAATAATGCTTTCATACCATCTGACATTTTCAATCCCTCATAATTACTTTTTCTCTAATATATAGTTGTCACCAATGAAACTAGATTGTCTCAAAGTTACAGTGGGTGTGCTGGGTAGAAGGGAGGAGGTAAACTGTGGTGAGTGTTATTAGAAAGCATTTCCTAATGGACCCATTCATCCTGTGGGTCTAAAAGAACTATAAGGCAGAATAACACAATTGATTTTTTTATTATTGATAATTGATTATTTAGTATAAAATATTTATGAGCACTGTAACAAATATAATTTATACACATCCATTTTGAAAAACACATGCTGGCTATTTATTTTGGTTTCATACTCTTTATTACTTTATCCATCAATTTCTTTACTTCTTTGTGTCTTGTTACTGCTCAACTCACATAATCCTGAAGTTTAGCTCTAGTTAGACTACTTACCACCCCTGCCCCTATTTGTGAAGAAAACACAGTTTGCCTTCCTCATCCATTACCACTGTTAAGGTTCCTGTTGTCAGATGTTTCTCTTCTCCAGTAGGGTCAACTATGAGTAAAGTATCATAAAATGATGAGTATCAGCAAATGATGTGGCAATCAGATGTGTTCTAATATTCACATGACTTTTATTTTTTAAATTAACCACAGCTAAGTTTGTTTCTCCATTTATGGTAACTGCTGGAAATTGGATATAATTTTTTTTTTTTGCAGGACAATGGGGGTTAAGTGACTTGCCCAGGGTCACACAGCTAGTAAGTGTCAAGTGTCTGAGGCCGTATTTGAACTCAGGTACTCCTGAATCCAGGGTTGGTGCTTTATCCACTGTGCCACCTAGCTGCCCCGGATATATATATATTTTAAAGGTGCTAACAAAGCAAATTTGCAGGCATCCAAGATGTTCCCATCATAATCATGGCAAATGAATCACAATATAGTACCCATTCAAGCTTTCCATGAGAAATACACACATTTTCCTTCTGTATGATGTGAATTTTTAATCACATCTTTTTAAAAATTGATATAAAAGTCTTATGAGCACTGTAACAAATACAATTTTTATAAATCCATTTTGAAAAGAAAATGTGCTGGCTGTTTATTTTGGGTTCATACTTTTAATTACTTCATCCACCAGTTTCTTTTTTTAAAAAACTTTACTTTATTTTTAATTTATGGAATAAAACAAGCATTTCCATACCAGGGTATGATTAAAAAGATGATTGCAAATGAAACTGCAAATCTTTTATGTACAATTTGGTATTCCTTTTAAATATATAATAAGGTTTTTATATACACTTATTTTTTCCCCTTTATTCTCCCCTCCATACCCTGCCCAGCCCTAGAGATGGCTACCACTACCCACAAATAGGTGTTTGTTTGTATGTGTGTATGTATGTATATATACACACATACATACACACATATATATGTAAAATATTCTGTACATATCTCTAACAGTTTTTTCTCTGGATGCAGATAGCTTCTTTCTTCATATGTCATTTGTTTTTAATTTTTGTATTTATAAAAATAGTCAAAAAGACTTAGTTGTTCAACGTTGTTCTTAAAATAATATTGTTATTACTGTATACAATACTCTCTTGGTCTGTTCATTTTGCTCTTCACCATTTCATGCATGTCTTTCCATGCCTTTCTAAGATCACTGATCTTATCATTTCTTTGTGTCTTATAACTGCCTGACTCATACAATCCTGAAGGTTAGCTCCACTTAACCCATTATAGTTGAAGAACTGAGGGAAAGAAAAAGAACTGCCACAGTAAAGCTATCATTAAAACCCAGATTTTTCTGACTTACTACTCAGTGTTCTGCCAATAAGTTTAATGTGAAAGGATCTTATAGACATCCAGGATTTCCTACATAAGGGGATATCCCATGGTTTGAGCAATTGAGGTTGGTTGTGGGAAGTCCCTAAAAGCATCACTGGAATGACAGGACAGATGAACTTGTTTACCTTGGCCTGGGGGGGGGGGTCACAGGTATTTAGGCTGTGAACAGGGTTGGGGTTTTTTGTGTCCAGCAGCACCATTGAATTCAGTAGCTGAGAAGTATTTTTCCTTCCAGGGCTCAATCGTATGGGCTGTTTGAGTCAGCACAGATATATTGCAGGGAATGTGGATTGTTTCTGTCTAACTCCTTTTCCCCTCTCCACTTGTTTCTTTCTTCCTTAATAAAAGTCAGTCTTCTATGACTTTTATGTATGAACAAAGCTGTTTCCTTTGTATTGACTTTTGTTCTTCCTATAAAAGTGTGGCTGACCCAGACACATATTTCATTGTGTCTCTTTGTTCAGGATCTGAGGGTGTGGGGAACATTCTGGTAGTTTTAGCGAAACAGAAAAACAATTATTAGGAAGTTTCATCCTGATTCTGGACTGGGAACCTCATTCCTTGAGCCATTGCTAGATGATCTCTCACTAGCTGGGGCGGGGGGCATAATATTATGAACCATTTAGCTCTATTTCCTGATAATGTTGTAAGCATCCTCAAACTCAGTTTTTTGGTTTGTTTGTTTGTTTAGTTTTTTAGTGAGGCAATTGGGGTTAAGTGACTTGCCCAGGGTCACACAGCTAGTAAGTGTTAAGTGTCTGAGGCCAGATTTGAACTCAGGTACTCCTGACTCCAGGGCCAGTGCTCTATCCACTGCGCCACCTAGCTGCCCCCAAACTCAGTTTTGAAAGGGAATTCTGGGATATTTTTCTACATAGAGGAAAAGAGGCTAACCTTCATGGTTATTATATCCCCTAGTGTTGTACAAGTTAGGCAACCTGTTGGGGCACACTTCTTTTAAAATATCAAAAAGTCATAAGTCCCAAGAACTACCTTATGGAAAGTTCATCTAATAAGGAAATAAGATAAAGGATACAAAGTCAAAATAATGATTCCAGACTGATCTTCTTCCTCCTTGCTCAGAATGTACCATCAACAAGTATTTGGTCACTACTACAAGACTTTAAGTGAATTAAATGACTGATAGTGATTAAGAATCAGATTTAATCATCATATTTAATTAGCTTTTTATGCATATAAAATGCCAGATACTTGCATCTCACTAGCCAGAACCTAAAGTCCATTTGTTTCAAGCCATCATAGGACTATTTAAAAGTCAGGGCAGGCAGTGAAACAATACAAAGTGTTAAGGAAAATATGTTATTTCCCTACATTTTTTAGAAGTAGCATAATTCAGTAGAAAATTCAATTTATGAAGCTGCAGCAGGGGTTATATCTATATCACAACTGATGAGCCCTGGATCTCATTTCCTGTGTAAGCCTCTCTTATAAAGCTCTGCATAGAAAAAAAGCTAAAGACGGAGTACCCTGAAGTACCCCTGCATGACAGGGCATTACCTTAATTTGGGTTCCTTTGCTGGAGAAGAACAAAAAATGAGGATTATTTGGAATTAAAATATAAAATTCTATATTATTTTGTATTTATTGCTTCTAATATTCCTTTTCATATCATCTTCCCCATTACATGGATTTTAAAAGAAAAGTATGTGTGATTGAAATTAGAAATATTTGGGAAATAATTCTTTTTGCTGATTAGCTGGCCTGATATTATTAATTCATATAAGGATATTTGAGTTAGTAGTTAAAACAAGAGGATAAAGTTTTCTTAATTTGAAGTGCTTGAGAAGCCAGTCGACTATATCCCTGGGACACTAACTTTTTGCATCTTATATTTCCATACTAAATATGCCTATATGGTAGGTAGAATGGGGTAGTCTACAGAACACTAAACTTGGTGTCAGGAAGACATGGTTCCAATCTTGCCTCAAACACACTAGATTTGTGAAACTGGGAAACCATTTAATATCTCTGGGCCTCAAATTCCTTACCTGTAAAATGGGAGATAGGGTAGAATCTGAATGTCTTTCAGGTCTCTTTTAGCTTCAGATCTCTGTTCCTGAAAAGATGCAATGATTCCAGTGTTTTGGAACAGTACACCAGATGGCACAAGAAAGCTACCAATAAATTCACTGATAGTGCTAAAGACAAAATAATTGTAAAGGATTAAATGGGAGCTGGGCATCCTCCAGGAAAAGACAAACACAAACAAAAACTCAGGTAAGTGAATATAATAAGGCTCTAACAAGATTTGGGGAGTCATTTGATGTTTACATGGCTATAGATATGATTTAATCTGAATGTGGTTTCTCAGTTTACTTCTCTCTTATGATACGTGAGAAGAAACCAGTCAACACTCTTGTTATTTTGAGACAATCTACAAGATGGGGTTTTCCATTTCAATGAACATCTTGTAAAAATGATCAAGGAATTAAAATAAACTAATAATATCATAAGTTAGAACAATAAAATGGCATTAATCAATTTTTACGAAAAGAATAAAAACTTCCCATGTTGTAATTTTATTGTGTCTGCCTCTCTGTGACTTTATTTGGGGTTTTCTTGGCAAAGATACTACAGTGGTTATCCATTTCCTTCTTCAACTCTTTTCACAGATGAAAAAAATAACAACATCGAGACAAATAAGGTTAAGTGATTTGCCCAGGGTCACACAGCTGGTAAGTGGTTGAGGCTATATTTGAACTCATGTCTTCCTGACATGAGCTGGAGCTCTATCCACTATAGTATCAAGCTGACCAAAAACTGCCCATAATTTCCCTAAAATATTCAGTTCACTTAATCAAATATCTATAAAATGCTTACTAATTGCAAGATATTGGAAATTCAAAGAGGGGGAACTGACATAGTCCCCTCCATCAAGGAATTTACACTTTACTGTAGGTAGAGATAGGGTGCAAAAGGATAAGATGTACAAAACTTAAATGGTTAGAAAATAACTAAATGCGAGGAAGAACTCAAAGAGAGTATCAGAACATTATGGAATTGTTTGGCTTTAGAATCTGGATAATCTGACTGTAATATACACATTTTTTCTCTCTAGTTTAATTCAGCTCTTGATCTGGTGGCTGAAGACTGTGGAATATTTGAGGGGTGGTCAGCTAAGATGGCCAAAAGTTTGCTTTATTTAATGAACATATTTTATCAGAAAATTGGTCAAAGATGTCTTGAAACTCCTATGGCCCCTAGAAAAATTTTGGAGCTGCCTTTGGCAACCTTCATTCTAAGCATCTTGTAGTTACTTTTCCTCATAAAGCTCAACCTACCTCTGTTTGAAAATATTTACATAATCTTGATTAGGTCTGTTTTTAAACCCAGTGTTGGTCATTCAAGTGACTTGTGGAGTGGAGTAACCAAGATTTGAAATTGATCTGTTCTTGGTCCAGAGCAATTTCTTCTTTCAAAGGAAACAGCTTTCTGTGTTGGTTCCTCTTTTTTGCTGTTTCTTTTAATGGCACCATTATTCTCCTAGTCACCTTGGCTTGAATCATCAGAATTCTCTTTGACTACCCCATCATTTTTAGTATTATGTCATTACTCAGCTACTCACCAAGTCTATGGTGAACAAAAGTAATAAATAACTCTTAGTATATTTTGCTTCTGTCTGCAACTTTTCATCCCTATGATTAATATTCTTTCAGAAATATATTAGGGCTAAAGAGGTTAAGTGCCACTAGTTAATGACAGAGCTAGGGTTAGAATATACCACATCTACTTTATAATCTAGTAGTTGATAAAACATTATGCCTATGTCCCCTCCCCCAGCTCCCTGATTATCTACACCAAAATATCCCAATATAATGGGAACAATTAAGTTGTCAGATGAAAATGTAAAATATCCGATCAGTTTTTGGAAGCATATAGATTTTTGCTAGCAGATAAAACAGAAATCTAATCAAAATATGATTTTAATAAAAATTCTATAACAGTATTTTTCCTATAAGCTAATAAAATTGTTATTATTTAATAATTTCTGATTCTTTATGACTCCATTTGGGGTTTTATTGGAAAAGATAGTGGGGCAGTTCCTTCTCAGGTAATTTTACAGATGGGGAATTGAGGCAAACTGGGTTAAGTGACTTGCCCAGGGTCACACAACTAATAAGTGTCTGAGGACAGATTTGAACTCAGGAAGATGAATCTTCTTGACTTTAGGCCTGGCACATGATCTACCATGTCACCTAGCTGCCCTAGCTATTAAAATACAATTGGATTAAATCAGAGAGAAGTTTATTTAATTAAAAAATATTCATTATTCACAGTATTAATTTCTTTATCAATCTTTAGGCTGAGAGCTTAAAATTGAGAGCCTGTGATTCCTTACCTTCTGTAAGGAGCCAGATGAAGTTAAGACAGAAGGAAACCATAAAGAATGAAGAAGGCAAGAATTAACTAGCCCAACAAAGATCGTGCCTTATATTCTATGACAAATTGACCAGTTATGAAATATTAGGTGCAACTGACTTCTCTATGAAATCCAGTTTCTTTTCCTACTTCTCCCACCCTACTTCCCAATATAGGAAGAGGCATTAAGATGACCTGACACTTACAGGAGTTGGGTTAATAAAAATAGCTTCCATTTTTAGGTTAAGCTTTTCTCTAGACAGCTTCCTGTTGCTTTGAAAAGCTCTAACCCCTCCTTTTACTTTTCACTCTTCACTCTTCTGCTTGGGTTTAAAGCCTTTTGTCTATTATGCAGCTTCTTCTAAATCAATCTCAGGTCATCACAAAATAACATTTACAAAACCCTATCATTAACATGTACTTATGTAAGATGACTCCTGCTTCAGGAAAAAAAAGGGGGCATGTGCTAATTCACACACAATTGGAGAGGGAGATTTTAGTCAATTTAGTAAGTGGAAGAAAAGACAAATAAGTCAAACAAAAAAGTAAGTGAAAGTCATATTACATAAAAATAAATTACATATGAATAAAGAATAATTTATTAATTTTCCATTTATTGATTGCTTATTTTGCCCTCCCCACATATATATGTACACATATATGTATATGAAACAGAAACTCAAGATGAACAATGACTGATGCAAAAGTGAATAGGAAAAAGAGAGCAGGGAACTTTTTGTGAAAATTTAAAGTATTTTTCATGACCTCAAGCTTCACCATATCATTTTTTTAAACTTCATTTTATTTTTGGTACCAGTAGTCTTCCTGTGATTCTATATGGTGATAATTGTGGAATACCACAATCTCAGAAGAATAAAAATTGTGAATCACCCACTGCTAAGCTGTAGCATATTATCAATGCTGATTTTTTCACAATATAAAATATATCATCAGAGAAATTTATGAACAGAAAAGGAGATCTGGTCTTGTAGAAAGAAGTGAGGTATAACTCACGGCTATCAGGGGTGCAGCTTTGATAT
Source organism: Dromiciops gliroides (assembly GCF_019393635.1). Taxonomy (NCBI): domain Eukaryota; kingdom Metazoa; phylum Chordata; class Mammalia; order Microbiotheria; family Microbiotheriidae; genus Dromiciops; species Dromiciops gliroides. The sequence continues at coordinate 261,147,233 of NC_057861.1, forward strand.
CTATATACGTTAGAAGATCTCCAGGAAGTGCCCTGGCCCAACAAATGGGTTTTTGTGGAAAATTAACAGGAGGTCATGGATAGGAATTGTGCAGGAAGAGATAATATGATCTTCACCATTGGAGAGCACTCTCATAAATGAGATTACAGATCTAACAGCATTGAATTATATTTATCAGTTAAATACCTACTATGTGCCAGGGTGTATTGGGTGTACAGGGAGGACTAACACCTCTGGTATGAGGGTTTGCTGAGCCCTTTTTGTGGTTGCTCATCCATCTTTGGTGTCTACCTGTCACCCAACTCGCACCTCTGGCTCCAAGAAGCTTTAGTATGCACAGCAACCACACCCTGGTAAAACTGATTGGGTAAATGGGTTAAACAAGGTTGAGGGAAACCAACAGACATCAAACCCATAGGAGAATTAGGGTCTACCCCAAACATGTGAAGGCTTCCCTCTCATGGAATGGGTGAATGAGAGGAATTTGTTCCAATGGTTATGAAGGCAGCTGAAGCAGGTGCTGTGCAATGCATAGAGCTTGGTCAGATATAAAAAATACCAAGTCATCCACTACATCCTAGGCCATCACTGATTGTTCTGACTCTTGTCTTGTCAGTGAGGCTAATGACTTGACCATGCAACTGACTCACTTAAATCCATTCACCCATGAGTTGAGATATCATCTCCATGATGTCATTGGTCCTCTTCAAAAATGAAGGAGAGACAACAGCTATATAGCAGGCATTATGATAGACCCTAGTGACAGAAGTAAAAAAAAATGAAGCAATTCTTGCTAACAATGAGCTAACAAAAATAAGTGCAACATAAATAAAGTTAATAAATACATATGCACAAAATACTATGTAAATACATACACGCATACATACACAGTGCTTTAATACAAGGTAATGTGGAAAGAAGAACACTGTTGCTGGGAGTGGGGAGGATCAGGAAAAGTTTTATAAAGAAGACAGTGTCTATGATTCATCATAAAGGAAGAGAGAGACTTTATGAGGTAGAGGTAAGTAGCGGGTATATTCCAGGCAGGAGTGTGCTGGAGCTGGCTCATACAGGTTCATGAAAGCAAATTGTTATATTTTTTCAGTATAAGTGTTTACACCATAGAAATTGGCAAATGCTACAAATCTGAGCTTGATTTATTGTTTTTTGGTTGCCTAGACTTATGAAGGGGGTGGAGAAAATGGTAATAATGGTAGGTTAAACTTAAAAGTGTTTCATGTATGCATTATTTTTTCTGGAGAGCACTTGTTAAAAATGTTTCTCAACACAGCCCTTATTCCAGGCAGGCCAGTCAGAAAACACGAAAGGGAAATGGAGTTTTGTAAGTGTGGAATAATTGTTAACCATATAATTCATTTGGTACTTATCATATGCCATCTAATGAAACTAAATATGTGGAGGAGACAGGTAAGTGGGAGGATGGAATAGGTCAGTTTGACTCTGAGTTTGGAAACCTGGATGACTGAAAAGATGGTCATGTCCTCAATGAAAAATGGAAGTTAAGAAGAGGGGAGAGTTTGGGATATGTGAATGGATATTGCTCATAATCTTTTACCATTCTCTGTAAAACTAAGTTTATGCCATTGGATGCCATACAATTTCTCTCCAGTTGACAAAGAATCGACTATTTTTTTGTGCAGGCTGATTCTGGACGTTTTTGCTTTTCTTGTAATTTGTTTACATGAACTAAACTTTGTTAAGATACATTGATACTCTGTCATTTATCCATTTACAACTTTTCGGTGTCAATACCTTATTTCAATAGATCAGGTTGTTATAAGTGCATTCTATATCAAGCATCTTATTTTTATTCTTTCTTCTAATTTGATATTATCATATCTTTGATCTAACAAATTCATGGCCTTGTCTTTATTATATAGCTAATTGATTTACAAATGAACCCCAACACTGGTACCTAGAAGATTTCTGTTCATTAAAACATAATTAAATTTATTGTAGTTTTATTTGATACTTGCCATGTTTAGGGTTTTATTTTTTCTTAATACTTAAAAGTCAAGCTCCCATAAGATCTCTAATTATTTGCCCATTCTCATTTCTTATTCTGTGCCATATATTCCAACATATTTTTCATCATCCTTCCCTAGGTTCATCTTCAAATTGTAGTTACCAAATGCTAAATATTACATTTATTTACTTTAGGGGATCCTATCAAATTCCCATAATTTCTTTCCTTTATCCTTTGAACTTGATATTTGTTGCATAATCTTCATTTATCTTCATGGTTTCATGATAATCATTTGGCAAATGCTTATCATATAATCAAGTGCTTCATAAAATGACACTTTTTGCTTTTGGATGTATGATAAAAATTAATCCAATTTCATTACATAGCTTTCTAAGGAGAACATATGAGTTATACTCATATTGAGCTGAAATTGCCATTTGTTTTTTGGTTTTGTTTCCCCATTGTCTCTCTTCTTTGCCCTATCTGCAGCCTTGGTGATTCCAGAGTTCATTTAGGTTGACCAGGCATTGAAAAGACCCACCACCAATATCTAGTTAAGAACTGACTCACCACCAGCATTTCTAGACACAAGGAAAGATCCACTGGAGGAGTCATTTCTTGTCTTTCCCTAAACTTTTTCTAACATATTCAGGTCACACATCATGTGTGAGAGATACAGTCATCAGTCTTATTCTTTATGGTCAGATGGCTGACCATGAGGCCTTATTATCTACCTTCTCACTTTCTTTTGAGCTTCTCCTGGCCTTACCATACACTCTGCCAATATGCCCTGAAAACTTTTGACACTGTCCTATGACCTGTTTATGTAACTTAGGGACCCTTGGGACTTTCCATCTATCCCACTACTAGAATCATCAGACTTTAGGAACTTTCCATCTTCCCTACATTTAAATTTTCCTTTACGTGTGGTCTCTCCCAACTAAAGTGTTAGCTTCTTGAGAATGAACTCTCAAGCTTTTTTCCCCCCTATTAATATCCTTCATGTTCTGCATAGTGCTTGGCACACAGTAAACACCCAAAAGTTTTTTCATTATGTATCGATTCATTCATTTATAGGATGAATGTCAAGACTGACATTCACTTCATTCAATATATGATTTGGTCATTCCAGAAATCATTATATTCAATTACTAGGCAAGTATTTTACATTTAGAATATCCCCAATCTACATTAATGCTTACCAAATCACACCTAAACTGAGGTTCTTTGTACTGTGTTTCTTTTTCTACCATGCAATTATCATCATGGCAGAAGAGTAACACAGAAGTGGGGGCCACAAAGACAGAAAAGAGATCTTTCCTGCCCTCAATGTGCTTACATTTTATTAGGGGAGATAACATGTTCACACACATATTAATATAAATACATACACACATACAAACATGCACATAAATACAAACACATATATGGAGAGAGAGAGAGAGAGAGAGAGAGAGAGAGAGAGAGAGAGAGAGAGAGAGTGAGTACTTCATCACTTGGAATTTCTTGTTTCCTTCAAAACTTGGTTCAGATGCTATCTTCTATATGAAACTTTCCTTTACTCCTCCAGCTACTAGGACCTTCTCCTATAAAATTTTGTTATAAAATTAGGGTTAGGGTTGTGTGATTTTCTTCAGTTCTTTTAAGTAGAACATGGGTAGAAATAAGAGGGCATATGGGTGGATTGATCTAGGTTTGACTATTGATTATTGACTGTGGATTATGACTATTGATTATTCCTGATTCCTAAATATTATTCCTGACTCCTCATCTAGGGCGAATGATCTAGGTTTGGGGTGTGAGAATCAGTAAGACAATGGGTCAAGAGAGCAGTATACATTGTGCTTAGAGAGTTACCTAGAATCATTTGCCTATTTTCACAGAATATATTTTTTTCTTTTCTTTTCTTTTCCTTTCTTTTTTTAGGCAATTGGGGTTAAGTGACTTGCCCAGGGTCACACAGCTAATAAGTGTTAAGTGTCTGACGCCAGATTTGAACTCAGGTCCTCTTGACTCCAGGGCCGGTGCTCTATCCATTGCGCCACCTAGCTGCCTCTACGGAATATATTCTTAAAACTAAATTTAAATTTAGAATGGCTCTCAAATCCTTCAAATCAATACTTTTGGAGCAAATATAACTTTGCTATTCAGACAGAAAAACAAATGGAAAACATTGTAAGTGAAAGTAGCAGGGGGTTGATGGAGGTAGTATGTTGGATTAATAAATTAGGCTTCTGTGAGAGGAGTTATCATTGTGAAGTCTACTTACATTATTTTTATGCAAGGGGGGATTATAATGTCCTTTCAGGACAATTATAATTATAATACCATTTTTAGGACAATTCTCTCTTTCAGGACACAATTAATTCCCACCTAATGCATATTAGCTCTTTGACAAGTTTATAATGGTGCAGTACTTTGGATATCTTCTTTAAAAAGTAATCATGGTCATTTACCTTGTTTGACCCCTATGCTTAATTTGCAGTCCTATCAATTACACATAATAAACCTTATTAATCCTCAAGAATCATTATATCATGCCCTCCTCGGATAAAAGAATGCTTCATTTTTTTTTTCTGGCCCATATACCCATATGTAGAGATACAAGTGTTTGGATTTCTAATGATCCACTAAAAAGCCATTTTTAGACTAATTTCTTGCTTTTTTGGATCTCTCCATGAAATCTTCTCTGTTTCTTTCATGGTATTTTCTGTATCTAGATCTTCTAATGGTATCAGAAGCTATTTTCTGCCATTTCTGTGGTTTGAAAATTTTCTTCTTCCGTGCTAGCTGAGTCTCATTAGTCTGGAGTAGTTGGGAAGGGCTTGAAAACCAGATAACTCTCAGCAATCTTTGGGTAGATGTACATGTCTTATATAGCAAACTCCCTTAATTTTCCTTCCCCTATCATCCCCTTTGGTTTCTGAAAGCAAGCCTGGAAAATCAGTTGATGTCCCTGGTCTGATGCTTTTGTTCCATGGCCCCAATATTCTCTTTCTACTCCTGTAGACTGAATCCCAACAGGATACTCTGGCTCAGACTTAGCAATACTCAAACTCTATTCCCTCCAGATTCCTCATATTCCATACTAGAAGCTTCCTGATATCCATCCTTCTCCCCAATGGGAACACTATCATTTTTTCTAAATAAAGAAACCAGATTTTATTTCATGTTCTGTAAGCAACAAACATAATATAAAAGTAAATGATTTTTTTTTTTGGTGAGGCAATTGGGGTTAAGTGACTTGCCCAGGGTCACACAGCCAGTAAGTGTCAAATGTTTGAGGCCGGATTTGAACTCAGGTCCTCCTGAATACAGGGCTGGTGCTCTATCCACTGTGCCACCTAGCTACCCCTAAAAGTACATGATTTTTAATCCCAGGTCCATCATAGTGATTGAAGGCAACACAATGAATGGCTTTTTTCCCCTTAGTAATAATAATTAACATTTATATGGTACTTTAAGGTTTGTATGGCACTTTTGCATACATTATCTCATTTGATCAGGCTAGGTGGCACACTGAATAGGTTGCTTGACCTAAAGTCATGAAGCCTTGAGTTCAAATCTGGTCATACACACTTACTATCTGAGCAAATCAGCCTCTGTCTCAATTTCCTTATCTGTAAAATGTGATGTTAATAGCATATACTTTCCAGGGTTGTTGTGAGAATAAAATAATATTTATAAAGCACTTTGCAACCCTTAAAGCACTATATAAATGCTAGCTATTATTATAACAACTTTGTGAAGTAGATGAAATTATCATCCCCATTTTAAAGATGAGGAAACTAGCATTAAGATAGATTAATTGACTTCTCAGGTTCACATAAGGATAAGTGGTTAAGGCTGAATTTGAACTCAAATCTTATTTTTTGTTTGTTTTTACAGGGCAATGAGGGTTAAGTGACTTGTGCAGGGTCACACAGCTAGTAAGTGTCAAGTGTCTAAGGTAGGATTTCAACTCAGGTCATCCTGAATCCAGGGCCGGTGCTTAATCCACTGCTCCACCTAGCTGCCCGAACTCAGGTCTTTTTTTTTTTATCCAAAAGTATTTAAAAAAATTTTTTTTTTACATATAAGGTATTTTATTTTTTCCATTACATGTAAAGATAGTTCTCAACTTTTGTTTATGCAAGCTTTACAATTTCAGATTTTTCTCCCTCCCTCCCCTCCCTCCCCCCTCCCCTAGACAGCAGGTAATCTGATATAGGTTATATCTATATATCTCTATACATATACATATAGATGTATATATATATACACACACACATATATATATCCATAATAACATTAATCCTATTTCTGCATTAATCCTGTTATAAAAGAAAAAATCAGAGCAGTAATGCAAAACCTCAAAATAGAAAAAAAAAAACCCAGCATCCAAAACAAAAGAAATAGTATGGTTCAATCGGCATCTATACTCCACAGTTCTTTTTTTTTTTCTTGGATTTGGAGATCCTCTTCTATCATGAGTTCCCTGGAACTCTTCTGTACCATTGCATTGGTGTGAAGAATATCACAGTAGGTCAACACTCAATGTTGATGGTACTGTGTACAATGTTCTTCTGGTTCTGCTCATCTCACTCATCATCAGCTCAGGCAAGACCCTCCAGGTTTCTCTGAACTCCTCCTGCTCATCATTTCTTACAGCACAATAGTATTCCATTGTATTCATATACCACAACTTATCCAGCCATTCCCCAATTGATGGGCACCCCCTCAACTTCCAATTCCTTGCTACCACGTAAAGAGCAGCTATAAATATTTTTGTACATGTGGGTCCCTTTCCCCCTTCCATGATTTCTTTGGGAAAAAAACCTAAAAGTGGAATTACTGGGTCAAAGGGTATGCACAGCTTTATCGCCCTTTGGGCATAATTCCAAATTGCTCTCCAGAATGGTTGGATCAGTTCACAGCTCCACCAACAATGAATTAGTGTTCCAATTTTCCCACAGCTTCTCCACCATTTATTATCTTCTTTTTTTTTGTCATTTTAGCCAATCTGATAGGTGTCAGGTGGTACCTCAGAGTTGTTTTAATTTGCATCTCTCTAATCATTAGAGATTTAGAGCATTTTTTCATATGGGAATAGATAGCTTTGGTTTCTTCATCAGAAAACTGCCTGTTCATATCCTTTGACCATTTCTCAATTGGGGAATGACTTGGATTCTTATAAATTTGATTTAGTTCCCTATATATTTTAGAGATGAGGCCTTTATCAGAAGTACTGGCCTCAAAAATTGTTTCCCAGCTTTCTGCCTCCCTTCTAATTTTGGATGCATTGCTTCTGTTTGTACAGAAATTTTTAAATTTAATATAATAAAAATCATCCATTTTGCATTTTATAATATACTCTATCTCTTGTTTGGTCAAAAACTGTTTTCCTTTCCAAAGATCTGATAGGTAGACTATTCCTTTCTCTCCTAATTTACCTATGGTATCACCTCTTATGTCTAAATCGTGTATCCATTTTGACCTTATTTTAGTATAAGGTGTAAGATGTTGGTCTATGCCTAATTTCTGCCATACTATCTTACAGTTTTCCCAGCAGTTTTTGTCAAATACTGGAACTCAGGTCTTCTTGACACCAAGTCCTGCACTCAGACAACTGTGCCACCTAGCTGCCTCTATTTGGCCATCTGTTAAAAAATTGATAATAATAATAGCTTCATAACAAAGCACTTTATAGATAAAATCATATTTGGTTCTCATGATAGTTCTGTGACTTAGGTAGGACAAATACTATTATCCCATTTTAAAGACAGGCAAACTGAAGCGAAGAGAGATTAAATAACTCACTGTAATTAATATGTGACAGAGTCGAGATCAAAGCTCAGATCATCTGATTCCAATTTCCAGATACATTCTACCATATCACAGCTTTTTCTATAATTATATGAAAAGCTTATAACATTCACTTGAATATGCTTTTTGTGATGATAAAAATGTCATAATATGTATTTATTACATTAAATGTTAAATAAATATTTATTTAATATAATAAATATTTATGGAATGAATTATAGCATGGTAGAGCTAATTATATAATTACAAAAGAATTTGTGTTATGTTGCATTTTTCCCTATGAAAAAATCTAGTTTTGGTATCTTATTATGGTAAGGAACTGACTGTGGGTTCTTATGGGCTATGATAGTAGAGTGCAAATTCTGCTAGGTTCTATCATATTAAAACTATCATGAAAAAGCTTCAGTTATGGTCATTGTGATAGACAATGACTGTTGTCTAAGGGCCAATCTTGCTAAGTATGGAAAAACTCATCAATATTAGGCTGTGCAAAGGAAAATAAATTCTTTGGCCACGGAAACCCATGAATCAAAGAGAAATACAGAATGGTTCTGGATTTGTCCTTCTGCTCCTATAGTGATGGTGGTATGGTGACATAAAAGTGACAAGGGATCATGTGGGTTTTTTTTTGTGTTAATTGTTATTAGTACTCTAAATATGAAAATATTTTCTAATGACTAAGAATTTAATATATGAGGGTATCAAAATCATAAAAAAACACTTCACATTTTCACTACAAATGAGACCAGAAGAAAAAGAAATCTGCAACTAAATAGGTGACTCACAGGTTACCTAGAGAGAAGTGAATAAAGGAATTGTTGAGTTGCTTTTAATGGTATTTAAAAGAGACATCATACCATGAAATATTTGATCATCTCAATTTATAGGGTTTACATTGAGCATAAATAAAAAAGCCATTAAGATAGTTGCAATTTAGGTGCCAACATCTGTTACAGAAAATAAGGAGGTAAAAAAGTTACAAAATTAAATAGGGCTTGCTAGAACCTGTTAGTTAAATCAATATATACATTAAAACTTGGTAACTTCATTGCAAATTTGAGAATGGGGAGGATGGCAAAAAAAGTGTACAATATTGTATCTTAGATTCAAGAAATAAAAGAAGGCAATGCCTTCTGGATTACATAGAAACCTCATCCCTATTTGTCAAGAATAATATCTTCTTTTTTTATTTATTTAGAATTTAAATTGTCTACAATTACATAAAAAAACAATTTTAACATCTGTTTTTAAAACTTTGTGTTCCAAATTCTCTTTCTCCCCCCGCTCCTGTAAGAAGGCAAGCAATTCAGTATGCTATACATGTGTAGTCATGCAAAGCATTTTCATAGTAGTTAGGTTGTGAAAGAAAACAGACAAAAAACCCAAGAAAAATAAAGTAAAAAAATATACTTCAATCTGTATTTAGACACCATCTGATCTTTCTCTGAGTATGGATATGATTTTTCATTATGTCTTTCAGAATTGTCTTGGATCATTGTATTTCTGATTATAGCCAAGTCATTCACAACTTATCTTACAATATTGTCATTACTTTGTACACAGTACATTTCACTTTATATTATGAAGCTCATGTAAATCTTACCAGTTTTTTTCTGACAGCATCCTTCTCATCATTTCTCCATAGCACAATAGTATTTCATCACAATCATATACTATGACTCATTCAGCCATTCTCCAATTCATGGGTATCCCATCAATTTCCAATTATTTTCCACAAGAAAAGAGCTGATATATATATATATATATATATATATATATATATATATATATATATATCCTTTTCTTTTTCTTTTCTTTTTTTTTTTTTGCAGGACAATGGGGGTTAAGTGACTTACGTCCTTTTCTTTTTCTTTTTTTTTTTTGCAGGGCAATGGGGGTTAAGTGACTTGCCCGGGGTCACACAGCCAGTGTCAAGTGTCTGAGCCTGGATTTGAACTCAGGTACTCCTGAATCCAGGGCCGGTGCTTTATCCACTGCACCACTTAGCTGCCCCTTTTCCTTTTTTATATTTATTTTTGGATACCAACCCAGTAGTGGTATTACTAGGTCAAAGAGTATGCATGGCTTTATAGCCCTTTGGCCATAATTCCAAATTGCTCTACAGAATGGTTGAATCTGTTTACAATCCACTAACAGTGCATTATCATTTTCCTGGTATCTCCTACATTTGTCATTTTACTCTGCTGTTCTGTTATCCAATCCAATAGGTATGAGGTATGAGGTTGACTTGCATCTTTGTAATTAATAGTGAGTTATGGCATTTTTTCATATGGCTATAGCATTGATTATTTCACCTGAGACCTATTAATATATATTGATTATTTATCAGTCAGGGAATGGCTGTTATTTCAATAAATTTGAATCAGTTCTTTATGTGTTTGAGAAATGAGGCCTTTATCAGACAAACTTGCTTTAAATTTTTTTCCACACTTACCATTGCTAACTGTATTTCCCTCCCCACACCATTTACACTATTTTCTTCTCTTTTTAATTTTTTTTTACATAATAGATTTTATTAATAGCAAGAACAATAAAATCATATTATTTTGTGAAGAGATGCAGACAAAGCTTTTGACAAGGTACAGCACACATTCCTCTTAGAAATATGAAGCCTAGAAATAAATGCAAAATGCAGCTACTGTGAAGTTCCACCTCACACTCATCAGATTGGTAGAGCCGACAAAAGAGTAAAATGATAAATAGTGGAAGGGCTATGGAAAAGTAGATACATTAATACACAGTTGATGAAGCTGTGTCCTGGGCCACCCATTCTTTAGAATTTTTTCCCCAAATTACATGTAAATACAAATTTTGACATCAATTTTTAAAACCTTTTGTGTTCCAAATTCTCTTCCTCCATCTCTCCTGACCAAAAAACTCAAGCAATTCAATACAAGCTATATATGATCGGTCATGCAAAACATTTCCACATTAGCCAGGTTGTGAAAGAAAACAGACAAAAACAAAACTTCAGATAAAGGAACTAACAAAAAATTATTGGGCCACCCATTCTTTTTTTTTTTTTTTTGACATGGGCCACCCATTCTTGAAAATAATTTGGAACCACGCTGAGATATTTACTGAACTGTGCTTACCCTTTGACCCAGCAACAATACTACTAGGTCCAAAGGAATCAAAGAAAGATGAATAGTACCCATACATATAAAAATATTTCTAACAGCTTTTTTTTTTGGTTGCAAATAATTGGAAACTGAGGAGATTCCCAACAATTTTGGAGTGGCTGAAAATGTTATGGTATACAAAAATGATGGAAAAGTATTGTAATATATGAAACCATCAAAGGAACCTTTTCAGAAAACCTGGGGAAGATCAGGAGAAAAATACATCCAATGACAGCATTGGTTTTTTAAAAACTTTTATTTAGAATTTTCCCCAATTTACATGTAAAAAAAATTTCACGTTGATTTTTTTTTTTTTTTTGGTGAGGCAATTGGGGTTAAGTGACTTGCCCAGGGTTATACAGCTAGTAAGTGTTAAGTGTCTGAAACCGGATTTGAACTCAGGTCCTCCTGAATCCAGGGCTGGCACTTTATCCACTGTGCTGCCTAGCTGCTCCTCACATTGATTTTTTAAAACTTTGTGTTCTAAATTTTCTTCCTCCTTCCCTCCTCAACCCTCCCTATGAAATCGAGCTATTTAATATAGGTCATGCATGTGCAGCTATATAAAACATCTTCAAATTAATCAGGTTGTGAAATAAAATAGACAAAATAACTTTAGAAAGAGGAGATAACAAATAAAACTATACTTCAATCTGTATTCAGATATCATCAGTTCTTCCTTTGTTGATGGTTTGCATTTTTCATACATCTTTCTGATAACATTCTGCTCATTATTTCTTTCACAGTTACTATTGCTAACTGTATTACCCTACATCTTATTCCCTCCCCTTGATATTTACTCTATTTTCTATCTTCCTATGCCCTATCCCTCCTCAAAAGTGTCTTGCTTTTTACTGCCCTCTCCCCCAATCTGCCTTTCCTTCCTTAGCCTCTCCCATCCCCTTATCTCCTTCCCCTCCCACTTTCCCTCAGGGGAAAAATATTACTATACCCACTTGAGTGTGTATGCTATTCCCTCTTTGAGCCAAATTCTGATGAGAGTAAGGTTCGCTCACTCCCCTGCTACCTCCCCATCTTCCCCTCCACTCCATAATATTTTTCTTGTTTCTTTTATGTGAGCTCCTTTCCCTCAGTCTACCTCTCCCTTTCCCTTTCTTCCAGTGCATTAAAATGTCATCCTGGATCAGCTAGGTGACACAGTGGACAAAGCACCAGCCCTGGACCCAAGAGGCCCTGAGCCCACATCTGGCCCCAGAAATAAGCTGCCCCACCCAGCCTGCCACACAAAAACCAAGGATAAACAAAAAATAAATGCTTTACAGATATCATCCCTTCATATTCAATTCACACATGTGCCTTCTTAATCAATATATTCCTTTCAGCCCTTATACCAAGACAGTTCTTATGAGTTAGAAGTATCATCTTTCCATGTAGGAATGTAAATAGTTTAACCTTTTAATATCCTTCATGATTTCTTTATCCTGTTTATCTTTTTATGCTCCTGTAGGGTCTTGTATTTGAAAGTCAAATTTTCTATTCAGTTCAGATCTTTTTATCACGAATGCCTGAAAGTGCTTTTTTTCATTGAAGTCCTATTTTTCCCCCTGAAAGATTATACTCATTTTTGCTGGGTAGGTGATTTTTGATTGTAGTCCCTGTTCCTTTGCCCTCTGGTATATCATATTCCATGCCCTCCAATCCTTTAACGTAGAAGCTGCTAGATCTTGTTTTATCCTTACTGTAGCTCTATAGTTTTTTAATTGCTTTTTTTCCCTAGCTGCTTGCAATATTTTCTATTTGACTTGGGATTTCTGAAATTTGGCTATAGTATTCCTGGAAGTTTTCCTTTTGGGATCTCTTTCGGGAGGTGATTGGTGGATTTTTTTCAATTTCTATTTTACCTTCTACTTCTAGAATATTAGGGCAATTTCCCCAGACAATTTCTTGGAAGATGATGTCTAAACTCCTATTTTGATCATGGATTTTAGGTAGTCCTATGATTTTCAAATTATCTCTCCGGGATCTATTTAAAAATTTTTTTTGGGGGGAGGTAGGGCAATGAGGGTTAAGTGACTTGCCCAAGGTCACACAGCTAGTAAGTGTCAAGTGTCTGAGGTCAGATTTGAACTCAGGTCCTTCTGACTCCAGGGCTGGTGCTTTATCCACTGTGCCACCTAGCTGCCCTATCCTGGATCTATTTTACAGGTCAGCTCTTTTTCCAAGGAGATATTTCATATTGCCCTCGATTTTTTTTTATTCATTTGGATTTGCTTTACTGTGTCTAGGTTTCTCATGAAGTCACTAGCTTCCATTTGTTCAATCCTAATTCTTAGGCAATTATTTTCTTCAGAGAGCTTTTGTATCTCCTTTTCCACTTGGCTTTTCAAGCTGTTGACTTTTTTCTCATGAGTCTACTGCATTGCTCTCATTTCTCTTTCCATTCTTTCTTCCACCTCTCTAAATCTTCCTTCTATCTCTCCTACTTTCTCTTTAAAGTCTCTTTTTCAGCACTTCCATGTCCTGAGACCAATTCATATTTTTCTTGGAAGCTTTGGATGTTGGGTTTTTGACTTTATTATTATCTTCTTTGGAGGGTTTATTCTGGTCTACCCCTCCTCCAAAGAAACTGTCTGTTGTCCATTGTTTTCTCTGCTTACTCATCTCGATCCGGGAACAGATGTCTGATTGAAATCTGATTCTCTATGGTCAGAAGCTTGGTGTGCCTGTGCCCCTCCCTCACTGGGCCACTGCTACTTAAGTCAGCTTACTGGTTCAGAGTATGGGTGCTCCACCTTAACTCTACCAGGTACCACAACCACTTCACCCTGGCCAACTGATGAACCCCATCATTGGTCCACAAGTCGAGCCTCAGAAGAATCTGCTGGTGCTGAAGACTATGTGGTCCTGGAGGCATGGCCTTTCCTAGGCTGGGTCTGCACCATGTGCCAAGCTCTTCTCTTAGCCTGAACAGAAGGTGATCCCAGTCCCCTAATTAAGCCATCTTTAGCTGAAAAATAGTCTCACTCTGTTCTTTTGTGCATTGGGCTGCTCTGGAAGTTGTCTTATGGCATTATTTTTGGAGTGTGTGGATGGGTTTGTCAGGAGCTCAGGGGAGTCACAGCCTTTCCTCTGCCATCTTGGCTTTGACCCCCCCCCCCCCATCTCTATTTTCTATCTCCTTTCACTCTGTATCTTTTTAAGGGTTTTGCTTCTTACTGCCTCCTTGCCCAATCTGCTCTCCCTTCTATCACTCCCTCCCCCATCATACCCTTCCCTTCCTACTTTCCTACAGGGTAAAGTAGATGTCTATACCTAATTGAATGTTTATGTTATTCCCTCTTTGAGCCAATTCTGATGAGTGAAGTTCACTCACTCCCCCACACCCTCCCCCATCTTCCCCTTCTCTTTATAAGCTTGTTCTTGTTTCTTTTATGTGAGAAATTTTACCCTATTCCATCTTTCTCTTTCCCTTTCTCCCAGTGCATTTCCCTCTTCACCCATTATTTTTTTAGATATTATGCTTTCTCATTCAACTCCCACCAGTGCTCTCTGTTTAAATATACTCCATCCAATTGCCCTAATAGTGAGAAAGTTCTTATGAGTTATGAGTATCATATTCCCATGTAGGAAAGATGTTATCTAATCACTTTTTTGTTTTGATCATGACTTTCAGGTAATCCAATAATTTTCAAATTATCTCTCCTGGATCTATTTTCCAAGTCAGTTGTTTTTGCAATGGGATATTTCCCATTGCCTTCTATTTTTTTCCATTCATTTGGTTTTGTTCTATTGTTTATTGATTTATCATAAAATCATTAGCTTACATTTGCTCAATCCTAATTTTTAAAGTGTTATTTTCTTCAGTGAGCTCTTGTACCTCCTTTTCCATTTGGCTAATTCAGCTTTTCAAGGCATTCTTTTCCTCATTGTTTTTTTCTACCTCTTTTACCATTTGGCCTAGTCTGGTTTTTTTTAAGGTATTATTTTCTTCAATATTTTTTGTGTGTGTCTCCTTTACCAAGCTATTGACTTTTTACATGATTTTCTTTTTTTCTTGCATTACTCTCATATCTCTTTCCATTTTTTCCTCTGCCTCTCTTACTCCATTTTCAAAATCATTTTTGAGCCCTTCTATGGTCTGAGTCCAATTCATATTTTTCTTAGAAGTTTTGGATATAGGTGCTTTGACTTTGTTATCTTCTTCTGAAGGTATATTTTGATCTTCCTTGCCATTATAGTAAATTTTTTACGTTTAGAAATTTTTTCTCTCTGCTCATTTTCCCAGCCTATTTCTTGACTTTTAACTCTTTGTGGGACACTGCTTCCAGGATGTTGGGCACAGTGTCCAAAGCTTCAGGGGGTTCTTCAGGGGAATTGTGTAGCTATTTTCAGAGATAATTTGGGGGACTTGTAAGTTTTTAGGTCTTCCAAGGCGGTATGATTTAAGAAGAGGGATGTTTACTCCTGTCCTGGCCTGTGCTCTGGTCTGATAGCAACCGCAAGCCTACTTTTTCTGCACTGGAACTATCAGTAGAAAATAGCTCTGCTGTAGATTCAAGCTCTGATATGCTAGTGCTCCTCCCTGGCCTGGGATGGTCACCCAAGACTGTGACCTCGATCTAAGTATAGGTAACACAGCAAAAAGACCCTTCTAATCTCCTTCTGGCCAACTGTTCAACCCCTTTATCCTCTGTGGAATGAGTTCCAGAAGCAGGTGCTGCTGCTTCTGATTCAGTAGCTCCTAAGGCCTGTTCCTAGTTTGCAGTGGCCTGTACTAGACTGCACTCTACTGTCACCCTGGTACAATGGACCTTCATGTGGACCTTCTAAGTTGTCTTTGACTGGAAAATTATTTCACCCTGTTCTTTTTGTCAGTTTTGCTGCTCCAGGAATTGCATTATGGCATTACTTTAAGGTATTTGAAGGGGTACTTGGGAAGCACTCAGGAGAGTCACTGTTTTTCCTCTGTCATCTTGGTTCCACCCTCATGAATTATATTTTCAATGATGTATTGGACACAGTGAGCAGTGAATAGCAGCAAAAAATTATCTCAATACATAGGAAACAATGGACTTTGATATGGAGAAGGTCTAACCATTAATTTATTAAGACAAAGTTCAATATCAATGCCAAATTAGAAGAAAGACTAAAAAAAGATGATATGCCCTGAATTGAAAACAATTCTATCGTGACCTATTAAAATGTATAGTTGGCAATTAAAAAAAATTAAAGTATAACAATCAATATGGGATGGAAATCAATTAATTAATTAATTAATCCATCTAGATAGCAATCTATTTATCCATTTATTAACTTAGCTATCTATTCATTCATTTATATATCTATCCATTCATTTACTCATCTATCTATCTATCTATCTATCTATCTATTCACTTATTTATTTATCTATTTACTTATTTATTTACTCATTTATTTATGTATTCATTTACTTATTCATTCATTTCTTTATTCATTCACTTATTTATCTATCTATCCATCTATTAATTATCATTCATTCATTCATTTATTTATCAGTTTATCTATTCATTCATTCATCTATCTATCTATCTATCTATCTATCTATCTATCTATCTATTTTGGTGAGGCAATTGGGGTTAAGTAACTTGCCCAGGGTCACATACCTAGTAAGTGTCAAGTGTCTGAGGCCGGATTTGAACTCAGGTACTCCTGACTTCAAGGCCGGTGCTCTATCCACTGTGCCACCTAGCTGTGCCCTATATCAACATTTCTATAACAAATTACTATTGCTATCAATGACATACTTTATGTATGTTAACATTGATTACATAATTTCCTTACATGTTAACAAAATACCTTATGATGTTCTTATGCAAAAGATGGAGAGATCTAGGCTAGATAAATACACAGTTAGAAGGATTTGGAACTGGTTAAATGATTAAGCAATCAATAACTTGATGTCAATTTGGAAGGAGAAGTCTAGAAGAGCAGTCTGTGGTTCCTTACTTGGCCTGGTGCTGTTTGATACCTTTTTCAGTGATATTTTGGTTATGGTATTATTCAAGAAACAAGAAAGATGATTTATCATAAGTATTCATATTATAAGACTAGGATGGATAGCTAAACCATTAAATGATAGAGATAGGGATTCAAAGAGATCTTAACAGCCTAGAACATTGGAACAAATAAAATACAACAACATTTATTTTAAAGTTTTAAACATGGGTCCACAAAGTCAAATTCATGAGTAAAAGATAAGGAAGGTGTGACTAGAGAGCAGTCAAGATAGTGACATTTTCCAGATGCTCAGTTTTGTAGATAAGATTATGCTAACCATATTAAGCCCCATAACTGCATTTCTCAAATGAAATCATGTCATTCAAAGGAGTGTAGCCTAAAATACATAGTAGAACATTGATTTTTGATTTTCCAGTTACTTATCTAAGAATTTGAGGGCTGAAAGGGACTTTTGTGGTCATCTAGTCCAACCCACATACAGAAGGAATCCTATTATATCATATCCTATATGTCAGGTAAGGGTAGCAAGGTGGCTCAGTGGGTATAGTACTAGCCCTTAAGTTGGGAGGAACTGAATTCAAATCTCACCTCAGAAATTTACTAGCTATGTCACCCTGGGCAAGTCACTTAACCCCAATTGCCTTAAACATCCAGGGCCATCTCCAGTCATCCTGATATATATCTTGCCACTGTACCCAGATATCTGTGGAGGAAAGAGTGAGGTTGGTGACCTTGAACAGCCCTCCCTCACTTAAATTCAATTCAGTGCAAGTCATGACATCACCCTGATGTCATGATCCTCTTTGGGAATGAAGGGCAAACAACTATAAGTCATATACACTCCACTTAAAGAATTTCTAGGAGAAAATTGTTACCTCTTAAGGTAACACTTTTGAACTGTTTTTTTTTTTGGAAATATTTTTGAACTGTTTTAACAGTTATATTTCCCCCCAAACCTCAAGCTTAAATTTTTGTCTTTGCAAATTTCATCTACTGTTTGGGTTCTATGTTCTGCGGCGAAATAGAACAAGTTGAATCTTTCTTCCATATGAGAATCTTCCAAATACTTGAAAATAGCTATCAGGTATGTATCCCTTGAGTTTCCTCATCCCTGGGTTAAACATCTCTAGTATGTGTGTATACACGCACACACACACACACACACATATTTAGAACAGTTTCCATTCAACCTTATTTGTGCCATCATATATAGGAAAAGTTTATATTTTCTACCCAAGTATAAGACTTCATAGATCTCTCTACTGACTTTTATTTTGTTAGATTCAGTCTAGTTAGATAACTTGTACCAGTTATTTGTCTTCCCAGAACTTGATGAGCATGGCATCTGTATCTCTAAGTCATTTTCAAAAATGTTACATAGCCCAGATCTTTAAGGTACTTTACTAGAGATTTCCTTTTACATTGACATTGATCTAAACAACTAATTTTTTAGTCTGAGTTAGGTCACCCAACCAATTCTGAACTTCTCTAACTGCACTATCTTCTAGTCCACCTTTCACTACCTTCTCCACATGAATAGTAGGAGATTCACTATTAAAAAAAAATTTGCTAAAATCTAGGTAAACGCTATCCACTGAATTGACTCATCTGCTAGCTTAGTGGTTTTGTTTAAAAAGAAAATGATGTTAGTTTAGAATTATGTCTTTCTGAAAAAGCCATTTGGAATTTTTGTTGTCATCACTTATCTCTTAAAGTATTCATCAAACATCTCTTTAGTGATTTGGTAATTTCCCCAAAATCAAAGTTAAACTCATAGACTATGGGTTTGAAGGCTGTTCTCTTCTATTTTTTAAACATCAGAACAACATTTTGCCATTCTCCAAACTTGTGGTACCTCTCCTGAATTCCATGATCTTTTAAAATATCACTGGCTAGGTCTCAGTAATAACACCTGCCAAATCTTTCATTACCAGAGGATATATTTCATGTAAGGTAAGTGACTTGAATTCATCAAAGACAT
The DNA here is from genome assembly GCF_019393635.1 of Dromiciops gliroides. Taxonomy (NCBI): domain Eukaryota; kingdom Metazoa; phylum Chordata; class Mammalia; order Microbiotheria; family Microbiotheriidae; genus Dromiciops; species Dromiciops gliroides. The sequence continues at coordinate 261,166,107 of NC_057861.1, forward strand.
CTTTGCTCTTATTACTTCCTTACTTCTTTTGAACTTCAGCTTAACTTGAATTTACATATCAAGTAATTTTTGTTCTGTCATTTCCTGTGTAAAGGTCATTTTGTTTGTCAGAGGAAACAGAAAGCAAAATAAGCACTAAACATCTATTTTCCCTCTTTTATTAGTTATTATCAAATCCACTCAAAGTAAATGTCTTATTCCTTATTTGATCTCTTCCTCCAAATAGAACTAATAGCAACAACCACTAGAATTATGAAATGTAGGTAGTGGTCATATGTTTTGAAAAGTCTTGGAAAATTCTCTATTATGTTTTGTTTGGATACATGCACTGGGAGGACAACACCAACAAATTGTGTTGTTATCAGATTAACAAATAGGTGCATCAATACCTCTGATCTGGGAATCACCAAGTACTTCGATTCTTGTTTTCTTCCTCTGGTATGTAATGGATGGTCTTCTGCCTAATAATGTCTCTGACTATATCATTTTATTTCTGAAGGACAAATGACTACTCTTTCTTTCTTTCTTTTTCTATCCAGTATCCTTTTCAGGGAGAACTTTGATTTTTTTTTTGTGGGGCAATGAGGGATAAGTGAGTTGCCCAGGGTCACACAGCTAGTAAGTGTCAAGTGTCTGAGGCCAGATTTGAATTCAGGTCCTCCAGAATCCAGGGCCGGTGCTCTATCCACTGCTCCACCTAGCTGCCCCTCATAACTCCAAATTTGTTTTTTATGTTCTATATGAACAGTTGAACTTTTCTTTCCTTTTCTCCTTTGTATGAGCTTCTCCCAATCTTCAATATACTAAAAAAGCTAGAGTCTCTCATCCTCTACCTCAGATCCACTTTTTCCCATTGAATTCTTATTTTTCTTCCCTGAGAAGCTCTTCATTTTCCCTAACAACCTAGAGTGTAGAGTAGTGTTCTTCAAGTCCTTTCACATTTTCCTCAAGGAGAACTTCTACACCAAAAAGAGCCTACATTTGGAATATTGGCAGCAGTCACTCATCTGTGGCAGAAATACAAATATCATATACTTGATGCAAGTCACTATACCATCTAACCTTTTTCATTTTCAGGGTCAGCTGTGTGGAACAGTGGATAGAGAAGACTGACCTTCCTGAGTTCAAATGTGGCCTCATACTGTGAGAAATGAGTATTTCTCTCTTGTATTTAATAACTAATCATTGTATTAGGACTAAGGTTTTTCCCTTTTTTCTACTTGATCATCCAGAAACCAACCAGTGTGGGAAATCTTAGGCATAGATTTACCCAGGCCAGGATCTAATGGAGTGAGAAAATAATTATTAATAATTAATTTCTTGGGGAAACCCAGGAGAGACTCAGTTTTGGTTGGCTTTCTACCCTTCACCCCCATTTCAGAGAGGTCAAATTCCGAGGAAGTTTTAATCCCATGCAGGGTATACAGTAGTAATGGAGATAGACTCTTTGTGTCTAGGTCAGTGAACTGAGGGGATTAAGCTGCACCTATCTGGACTTTGACTTTGCCTCTCAGGGGGTCTCTCTCCCATTAGTTCCTGATGTCATCATGGTGGAGCTCATCTTAATATGGATCATCTTTAAGTCATGTCAACCAATGGAGTTGAATGATGCTAACCTCTGAGGACAGGGTAGGCTGTTAGGACATGTGCTCTCTCTCTTAGAAATATGGTACTGGTGGGGAGGGGAGGGGGTTGGTTTGTGTTAACTGCCACACAGTCAATACTCTTCTAACATTTAATATACTTTAATAATAAATGCTTCCTGCCTAAATGGGTGCAATAGCCATTAATTTATAAGTAGCAATATTTTAGAAAACCCAGTATACCCCCCCAATAATTTAGCTAAAACATTTGGCCACCCAATAATTTAAGAAACACAATTGACAGTAAAAGAAATTCTAAGTTTGTGCTAATGGGTGCATTTCTGCTCATTGTGTTTGCTCAGACAGGTTTGGGGAAGTGTTGATTCTCCTTTTTGTCAGAGAGGTGATATGAAAACTGATAAATCTCTTTGATCAAGATTTCAGTGATCCAAGTCACATACCCCAAGATCCTTATTGTAATATAACCCAGATTCTCATTGTAATATTTATTTTATCATTAATTGTTAACTGATCAGAGTTGACTGCAACCCCTTAGTAACATCTACCCTTCCAAGGATATATAAACTGTGAACCTACCACCATGAGGGGTGTTTTATCTAAGAGAGATGGCTAAATGATCATCCTTTTATTAATAGATATGCTGGCCTTATTAATAAAATGATTAAGTTACCTAGAAATTATTTCTCTTGAGCCTTTTAAAATGTCATGATATTCTTACTAGCTATGTGGACCTGGACAAATTACTTAACCCTGTTTGCCTCAGTTACTCATCTGTGAAATGATCTGGAGAAGGAAATGGCAAACCATTCCAATATTTTTGCCAAGAAAACCCTATATGGGGTCATAAAGAGTTGAAAATGACTGAACAATAACAATCATTTGTAAGTCTATTCAAATCCCCTTTTTTAGTCTCAACAACAATTCCACAGCTCTCCTTTAGTCTTGGATCAGTTTCCTATCTCTTTCACCAATTTGTTCCAACTATCACTACATTGTTTGCTTTACCCTCTAGTTATATCACTTGCCTTGCCTTCTCTTGCTAATTACTTTCTCCTTTCCCTTATTGAGAGTCTACTTTGCTTTTCAAATTCTACTAACACTCTTTAATACTTTTATATCTTCCTTTGTATCTTTTAATACTTCTATATCTTCCTTAATTGTTCTTTATCATGCTCTTTTTGTTTGTTTGTTTGTTTTTGCAGGGCAATGGGTGTTAAGTGACTTGCCCAGGGTCACACAGCTAGTAAGTGTCAAGTGTCTGAGGTGGGATTTGAACTCAGGTACTCCTGAATCCAGGGCTGATGCTTTATCCACTGTACCACCTAGCCACCCCTATCATGCTCTTTTTTGAAACTATTGGAGTAGAATCCAGATCTAGGGTTGAAAATTCTTCAAATTTTCCAGTTTTTCTAAATTTTATTAATTTTCTCCTCTCCAAATTCAACTTCTGCCTTACTTTACTCATCAGAACCCTTCTAAATTAGAATCAAGATTTCTTTCTTCTTGTTAATCTCATATATTTTTCCCTTTCTGCTACAACTGTCTCCTAAAGAATCCAGAAGAAGGATCATATGCACCTAAGTAATGAGTCAATCAATACCTATTTCTTGGGAATAAACAGCAGATGAATAATGATCTGGATCCAGAACTGAATAGAAAGAAGAGAGTAGGCAGGTTTGCCAGCCTGTAGGAAGCTGGTGCATCTCTTGATGGATAACGTGCTTATCCCTGAACGAAAAGTCATAGCTTTAATACCAGTATTCTTCCAGTTGTAATGATTGGCTGCGAAACATGTAACACTCTAATCTCTTAAGGTCAAAATCACGGCTTACCCACTGTAAAATAAAAGGACATATGCTGGGTAGAAATAGTATATAGAAACTTTTTAGTGATGATTTGTGTACAAGAAGTAACATATCAGAGAAATAAGATTGGAAAAAGAAGTAGGCACATTATACAGTGAGGATAAAAGAAAGACAACCCAAATTCTCCACTGGTATCTATGCAATGTCTCCAGCACATTGTATAGACCATTGTACAGACCAGTTTCTTAAACTTTTTCACTTGTGACCCCTTTTCACCAGAGAAATTTTTACATAGCCCTGGGTACATATCTATGTAAAATAGATATACATAACTTGTTACTATTGTCAAATTTTTTGTGACTCCCATATTCAGTGCCCATATGGGGTTGCAAACCACAGTTTAAGAAGCTGTACATGATTTATTATAGGAGGACATGGACAAGAACCCTAGTGTGATTGGATACAAAGTTGGGTGGTTGTTTGCATGGAGTTTTCCACATCAGTGAGATCACAGATGTTCTCTAACACTGTTTGCTCTTCTCACTTGCTTTCAAATTCTGAATGACCATTCATGGATTATTTTGCTTTTCTTAGTTTCTGCATTGATTTCAGTTGGCCTACCAATAAACATATTAATGAAGTTACCTGCTGGAGATATTTCTTTTTTCCTACTTTTTTTGAGGAAAAATCAGGAATTTTTTTAATTATAAAAAAGTGATAATAGTTCATAGGTATTTTCACAAAATAACAACAAGGCACTAGTGCTGATATTAACAATCTCCCTTCAAGTATTTGTTAGATTATACTTGACGAAATAATATACCTACATATAATAGATTATAAAATTTTGAGTCATAAACACAAAACAATTGAAACAATGAAACTCAGAGATTATCCACTCTAATTCCCTCAATTTTAAAACATGTGAAAATGAATCCTGGCAAAGTTAAGTGACCTTATCAAGGTCATATAGTACATGATTCCTATGGATTCAATATGCTACCGTGAGCACAAGCCAGTGTGATTCATGGGGCATATGATATATGAGAAACTTGTTTTCAGAGGCAGCCATTAGTTATTTCTTCTTGTCCAAATGAGAATGTTGGGTTTTAAAAAAAATAATTCACGAGTAAGGGCATACTATCCCATACCAAAATATTTGGGTAAAAGGGAAAAATTAATAAAAATATCAATATTTTATATTGATAATTAAATACCAAGCATTTTAAAACACATAACTGAAAAAAATGACTTTAAAAGTTGGCTCTCTTACTTCTTCATTACTCCCAGGTTGTTATTTTTTAGAAAGTTGAAGTAAAGGTCACCCTGAAAGAAAGATAGCTTTTAGTTTGTCAAAGTTGATTTGTGGTTGGCATAGAGATACATCATTAAAATATCAAACAGGGTACAGATTTAAGCTTTTTTCTTGGGCAGTTACCAAGTGATTTTTATTATTCCTGTCTGACTTACTAACCCCTTAGCTATTCTCAGCACTGAAGTTGCTATTATTCATAGTTTTTATTCATTCCTGATAAATTAAAGGAGATTGAGTCAAAGAAAAAGAAATAACCACAAACACCCTCAGAGGCAGCAGGGTGAAGAGCAATGGGAACGGAGGGTGGGGAGATTATGAACCATGACTAAGCCACCCCATCTAGCTCAAGATTAGGTAGGTCTCCCCCAAATTACCTTGAGTTTATTTAGGATTTTACCCTGAGTCTGAAAACACTTGTCTTTCTATCTTGCTTCCCTAGAGTTCTCTGAGAAAAATATTAATTTTTAAATTTTTATATGAGAAAAATGAAAAGCTGACTGTCTACACAACTAGCCCAGAGATTTGTGAGACTTCCAAATACAAAATAGAATCTGTCTATCATATCAGTGATAAAAAATCCATCTCTAGTTTTTAGCTATGTTGCTTCATGTATAAAACCAAGGGAAGAACATTAAATATCAAATATTATGAGTTTGGTTATACTTGCCTCACAGAGACTTATGCAGAGAGGGTGGAGTAAATTGCCCTAGAGAAGCTAAGAGGACCAAGAAAACATGAGTCCCTTGACTCTCCAGTGTGTTTAATTACAAACGGGATGTCCTTAGAGTATATAGAAATCATCTAGTTCAAATTTCTCATGTTGCAGAGAGCTGGTGAGATTAGATAACTCATTGAAGATCACACCACTAATTAGGTATAGAGCTGAGATTAGAACCCATTTCTTTCAATTCTGAAACCATATTGTCTTCCATGAAATTCTCTTTTATTTTAGTGACTTCTGTGGCAAAAATTAGCTCTTTAAAGTGTTTTCCAAGGTTCTGTGTGGGTTTTTAGTTGTCTAGGAACTGCTATACTTTGCTCTATCAAGTGGAAAAAATATTCTACTTTGCTATTAGTATTGGTGCTAGTACAGTCTATTAACAAGCATTTATTAAATGTTTCAATGTGCCAGAAACCATTAGATGCTGGAGATATAAAGACAAAGTTATAAAGTTCCTCACCTCAAGAAACTTTAATTTTTTTGGAGGAGAGGGGAATGCAATATGTACACATATAAGTATATTACACACACATACATGCATATATACATACACACCTACATATATGGGTATATGTGCATACACATACACACATACATATACATGTGTATAAACACAAGTATATGTTTCTATGTGTATGTGTGTGTGGATACATACACATATATTTATAACAACCCCTAGCGATGCTTTGACTGGTCACAAAGATCCTGGGAGTTGTAGTTCTTTCCAGATTAAGAAGAGAAGAAGCTAAGGTGAGATCAACTGGAGAGTGAGAACTTTTTTTTTTTTTTTGGTGAGGCAATTGGGGTTAAGTGACTTGCCCAGGGTCACACAGCTAGTAAGTGTCTAGTATCTGAGGCTGGATTTGAACCCAGGTCCTCTTGACTCCAGGGCTGGTGCTCTATCCACTGTGCCACCTAGCTGCCCTGAGTGAGAACCTTTAATGTATACTGGGAATTTATTAGGATTTAAGATTGAGAATTTTCTTTTTATTTCTTCATTTAGTGACCAGTCCTTGTAGGCTGGTCAGTCTCTGAGGGACAGGGCTGGTGATGAGATTGGTCTAATCCTCTGGCAACATTCTCCTCAATGTTGGGTGGATGCAAGCTGGATGTAAACAAAATAACTACTCATATAGAGGGAAGTACTAACAACTACACTACTGCAGAAAGGCTTCTTGAAGGAGTTAGCATTTGGACTGAGTCATGAAGGGAGTTGGGGACCCCACAGGTGGAGGAGAGGAAGAAGCATATTTTAGGAACAGGGACTATGTCATCTATGCAAAGAGAAAGAGGGTGATGTAATATAATGTCATATATGAACAATAAGTAGGTAAATTTTACTGAAATATAGAGTTTGGGATATTTTAACTCTGAAAACATAGATCAGAGACAGATGGTGAAGGTCTTTACATGCCAAATATTTTTTATTTTATCCTAAGAGAAATGGGGAACCACTAAAGTGTCCTGAGCAGAGCAGGTACATGGTCAGAACTGTGCTTTAGAAATATCATCTTGGTGTCTCTGTGGTGCATGGATTTGAGGAGGGAAGAAATAGGATACAGGACACTAATTGGGAAGGTGTTGACATAACACAAGTGAAAAGAAGGAGCCCTGAGCTAGAGTGACTCTAGTATGAGTAAGATGAAGCATGCAAAAGATATTGAGGAGATGGAAGTGACAAGATGACAACTGATTGGGTGGGAGTGGGGTAAGAAAGAGAAGAGTCAGTGTAATCATCATAGTATCCTTAACAGACAGTGAATTTTGGAGCAGAGGTGGGTTTAGGAGGAAATATAAGAAATTCTGTTTTGGACATGTTGGGTTGGATATTGGATTCCAGGTGAGCTCAAATGAGCGGTTGGAGATATAGGCCTACAGCCTGGGAGAGGGTTGAGGGCTGGATGACAAATAAGTCTGAGGGATTTTAGATGATCAAAGAGAGAGAGAGAGAGAGGTGTCCTAGGATGGATCCCCTGGATGTACACCTACGCATGAGTGGTAAGTAGGACAGTCTTGCTGAACTTTTGACAAGAATGAGAAATAATGGTTTGATGAGTCTAAAGAGAACCATGGCAGAGCAAGGTCACAAAACCTAGGGAGGAGAGACTATCTGGAAAGAGAGTATGTTTAAATGTCAAACATTATTAGAGAGGTAAAAAATATCAGAACTGAGAAAAGGCCATCAAACTTATTGGTAAAGTGTTTGTTAGTGAGCTTAGAAAGAGCAGTTTCAGTTGAGTTGAAGGGTTCAAATCTTGTCACCAATGGAGCACTGATGGATTATTATTTGAAGCAATGATCAACACCTGGTACATCCATACCCTAAGGATCTATAATGTCACTTGTAGTAACATCTAGTAATTGTGTAGATGATGATTGTTTGCAAAATTTCTTTATTTAGAGACCTCAAATTAAATAACTACCTTGAACTAATGTATTCTAATATCTGGTGAACAGTGAAAACTCACAGAGTACAGGAGGGGTTGAACATATTTGGTGATTGTACTGGGAAGAAATGAGGAGGTGGGAGAGGGAAGAGAGGAGGTCACTATAAGAAACAAAAGAAGCTATTACAGCCACCAAAATGTCAAGAATTACAAATCAGCCCATTTCTCAGAGGACAACTGTTTATAGAAGAGTCCTCTCAGAGCAAATGGCAAGATACTTATATAAAGTATGTAAGCACTGATCTCATACCTCTGAAGCAAGCTACATTACTTTCCTAAGGGACCTAAGGGGTAACCCTAGGGGTTTGTGTGTCTCTTCTTTTTTTTCTTTCTTTTTTCTTTTTTTTTTTTTTGCAGGGTAATGAAAGTTAAGCGACTTGCCCAGGGTCACACAGCTAGTAAGTGTCAAGTGTATGAGGCTGCATTTGAACTCAGGTCCTCTTGAATCCAGGACCTGTGCTTTATCCACTGTGCCACCTAGCTCCCCCATGTGTATCTCTTCTTTAATGCCTTGAATGTTATCAGCTTGGCTCCCCATTTTGGGTATCCATCCCCCCACTGCACTATTAGCTAGAGTGATTAGTGACCCAATTCCATTCAACCAACTAATATCAATTAGCTTTTATAAAGGGATAATTGCTTTGAATATATGGAAAGAAATGAAGTATACAAATTTCCCCCCAAATAAACAAGGGGCACACTTTATACCACCTCAGACTCTGGGGAGAGTGGTCTTAGACTCAATGCAGCATATATGTAATATTTGTCACATTAAGTTCACATCCAAATGAAGCATCACTGACAGATGAATAATTGTCTCAGAGGTCAGTCATTCCTCATCCAGCATAGGCTTAATTCCTGGGCCTTCTGAACCTCAAGTGACTCATTTTTTCTGATTTTTTTTTGAAACTTACAAGGTATATTTGTTCCCTTTACTTAAATAAAAAGAACAAAAGCCCTGTTAAAGAAGTGAGGCCTATATATGAGGCCATATCAATCTTAGATGGGGAGGGCCCAAGCCTCACCTCTTATAGCATTGTATCCCTTCTCTCATAAGAATACCAACAGCCTAGATAAAAATCAGTGGAAGAGAAGTCAAACAAGGAAATAAGAGAGACTTATGAATGCATCCCTCCCTCTCCAGTTCTATCTCTACAGATACTGTCAATCATAGAGTCTCCTTATCACTTTATGGTCAACAGAATAAACTGTTACAGAATGTCTATGCATGCTCCAAAATCTTTTCAAGACACTTCGATTGTTCATCATCACCACTCTCCCATAAAAAAACCAACCAACCAACCAAACAAACAAACAAAAAACTTGCCAAGATCTTCTACATGGGGAACTATCAGTAGCACATTCTGTACACCTATAAAAATTGGACTCAGTTACCAGTCTCTCCACAATACTTATGAAAAAAAGCATATCCATTAGGTATAGAATTAGGAGGTAGAGGTGTAAGGAGATAGGAATTATATAAAGTTATGAGAACACTGACTTTAGGTTATGATATAAAGGGGATAATGTGAACATGAACATTGGAGAGATATTAGGAAATTTTAGATACTTAAGACCTAGGGAATTTAGTATGAAACATATCACAGTGTAGACCAAGTATATATGGATCATCCAATTTAATTATATTAGGTGAGAGGGGGTACATGGTTTATTTGAATCCTTTCCTACTCTATTGTTCATTTTAGCACCACTTTAATCTATCTATCTATCTATCTATCTATCTATCTATCTATCTATCTATCTATCTATCTATCTATCTATCTATCTAGTTACTTATTTACTCATTTGTTTATTCATTCATTTGTTTGTTTATTTATTTATTTTGCAGGGCAATGGGGGTTAAGTGACTTGCCCAGGGTCACACAGATAGTAAGTGTCAAGTGTCTGAGGAAGGATTTGAACTCAGGTACTCTTGAATCCAGGGCCAGTGCTTTGTCCACTGCACCACCTAGCTTCCCCCTTAGCACCACTTTTAGAGTGTATAATATATTTGTGAAATTAGCACACAACTAAAGTCTGAGAAAAGTCATTTGAATGGAATAAAATAGGATTGATATTTTCTTGATATTTCTTAGATGAAAACTGGGGTCCGAATACTTTTACATCTATTGAATTCCACTCTGGCTGCAAACCAATAATTTTCTCAGTTCAATTTTTTAAAAATGAAAAAAGAGATTATTTTCCTTTTTATGTTCCACATTATAATAAAACAGTGTTAGAATCACAGAGCTTGCAAATCAAATGATGAAAGAGGGGCAACATGCTTCCTCAGTGACAGAGTGCTCTTGCATGATTTTCACAATTACTTAAGAGTTTCTATAGAAATTTGTGCCAGGAATATGGAAGGAGATCAAGCCCTTAAAAGCATGCCTGTGGCAGGCATTGCATTTAGTAGCAAATAGATACATTAACAATCATTTCATAGTTGGGACAATCCCCTTGAATCTTTTCATTATTCTTCTGAAATTAGAAGACTTCTTCAATAAGTTTTATTTTAAAAAAATAACTATAACAACTACTGTGGAAAGACACAAGATGAGTTTGAATGGGAAAAGGCATAATAGCTTTGGAGGATTTTCAGGAAACCTTTTCTTTGAACTTGATAATGCCAAAACCAATTTGAAGTGATGGCTAGCTTATGTTACCAACACAATTAAGGAGATTCTGCATGCAGGATGGAGATATGAGTTATAGGGAGAGGGAGCTATAAGAAAATGGGGTTGTAGGAGTGGGGAAGCACAGAACCTGAGCATGTAAATTCAGTCAATTACAGTTTTAAAACCAGTATTCCACTTTGTTAATTTCTAGGGAATGTGCATATGTAAAAATTCATTAGATTCCCCATACCTGGTAATTCAGTTCCTGGTACCACTTACCTTAGTTCACAGCTAGTTTAAGGCTCAAGTTCTAAGTTTGGTCTATGCCCTAAAAATATTTTATTGATAGATTTGTGTGATTAAATATTTGAAGACAATTGCTCTAATTTTTTATTGGACATTCTAGAAGAACAAATTTTAAAAAAAACTATTAATATAGTAAGTACTTGGTTAAGCCTCTGGAAAACAATAGCTAAAAGTGACAAAGTCCCCCTTCCTTTATGTGGTTTACATTCTAACAAGGGAACATATAACACAAAGGGGAGTGGCGAACTTAATAAGAGTTTTGGTCTGTAGAGTCATTGGTTTAATGTGTTGATCCACTGAACAGTCAATTGACATTCCCCGACCCCAAGAAAATACTACGGTTTTGACTAGCACCCCCAGAGAAGGGAGGGGTGTGATACACTTTCAGAGTCAAACAGATAAAATAGACTACAAATATGAATTTATGGGATGTGAACATGAAGTGTGTCCTTCAAGGTGACTTGCAACCTTGCTTGCCTCCATACAGATCTTTAAGTATTCTGGACCCTAACTTTTGGCCAAGGATTGAATGAACTTAACAAAATCTGGTAAAAACAGGCTCAAATTTCCTGTCTTGTGAATGTGAGCTAAGGAACTTAAATTGAAAAAGAGAGAGCAGGAAACCCACGTACTTTTCTGTTAGATCAGGTTTTGTAGAGAATAGCAATGGAAACAGAAAGAATAGATGTAAAGAGTAAAAGTTATTCATAGACAAATCTAAAATCCAGCAGTAAACCAACTAACAAATTGATGTTCTAAAATGTCAATAGACAGAAAGTGTGGATGATAAACAGAATGAAATAGAAATCCTAGCGCAAGCAGTTGAATTTGACCTGCTAGTATTAATTAAGCAATCAATCAATAAACATCTATTAAGTGCCTAGTATGTAGTAGGAACTGTTCTAAGTGCTATAACACTGAGGTTTGGTGAGATTGAAGTATGACTGGAATAGAGTGATGGAAGGGGTATTATAACTTATTAAAAATAGATGAAGGGAATGGGGATGTGGTGAGAGGCAAATATGTGTTCAGGGAAAAAACCCAGGAACCAGAGGGAAGAAATGTAATAGATGGAAGTGATTGAAGATCAATGTAGGGAAGCTTAATGAAAGCCATTGCAATATAGTGAAGAAAGAGCTGGACTTAGGTTCCAATTTTGTTTCAGACAATTGAATTTGTGACCATGGATATGTCTTATAACCTCTCTCAGCCTCATTTTTCTCATATGTAAAATAGGGATAGTAATTCCTCTTTGTAACTACCTCAAAGGTATGTTGTGAGACATAAATGTGTGAATAAATGTTAGTTGATTGAATAAATATGTATGTAAAGCTGCCTACAAATTTTCAATAAAAACTTTCTATGTAAAATTACTACCAGTAGGAAGCAGCTGCATGATTATTATGGGATATTGTTGTTGTTGTTGTTCAGTTGTGTCAGTTGTGTCTGATTCTTTGTGATCCCAATTGGGGTTTTCTTGGCAAAGATACTGGAGTGGATTGTCATTTCCTTCCTCAACTTGCTTTAGAGATGAGGAAACAAATAGGATTAAGTGACTTGCTCAGGGTCACACAGTTAGTAAGTGTCTGAGGTTAGAATTGAACTCAGGAAGATGAGTTTACATGACTTCAGGCCTGGAACTCCATTCACTGCACACAAAGAATAGATGAGAAATTCAAGAAACAGATCACTAACTTGGCACAGAGACCTGAAATAGTATGCTAAATTATCTGGACATCTGCCAGAGTGCTATCTTTGTCAAAAGTAAAGAAGCATTTATTTTTGACTTGTTTTAATAATCTAATTCTTCAAAAATTGGAGGAAATGACAAGGGAAATGCTTATACTGAAGCTGATTGTAGGCAAGAAAAAAAAATTTTGCTGAAGTAAGAATGATTAGGACCTTTAGGGTGGGCAAGGAAATCCAATTCCATCCCATTCAATTCAACCCAACAAATGTTTATTAAATGTATATTGTGTTCATGGCACCATGGTAGACATTAGGGATAGAAAAATAACATAGTCCTTGGCCTCAAGTGATTGACATTTTTTTATTTGCCAGTAAGCATTTATTATTAATTAATATCATTTATATCAGCGAAGAATTTTGACATAATTAAAAAAAATTGTGTTCCAAATTCTCTTCCTCCCTCCCTCCCAACCTTCCCCCAAGAACTCAAGCAATTCAATATAAGGTATACATGAGTAGTCATGCAAAACATTTCCACATTAGCCAGGTTGTGAAAGAAAACAGACAAAAACAAAACTTCAAATAAAGGAACTAACAAAGAAATTATGCTTCAATCTGTATTCAGATACCATCAGTTCTCTCTCTGTAGATGGATTGCATTTTTCATAATACTTTCAGAGTTATTTTGGATCATTGCATTGCTGAAAATAACCAAGTCATTTACAGCAGATCATCTCACAATATTGCTGTTATTTTGTATACAATACATTTCACTTTGCATTAGCTCATGCAGGTCCTTCCAGGTTTTTCTGATAGCATCCTGCTCATCATTTTTTATAGTAAACTACAATTATATAGTATTTTAAAGAGAAATTTCCATACAATATACTCATGCGATTGATTATTGCAGCAACTACCTGACAAAGATTTTTATTCACAATAGCCCAGCAAAGTAAGTTCTATATGTTTTGCCATACTCATCAATGAGTCATCATCCATCAACCCTCATTATCATCCACAATCAACCAATCACCATTGCCATCATTATCACCAATCAATCCTCATTACCAATCACTCCTCATCAATCAATCCTCATCTTCCTCCAATCATCATCAACCAATCAATCATCACTATCATCTTACATTACTCTTGCCTCTGCTTCAAAATTTGTTCACAGTTACTATTGTTAACTGTTTCCCTCTATCCTATTTCCTCCCTATGATATTTACTCTATTTTCTATTGTCTAAAAGTTGATATCCCTATTCCTCCTCAAAAGTGTTTTGCTAAGGGGGCAGCTAGGTGGTGAAGTAGATAAAGCACCAGCCGTGGATTCAGAAGGACCTGAGTTCAAATCCGGCCTCAGACACTTGACACTTACTAGCTGTGTGACCCTGGGCAAGTCACTTAACCCCCATTGTCCCATAAAAAGTGTTTTGCTTCTTACTCCCCGCCCCCCAACACACTCTGCCCTCCTTTCTTTCACCCCTCCCTCCTTATCCCCTTTCCCTCCTACTTTCCTTCAGGGTTAGGTAGATTACTCCACCCAGTTGAGTGTGTATGTTATTTCCTCCTTGAGTCAACTCTGATGAGAGTAAGGACTTTGAGTCAATTCTGATGAGTTTAAGGCTCATTCACTGCCCCACTCCTCCCCCATCTCTCTCCACACTCCATAAGCCCTTTCCTGCTTCTTTCATGTGAGATTTCACCCCATTCTACCTTTACCCTTTCCCCCCCCCTCAATTTTATCCTAAAGATGTCATCATGGGACAGCTAGGTGACACAGTGGACAAAGCACCCACTCTGGACAGAGGAGGACCTGAGCCCAAATCAGGCCTCAGACACAAGACACTCACCAACTCAGCAACCCCAGGCATGCTACCCAACCCCAAACACCCCAGAAAAATGATAAACAAAAAATAAATGTTTTACAGATATCATCCCTTCATATTCAACTCACTCCTGTGCCCTCTAAGTATATTTCTTTCAGCTGCTCTAATACTGAGAAAGTTCTTATGAGTTAGAAGTATCATCTTCCCATATAGGAATATAAACAGATTAACCTTTTAACATCCCTTATGATTTATTTTTCCTGTTTACTTTTTTATACTTCTCTCAGGTCTTTTATTTGAAAGTCAAATTTTCTATTTAGTTCAGGCCTTTTCATCATGAATGCCTGAAAGTCCTCTTTTTCATTGGAATCCCATCCCCCCCCAATATTGTACATAGTTTTTTCTGGGTAGGTGATTTTTGGTTATAATCCTAGTTCCTTTGCCCTCCAGAAGATCATATTTCATGCCATCTGATCCTTTAATGTAGAAGCTTCTAGATCTTGTGTTATCCTGACTGTGGCTCCATAGTACTTGAATTGTTTCTTTCTGGCTGCTTGCAATATTTTCTCCTTGACTTGGGATCTCTGGAATTTGGCTATAATATTCCTGAAAATTTTCATTTTGGGGCATCTTTCAGGAGGTGATCAGTGGATTCTTTCAATTTCTATTTTACCTTCTGTTTCTAGACTATGAGGGCAATTTTCCCTGACAATCTCTTGGAAGATGATGTCTAAGCTCTTTTTTTTGATCATGATTTTCAAGTAGTCCAATAATTTTCAAATTATCTCTTGGATCTCTTTTTCCAGGTCAGCAGTTTTTCAAAGAAGATATTTCACATTGCCCTCTATTTTTTTTATTCATTTGACTTTGCTTTATTGTGTCTTGGTTTCTCATAAAGTCACTAGCTTCCATTTGTTCAATCCTAATTCTTAGGCAATTATTTTCATCAGAGAGCTTTTCCATTTGGATTTTCAAGCCACTCACACTTTTTCTTAGACTTTCCTGCATGACTTTCATTTTTTCCTCTACCTCTCTTACTTTATCTTCAAAGTTCTTTTTGAGCACTTCTATGACTTGAGAGCAATTCATATTTTTCTTGGAAGCTTTGGATGTAGGAGCCCTTATGTTGCTATTCTCTTGAGGGTGTACCTTGATCTTCCTTGTCACTAAAGAAACTTTCTATGGTTCATACCTTTTTCTGCTTGCTCATCTTGCCAGCCTATTTCTTGACTTTTGACTCCTTAAAGTGGGGCACTGCTTCCTGGATTTACTTTTCTAAGCTTCAGGGGGTCCAAGGCAGTATGATTCCTTCTTAAAGTGTACCACTGCCTCCAGGATGCACTATCCCAAGCTTCAGGGGGTCCCAGGTGGTAATATTTAGGGAGAGACATGTTATGAGCTCACCTGGCCTGTGTTCTGGTCTGTGAGTAACCACAGGCTGCTAGCTTTTTAATCTGGAAACAAATCTGGTTCACTATGGTTGCAAGCAAGGGTGTACCTGCACCCCTCCCCTACCTAGGACCACCACCCAAGACTGTTTCCTTTATATGAGCCTGGGCAAAACATCAGAGTTCCACCTCAGTTTCAACAGAGACCCCTATAATCTCCCCCTGACCAAATGCTCAACTCTCTCACCAGACTATGAGCTGAGTTAGCCACAACTGCAGCTGATTCAGAAGCTCTGGAAGTCTCTTTCTCTGGCGAGGCCTGGGGCTGGATCTGTGTTAGCATGGCTGCAAGGTTGGGCTCCACTCCCACCCCAGTACAGTAAACCCCTCCTGTCAAACTTCTAAACCATCTTTGGCTGGAAAATGGTCTCAACCCATCTTTCTATGGGTTTTGCTGCTCCAGGAATTGTGTTATGGCATTATTTGGAGGTTTTTAGAGTGATTGTGTCAGGAGCTCTGAGCACTTCCTGCCTTTCCTCCAGCATTTTGGCTCTGCCTCACTACTAAAGAATTGATGGTGTGATAGTTAGCACAAGCAGGAGGAAAGCCCCAGGCCCATGTTGTCTCTCAGAGACAGCACATGTGATTGACATTCTACTAGGGTAATGACCCCTCTATCTCAGAATTAACGATAATCCAAAAACTGGGGATAATCTGACATGCACCTTAGAACTGGGGAAAGAAAACTTCAAAAGTTTTAGAGAATGATAGCTAGAATCTCATGTCTTAAAATGTTATGGAAAAAGTTAGTCCAAAAGAAATGGGAAAGTCTAAGGAATTAAATTCTAAAGATACACACAAAAGTGATTGTAACACAGAAAAGGAGTTGGGTAAAAAGTTCAATTTAATAGAAAGAAAATCATTGACCAAATTAGATTTAAAGTTTATAGAAGTTAATTGGGATGAATCTGTCCTTGGCTTTCTGCTTTCGAACATTTTTATATACGACTTGGATAATGGCACAGATAGTGTGCTTATGAAATTTGCTCATGACACAATACTGGGAGGGATAAATCACAAACCGTATGACAGAGTTTGAATACAAAATGATCTTGACAGGTCAGAGCACTGCACTGAATCTAATAAAATGAAATTCAATAGGATAAATATATAGTCTTGCAATTGACTTTAAAAATTAACTCCCCAAATATGTGATGGGAGATGTTAGATAACTGCTGAAAAATAGCTGGGATTTTAGTTAACTGTAAATTTTAAAAGACTGAAGAGGTCTTACGCAAAAGACTAGGAAGATAATAGTTTAACCAAATGGTATCATCCTAATTCTGAATGACATATTTAGAAAGAATTTTGATAAGCTTGAGAAGGCCTAGAGGAGGGCAATCAGAATGGTTCTCAAATTGGTATCCTGTGTGGATCAGTGGAAGAAACAGGGAATGCTTAGTCTGGAGACGAGGAGGACTCATGGTAGACACAATAACTGTATTCAAGTATTTGCAGGGTTATCATGTTGAAGAGGAGGGTTAGGTGACACAGTGAATATAGTGTTGGGTCTAGAGTCAGGAAGACCTGAGTTCAAATCTGGCCTCAGATACTTACTATCCATGTGATACTGGGCAAATCACTTACCTCTACCTTAGTTTCCTCATATGGAAAATGAGCTGGAGAAAGAAATGCAAACCACTCCAGGATTTTTGCCAAGATAATCCCCAATGGGGTCACAAAGAGTTGGACATGACTAAAGTAACACAATGACAGCAATAAGTATAGAAGGGATTGGATTCATACTGCTTGGTCCCAAAGGCAGTACTAGCAAGAATAGGTGGATGTTGCAGAATTGAATTATCTTCCTAACCATGTAAATTACTTATCTAGAAGTGTCTTAGGTTGCTGTGAAAAGTAGTAATTTCTTCTTCAAGATCTTTAAGCAAAAGCTCTTCAGTTTTTCTGGAGAGTGGATCCGTTTTCTGATATAGGTTGGACGAGAGGTCCTTTGAAATGTTATGTTAAAAAGTGTGATATTTCTACCCAAAGGGCAATACTCTTCTGGACTCCAATGAGAGAGCCCTCTTATCTAGAATGAGGGAGGCTGCTGACCTGATCTGAAGACATCTGACGTCTTGTGTTCACTTCTCAGATATGAGTCATTCTGCTTAGTTGCAGAGGATAGGACTAGGAAGAAAAATGGATGGAAATTGGAGAGAAATATATTTGCACTTGACATATGAGAAAGAAAAGACTAAGGATTATTACTATGTGAAAAGTAGAATAGGTTGTAGCTGCAGGTAGTGAGTTTCCTAACACCAGAGGTCTTCTAGCAGAAGCCAGAAGCCCACTTGTTGAGGATGTTATAAAGGCAATTTTTCCTCACATGCATGCTGAACTAAATGGCCTTTGAATACTTTCAGTTTTGGGGTTTTGTAATTCTTAATATAATCCCCAAATGGCTGTCTTCTACATTTTCCTGTGCCAACATCTTCAAAATGGCTGTCTTGGCTACCAGCTTCCACCTTTCAAATGACTCTATGTAGCTAAGAAAAAAAGTTACGTGAAAGCCAAGGCAATGTTTTTGGAACTGAGCACTGGGGCCAGTTTCTCAACCTATAAACTACATCTGATAGGCTCACAGGCACAATCCATTTTTCAGGGCTAAGCAGAGTGATTTATATACAAATAGGGACTTATTACATGTTGGTTGAATTGAGTTAGTACTCAGCGTCTTTCCCTCAGAACCAGTTTTGAGGTATTGTGATTTAAATAAATCTTGTAGCCTGCTTCTCCCTCCTGACTATGATTTTAAGATGGATAGAAAAGATAAGGCAACTCTAAAGATTGCAATCACACTTGAGATTAATCTCCAAAGGATAATATGTTGGACACACCAAGTTTTCCTGCCCCTTTCAGTAAGTTGTAATGAGAGTGTTGAAAATAATTAAAGATGCTAAAGATAAGAAAAGGTGGGGAAGATAAGATACACTCCCCTGTTTCCTTCTGGTATAATAAGAAGCCAGCAATACCAAAGAAAAAGAATATTGGGTTTATACACACCATGTTGTGCTCATATTTTCTCATTATTAAACCTTTCATCATACCACCACCTCTGGGGAAAAGAGAAATAAAATACATCAGTAAATGTTCTTTCTACTTTCAGGGAAAGGTGGTTTTCATAATCTATTGTAATTAGTGCACAAGACAATGTTATAGGGAACAAGTTTAAAAAATGAGACTAGATTAAGAACTAAAGTTCATTTGAAGCCCCCACATTTATATCAGGAATTCTATTACTAAGAATAAGAGCATGCAGTAATCTATTTCTTTTTTAACATAGAAACACTTTCTTAGTGGGATATCCTTTCCATTCATGTTGCACTCCCAGTTACCCTGCAAATTCCTACCTTATTTTTTTATTAAATTAATTATTGGGGCAGCTAGATGGTGCAGTGGTAAAGCACCGGCCCTAGATTCAGGAGTACCTGAGTTCAAATCCGGCCTCAGACACTTGACACTTACTAGCTGTGTGACCCTGGGCAAGTCACTTAACCCTCATTGCCCTGCAAAAAACAAACAAAAAACAAATTGATTATTAAATTAATACCTCATGAGGTCTGTGGTTTTATAGATATGGATAATTACTCCATCAGTGCAGATTACTACTCCCCCCATCCATCTACTCCCTTACTATGTAATCCTTGTCCAGATATTCCTATAGGCCCACAATTAGATCTATTCATCATGCTGGAGGCCTTTCTCTATATCTTTCGTATCTCATGGGTACCAGTGTAGTGCACAGGCTGCTCATCTATTATCCTTCTTTCTTGAACAGTCCACCTTGGTTTCTGATCATAAATTTCCTTGATATAATTTATGGTTATGTACCATCTTCTGCATGGGTGACCACTGAAATATGCTCTGGCCTACTTGCACACACATCATGTCTTTCCATTACTCTCTCAGTCACCCACAACTCTAATTGTGTGGAGATTATGGTTTTTCAAGATTCACAGTCAATTAGCACTACTGGGGTGGATCATTGAGATTAGTATTAGAAGATGAAATTTTCACCAACAAGTAGATTAAGAACATTTAAAGCACTATAAAATTTCCTAAATGCACTTTAGTCTACTTTCTTCTTCCTATTCAATTCTGATATCAACTCATTGTTCATCTGTAATGCCTATACGAATTTATGTACTAACAATGCCATCCAATTGAAAGCCATGATCTTCAAAATAGACACTTTCTATTCATCTGGCTTTTCCCACAAGGATGATTATGCTAATTTCTTTTGAGTTAACATGGGTCTCATTGAGGAGACCAGAAGTTTTGGTGGAGATTAGATATCAAAGGACTGAGGACATAGTGGAAAAGATTCTGTTATATATCCTTTCATACCCAGTCAGGCTACTAATATCATTCATATCTAGAACTCTGGGTCCACATCCGCTTCCCAGGTAGAACCTTGAACCCTGTGAAAACTACAGCGGCATGCATGTGCGTGTATACAAACACATATATACACACACACACACATATTTGTGTGTGTATATATGCATACATGTACACACGGGTACATATTCATACACACATATTTAAACACACTATGTACACATACACATGTATATATGAATATATAAAATATGACATATTAGATAAAATATATAAGTATATATGCATATATGTTTGTTGTATATGTGCATGCATGTACAGTGCACACACATGTATATGGTCTGCATGTACATAGACGTGTACACACATGCATATACACATGCATACATGTATACAATATAAAATCTGATTGGGATAGTCTCATCATTCCTCCCTGTACTGATATGACTCTGTGGACAAGGTATTAGGATCCCAAATCCTTGCATTTCAGGCTCATTGTAGAGTCAGGCACCAGCACTCATCTCCTCTACCATACACAGAGTTACATATTTAGGAACTGTTGCTTAGCAAGATATTTTCTTTGATAAAACATATGTCAACATTTCCTAAGTAACTTAGGAAATAACATGTGTGGATAACTGTATCCCCATAACCCAGGACTTTCAATTAAACCTTTTTCATGCTCTATCAGATACGGTTCAGGCACAGATTAGACTAATTCACCTCTAGGGTCTTATTCAGTTCTTAGGTGCCAGGATTCTCTGCTCCTTATAGACACCAAACTCCTATATCTTAGTTACTTACTGTTACTGAGTTTCATTCCCCAGTTCTTAATCTAAGATTTGTAATTCCTTCCCCTGGGTATATTGCATTTCTGCTTGTGGAGTACTACTCTCAGACAGTGATCATGCTTTGTTTTTTCATCCCCTTGACATATTGAATAAATTAACTCCTAAACCTTTGCTTACTTCCTTGATTACTCTTCTGATAAGTTCTGGGCTTGAGGAACATACTTCTAGTCTCATGCCCATATTTTATTCCTCTGAACTAGCCTGTTCCAAACTGAGGTCAAATGGCACTTGAATTATATCCTTTCTCAATAGACTCAATGCTGAGGCAGGACTCAGAGGCTGGGTCTATAGGGCTGCTATAGAAAGCTAGTGAGCAGAGAGTTGAGACAAGGTAAGTATGTAAATGGACTTTGGACTTTTGTAAATCGCCTGGAAATGAAATTGGCTTTTGCTTGTTTGCTGTTCCCTTTTATTTAACCTCAGGGATGATCAAGTAAGTTTCTAGGAAAACTATTTGAAAACCCAGCAGTTTGAAAACCACATATCTTAGCAATCTCCTATATTTAATAATTTCTTGAGGAAAGAAGGAGAATGTCTTGGATATTGATTGAAAGAAGTGGGGATTATTTAGGTTTGTTTGTTTGTTTTTATTGAGGCAATTGGGGTTAAGTGACTTGCCCAGGGTCATATAGCTAGTAAGTGTTAAGTGTCTGAGTCCAGATTTGAACTCAGGTACTCCTGACTCCAGGGCCAGTGCTCTATCCACTGTGCCACCTAGCTGCCCCTGATTATTTAGCTTTAAGAAACAAAGAGTTAGGGTATCATATTATTTGAAGGGGGAAATCTCATGGCATAGGAATTAGACATGGAAATTAGAATGGACATTGAAAAGAAGCAAATTTGTATTTGGTATAAAAGAAAACAGTAAAGGGAGCCTTTCAATAGTAAAATGGGCTGTCCTGGGAGGTAGTGGGTTTATCTTCAATGGAAGGTTTCTAGTAAAGGCTGTATGGTTACTTGTTTGGTATGTTGTGAGGGAAGAATTTATTGTTCAGGTATACAGTAGATGATTACTAAATTTCCTTTTGACATTGAGATTCTTTGATTTTTAAAAAATTAATCAACTTGAGTGATCTTAGCTTGCCTCTGACTTAATTCTTCCATTGCTCTTTCTCCTAAGACCTATGATTGAATAAAATGAATAATTTTCACATCTAAATCACACTCCCTACCCTCACTAAATGTCAATTATTCCCACTCCTCCAAATAAATAAACCAGAGTAGTAAATAAGCTTATAGCAATCCCATCGAAAACTACAACTGTGACCCAGATTCTTTATTAAATATTTGGATTTGGGGTAGAAATATCAGTTCTGTGATGTTATAAATATCATGATTTTATAATAATATCTAATATTGTGATAATATTAATATAGTCATTATGCCAGATAACACAGCTTTTATGAACAATTTCTTGTTTCAAATGTTTGCTTACTAATTATGAGATTTGAACCAGAAGCTTTGTTCCTCTCATCAAATTTCTGACACCTTGGGTCAATTCCTGAACTCTTTTTTGTGTCTATTTCCCCATCTCCCAAATAAAGGAGTTAGACTAAGTTGGTTCAAGGACCCTCTCGGCTCTCAGAATCCTTCTCACTACAAAAATACTGAAAGACTCCATTTTTTTTTTTGCTTCTCTCCTCTTTGCAGTTATTTTTCCCCCAGAGTTTTAGAACCTACAGATTGTGGACTAACTTCTTAATTTATGTTCATCTGTAAAGTGACATCTTAATATGAACAGTATCACATCTTAGGATGCGGCCAAACCTTCAGGATTTTGACTACTATATTGGGTCTATGAACATAGACCCAAATTTGAGAACAATAATCTAATAAAAAATTCTATGCATATCTAAGTTTTCTATAAAGGCTAATGGGTATGGATTTTTTAAAAAGGTAATAGGAAAAAACCTGATAGCCTATAATTTTGAAAAATAGATTATGATTCTTGACTAATTTTGAAACTAATTCCTAAGTTTTTCTTTCAATTTTTCCCTCCATGATAAAAAATAGCAAAGTAGAGTTTTTCCTGATTTCATTCTTTCCTCTACAGATTCCCTTTAGGCATGGTCCCTGGAGTTTACAGAGTAAATAGCATTTTTAAAAGATTTACATATCATTTGTTTGGAATATAAAATATTCTCAACTAGTATAAATAACAGAATCAAAAAGCATGAAAATTAGAATTGTAAAGAACATCAGAAGTCATCTAATCCAACCCCCTCACTTTACAGATGAGAAAACGGGCTTCCGAGTGTAGGAAGATTTTGCCTTAGTATAAGTTTTTCATTTGTGGAAGCTGATAAATGATCCTTATCTTTTCAGTATGATTATCAATTTATCAGCACTGAGAGCCATGATTTCCTAACTTACGTATAGGCTTTTAGGTCAGAGTTAGATAAATAACCATTTCAGAAGGACTGAACTGTTTCTGGACTCTTTGAGGAATGCACCAGTTGACTTTCACATGGCGACTTCATGTTTTGGTGTAGGGAAATTTTGAGCAGCTAACAATCAAATCTTTCCCATAAATTTGAATCTTTTTTGAGTCATGTGACATCATTATTCCTAAAATTTGCACCACTGAAAGCTCCATTCAATGTAAAATGGAACTTGCCAATATGCTTGTTACAGGTAGTACAACTCAGTTTTCTTAATTGGTATTTTAGGGAACTTAGAAAATATCTGCAGTCTTTTTATCTAGAGCACTATCTTAGGACATCCAAAGTATGATCTGATCCTGACTTTTTTTCTCCCTTACTTAAAATAGATTCAATGAAAGAACTATTAGTTAGACTTTACCCTGTGATAAGGAAGGTGATGCCAACATAGTTAAAAAACATTTAACTAATAATGATTGGTCATTATGTAATGATTTACATAATGATCTTATCTTAAGGTTATCAATGCATTTTACAGGCATTACATTATCATGTAGTACTCAGGAAAACTGAGATAAATGAAAAGTTATAAAGAATTAAGGCACTTTACAGGACATGTAGTACAAGATCCTCAGTTTATAGAAGAGCAATCGAGGCCCTCCAAAAATAAATGATTGCCCAAAGTCAGACAAGTAATAAGTAGCAGAGCAAGGATTCAAAGAAAAGGCAAAGGAACAAGCATTTATTAAATGCCTACTATGTTCCAGGCACTATTCTAAGCACTTTATAAATATTGTCTTTTTTTTCTTTTTGCAGGGCAATGAGGGTTAAGTGACTTGCCCAGGGTCAAGTGTCTGAGGCTTTATTTGAACTCAGGTCCTCCTGAATCCAGGGCCAGTAATTTATCTATTACAAATATTATCTTAAACCAATGTGTGTTTTTTCCCTTGGTTTGTCTCCAAGGAGTGAAATGGTTCTAGATGAGTTGGGACTTAAGCCTAGAATGAGCTAAAGCTAATGAACAATAATTTTTAAATGAATATTTTTATTAGCAATGTTGAGTCAAACATATATAAAAGAAGGGTCAAGGCTATATTGTTTAGGATGGATAGGATAATGATAATGGATGATGCAAAAAAGATGTAAAGAATTACTCAACTTTTTTCTACCAAGAATAGATTGCTTCAGACCACAGTGGAGAGAACAAAACTGACTAACAGGGAATAACCTGAAATCCAATAAAATAAAGAAATAATAATCAACAAGTATTTGTTTACTTCTAATGTATTCCAGGTATTTTGCTACATGATAGGTATTTAAACACAAAGAATGAAACAATCTGTATTCATAGAGAGCTTACATTTTAAGGGGAGAGAAGTCAAATTAAAATATATTGTCACATATAGTATTCTTTCTTTATTTTTTTTGCAGGGCTATGAGGGTTAAGTGACTTGCCCAGGGTCACACAGCTAGTAAGTGTCAAGTGTCTGAGGCCAGATTTGAACTCAGGTCCTCCTGAATCCTGGGCCAATGCTTTATCCACTGCACCACCTAGCTGCCCCCTACATATAGTATTATGAATGAAAAACAGAGACAAGACTAGTTTGTCTGAATTACAGAATATAGAAAAGGGAGTAAATTCCAATGTGACCAGAATGTTAAGTTGGGCCAGGCTGTTTAGGACTCTATAAGTTAAACAGAGAAAGCTAAATTTTTGTTCTAGAGGCAATAGGAAGTCATGAGAGTTTATTGAAGGAGGTAGTCCCATACTCATATCTACACTTAAGGAAAATTACTTTGGTACAGTGTGTTGAATGAACTATAGTATTAAGAGATTTGAAGCAGAGAGAACACTTCAGGGTTTATTGCAATAATTGAGGCAAGAGGCAATGAGGGCTTGGACAAAGGTAGCACCTGTGTGAGTAGAGAGAAGGGATTAGATGCCAGATAGAAATCTTCACAGGTAAGGTGAGGGAGTATGAAGAGACCAGAGTGACACTGAGATTGCAAGAAAACAAAACATTTTGCCTAAAGAAGAGTCATATTAGGGGAACATGATTTCTATTCTTTAAGTATTTGATAGGGTATTGTGGAGGAGAGGAATTAAACTTATTTTGCTTGGCATAACTAGTGGCAAAGATGAAAGTTGCAGAAAGCAGTTTCTGTGATATGTATGATTATCATATCTTATAGTAGCATATCATATTGTACCATATTGTACCATGTTATGCCTGCATGCCATGCCATGCCATGCCACATCACATCGCCATGTCACATTACCCCATACCATACCATATCATGCCATACCATGCCATGCTGTACGATACGATACGATACCATACCATACAGTACCATACCATACAGTACCATATCGTACCATATCATATCATATCATATCATATCATATCATATCATATCATATCATATCATATCATATCATATCATATCATGTCATATGTGTGTATTTGTGCATGTGTATTCACTTTCCAACAATTACAGCTTCCAAAAGTGTTATGGTATACTTTGGAAAGTAATGAGCTTTCTTTCCATCACTGGGTGTCTGTAAGCAAAGGATAGATGGTTGTTTATAGGGATATTGTAGAAAGGAACTATGTTCAGATAAATGTTCAAATAAATGACCTGATATTTTCCTTCTGACTCCAAAATTCCATAATTTTATGATCTTATTTTTTATCTGATATCTATAATTAGATATGTATAGCTAGGTTTTTGGATTTGTGTGTGTTGACTTGACTATTATTTGACATACATATTGAACTGACCATAAAGATTTGTTAGGAATTAGTTTGATTATGCAGAGCATTCCAGGTTGAAAGTCAAGTCAACTAACATTTTTTTTTTGGTGGGGCAATGAGGGTTAAGTGACTTGCCCAAGGTCCCCCAGCTAGTAAGTGTCAATTGTCTGAGGCCAGATTTGAACTCAGTTTCTCCTGAATCTAGGGCCAGTGCTTTATCTACTGTGCCACCTAACTGCCCCCAAGTCAACAAACATTTTTTAAGGACCTAATATATACCAGGCACTATAAAAATCATTGCCAAGTATAGCTAATTCTATACAAAGAAAGACAATAACCAAACCAAACCAAACCAAACCAAACCAAACCAAAACAGTCCTTGCTCTCAAAGAGCTCACAGTTTAATAGAAGAGCCAACAGACAAATAACTATGTACAAACAAGATAAAGGAAATTGGAATTAATATTAGAGAGAATGCATTATTAATCAGGTGAATCAAAAAAACATTTCCTAAACAAGGTGAAATTTTAGTTGGGATTTGAAGGAAATCAGGGAAGCTAAGAGATGGAGATAAAGAGGCAGGGCATTCCAAGGGTGGGGAACAGCAAGTGAAAATAACCTGAGTACCAAGATGAGTGTGTTTTCTGAGAAATAGCAAGGAGGCCACTGACACTAGATTGCAGAGTACATGGCAGAGTGGGGGTGGGGAATAAAATGTAAGAGGACTATGGAAAGGTAGGAAGGGCCTAGATTATGAAGGGCTTTAAAATCTAAACACAGGATTTTATATTTTATCCTCAAAGTAATAGGGAGTCAATGGAGATTGTTGAATGGGGGGAAGGGTTTATGACATGGTGAGAACTATGCTTTAGGAAGATCCTTTTCATAGCTGAGTAGAAAGTAGATTGGGGTGGGGAGATACTTAAACCAGGGAGGCCAACCAGCAGGCTATTGAATTTGTCCAGGTGTGAGATGATGAGGACCTGATCCAAGGTTATAGCAATATCACAGAAGAGAAGCATAAGAAAAATATTATTAAGGCATAATCGACAATACTGGATAACAGTTTGTCATGAGCAAAGACATGTAGACAAGAAGGCACAAATCATTTTCAAAAGAATGTGTGTAGACCAGTTAGATTACAATGCAAGGGTTTATATCAAGGGAGGTATAGAGAACGACAAGTCTGGAAAGATAGCTGGACTCAGATTATGCAGGGACTTACATGTCAACCTAAGGTAAACAATTTGGGATTATCCTCTAGAAAACTGATTTATACAAGTTTTTTTTTTTTAAAATAGACTAGTAACACAATGAAAGCAGTGTTTCAGGAAGATGATTTTAGTTATGGTATGCAGGATAAACTACAGGTTATTAGGAGAATATTGCAAATTGTTTAGGTTTAAAATAAAAAAATCCTGCAATAAGATGAAGGCAGTGAAAATGATAAGGGAAAATGAATGGAAGAGACATTATGAAGGAAGAATGAATACTTAGTTGGGCAAGTGAGAAGGAAGAGGCAAATATTCATTCAATGGATATTTATTAATCACTTGCTGTAAGCAGAAGGGGAAGGGAATATACATGTATTGAGCACCTACTATTTTCCAGGTTCATTGAGTACCTACTATGTGCCAGGTTCTAGCCTAAGCATTTTACAAATATTACACACTTGATGCACAACAAACTTATAATGTAGATAATAGATTAGCCATTTTACAGTTGAGGAAACTGAGGCAGATAAAGATTAATTGACTTGTCCAGATTCACACAGCTATTAAGTATTTGAAGTGTATTTGAATTCAAATCTTCCTGACTTCAGGCTTGGCACTCCAACCACTGTGCCATCCTGAGGAGTGCTCCTGCTTCTAGAGAAGCACAGTATTAGGAGAAAGGAGATACAAAGGTTTGCCGATACATAATCAAGCACTTTGTACTTTGAAGGAAGCCAGTTTTTAGTTTGTATAGAACTTCAAATATATGGTAGAAAGAACGGAGAGATATGGGTGGAGTGGAGAAATGAGAGATAAGGCAGGAGGCAAAGAAAGAACAAACGTGACTGAAAAGGTAGGCTAGTGCCCAATTCTGGAGGTCTTTAAATTCTAGGCAGTGTATTAATTTTAGCAAAAAAAACAAAAGACAAGCACTGAAGCTTTTCAAGGCAGAAAAAGGAAATGATCAGATGTATGTGTTAACAAGAATATTCTTACACAACTATGAAGAACAGATGAGAGGGGCATGAGTATAGAAGTAGGACAACCTGACGGGGAACTACGTCAAGGATCTGGAATGATGGTAATGAGGAACTGAATTAGAGGGGCAGCCACACAAATGGAAAGGAAGGAATGAATGTGAAAAATGTGGTGGAAGTGGTATCAATAAGACAGTAATTAAGATATGAGAGATGAAAGAGAGGGAAGAAACAAAGATAACTAAAAGGTTATGGATATGGGAGTTGAAGTGAATGTTTAATGCTATAGGGAAAAATTGTGAAGCTTAGATTAGGTCTTATAGACTTCAGTAAGACTTGCTTGTGATCTCTATCTGAAACTTTCTCTTTCTCTCCTAGGATTTTCCTAATGCACTTTGTATAGATCTCTGTCCTTTCCACAAGCTACCTTAGAAGATGCTGGTATAGTAGAAAGTTTGCTAGACTCAGAGTTAGGTGGCTAAGGGTACAATTGCTGCCTTAGAAAAGCCTTAACTATGTGGTCCTAGGATAGTCACAACATCTGTGAGCCCTAGTTTTCTCATCTGTAAAATGAGGCTATTAGCACCTACCTCACAGGTTGTGGTGAGAATCAAAATAAATCTGGCTCTCACCGACTTTTCTAGGCTTATTAAAGACTCCCTTTCACAGCTCTATGTTTCAGCCAAATTAAGATTCTTGTTATTTTTTATACAATTTCTTTCCTGCCTTCTCCATTTTTTCCATGACTGACATGCACCCCTTCTTCACTTCTGCTTCTTGGAATTGCCAGATTCTTTTGAAACTCAGTTCAAATGTCATGCCCTGTTTGATGCTTTTTTCTGGTGCCCTACACTCCAGCCTCTAGTCTCCCTCATATTTCTTGGCATCTATTGTGTTTATGTTTTATATTTATTTTTCTATTGTTTCCCTAATAGGATAAAAACTCCTCGAGGGGAAAGTGTTTTATATTTGTCTTTATATTATGTTTAGCACAGTTCCTAGCATATAATAGGTACTTAATCAATGCTTGTTGACTAAATGTATATGTATACATGTGTTTATCTATATTTTACCTATATTTATTTGAAAGTTGATATAAAATACTATATAAATGTATTATTGTAAGTGCTTTAAAGTAAGGGATTTTGCCATTTTTTTTTGTCTTTGTATTCCCAGTATCTAACATTGTTGCTTTGCATGTGGTAGGCATTTAATACATATCTGTAACCTATTTAGTGGACAGCTAGGTAGTTCAGGGCTTGGAGTCAGGAAGACCTGAATTCAAATCCAACCTTAGACACTTGCTAGTTGTGTGATCTTCAATAAGTCACCTAACCTCTGTTTATCTCAGTTTCCTCAACTGTAAAATGGGAACCCTGGAGAAGGAACTAGCAAACCATTCCAGTATCTTTGCCAAGAAAACCCCATAAAAAATTGTTCACAAAGAGTTGGACACAATTAAATTATTTAACAAGAAAAAAACCTATTTAGCATTTAATCTGTTGTGATATTTAATAACCTTTCTAGTCACAACCATTTTCCTAATGCTAAATATAGGTTTCATGTTTTGTAATTATGTAGAATTGAAGTTTTAAACATCAATATCATTTATAATCACATAAATATTTAAAAGAAATGTTGGTCCCTTGTAAGTGACTCATAAATAAATAGATATAAGTTGACCCCTTATTTGAATACAGGTTAGTACTGGGAAAAATATTTTTAGTTCTCTGAAATAAATCATATTGAATACAATTTAAATTAGCTGATGTGAAACAAAGGGGCCCTTATATTTCTCATTATCCAAGAAAAGGTGAATTGTATTAGTACTATAAACATAAGTAAGCAAGCCATCCTTCTTACTTATCTTGTGGACAAAATAAATCACTAGTAATTCCTGTTTATATTTAATGCCTTTATCCAGAGAAACCCCAAGATAGAGTAGTATTATTATGTAATTTAATTTTGTATCATCTCTTTGAAATAAGGAGAGAGCATTGTTTATGTGTCATCGATGGCCCAGAAAAATCCAATGACTTTCAAAGGACAAAAACAAATCAATCATTGAGGTAGATCTTTTATACTTATTCATCCCACACTGTGTTCACAATGTCTTGCCAAACACCAAAAAATTATTTACGTATGTAATTTTCAGTGAAATTAAAATGAATCAGGTTCTAATATATCATGTAAATTTTCAGGCAACCCAAGGATCTAAAATATAAGATATTGTTATGAAGTACAGATTGAATCAATGGGAAAAATCTATTTTAAAGTAAATGTTTAAGCATTCATTAGAACACATTTCACTGTGATTAAAATTCTAGATTGACAAAATAGTAAAGTTGATAAGAACTTGAAAACTTTGATCTTAATTAATTAAGGCTTTTCGTTTTCAGATGAGGAAATTAAGGTCCCGAGTAAGCTAAGTGATTTGGCCAAGGTCATACAATTAGTAAGTGGCAATGGTAGACTCAGGACTAAAACTTTTGCTTTTGACTTTAAGTCAAATTTAGTTTTGTCTACTATACCATGTTGCCCTCCATTCCCTCAATGAATAGAAAAATGATTAATATGGTTGGAAAATGTTTTACTGGAGATGGAAGGAAGGCTTTAAGTTGTAGTACCCTTTCCTGGAGCCACTCTCACATCATGGCACTCTTTCTCACAGGTTGGCATCCTCGGAGGGCAATTGCTACTCTCTGTCAGTGTTTTGGGGCTTATACTGAGGGGCTGGGTCTGTAGTACTCAAGCCCTCACTGGTGTGCTTCCTACTGAGGTTGATAGCTTCAATTAACTTTTTATTTTTGTTTGTTTGTTTGGGTTTTTTTTTGGTGAAGCAATTGGGGTTAAGTGACTTGCCCAAGGTCACACAGCTAGTAAGTGTCAAATGTCTGAGGCCAGATTTGAAATCAGGTCCTCCTGACTCCAGGGCTGATGCTCTATCCATTGCATCACCTAGCTGCCTCTTCAATTAACTTTTAGCTAATGTATTTACTAGTATGGTCAAGAGCAGCTGGTGCAAAATATTCTCTCCAAATGGGTGATTCACTCTCCCCCTATACACACAAGGTGCCTGGGGTGAGTGGGTTCAAAATTCAAGCACAGAGGTAGCAGATAACAATTATGGCAAACAAGTAATTCATAATTCCTGGTTAGTAGAAGTCCCTTTTCCCCTTCATGGAGTTCTCATTAATTCCCCTCTGCTGTGATCTGAGGGTCAGTGCCTTTCCAAAGACAAAGCAACTCTCTCCACTATGAAGAGGTCACATTCCTTGAAACCATTTCTTCCTTTGTGTGGCTCTCCTGTCAATCTCTCTCTGTGTTCATTCTTAATGTGTTTTTGCTGCTCCTGGCTGCATGCATTGTCTGAAACTGGAGAGGAAGAAAATTGGGGGTTATTAGGTGGTTATTGCAAATTATCTAGGTGTAAGATTATAAGGTCCTGGAATAAGATGAAGGAAGTAAGAATGAGAGGGAAAGAATGATTGAAGAGACATTGTAAGAGAAGAAAAATAATTGGAAGGCAAGTGAGAGGGAGGAGTTAGCTATTCATTCAATAGATATTTATTAATTGCCTGCTATATGTATAGGGAGAAGAGAAGAAATATGTATTTAGTATTTACTATGTACCAGGTACTGTGTTAAATACAAATATTATGTATTTGATCGTCACAATAATTCTGTAATGTTATAATGTCTCTCAAATAATACCATCAGTCACCCAAATACTCCCTTTGGGTTCACTCTTCTTCTCTCTTCCACCCCTGTCATTTGCTGTCCTGTGACAGAGGCAAAAGAGTCTCCCTCTTCAGGGTACTTCTGGGTCTGTAGGCCTTCCCTTAGCTGATTGCTTCAGGTCAGAACTGATTAAATTATTGTTATTTAAATTTCTAAGGGATGTGATTAACTTGCTTGTTTAGGCAATCATGCTACTCCTTTCACACCCCATAAAAGACCATAGAATATAACTTATCTTGGTCAAAGATAGGTAGCAAAGTAGATTGCATGCTAAACTTGAGTCAAGGAGAACTGAGTTTGAATGCTGCCTTAGTCATTTACTAAGTGACCCTGGGCAAGTCACTTAACCTCTATCAGTCTCAGTTTCCTTATCTATAAAAAGGGAATTGTAGGAGCACCTACCAAGTACAGGTATTGTGAGGATCAAATGAAATCACATATCTAAAGTGCTTTTCAGAACTTAAAAGGCTTTATAAATTCTAGCTTTTATCATTATTATATAGATATTGATATTATTTAAAGTTTTATTTTGTGTGACTACCCTTTTAACATCTTATATGGAATAGGAGTTAGAGCTATACTTACAAATGCTTTCTAAAAAGTTAATTCTTGGAGTCAATGCCTGTGGGATATGGGAAAAATATTGTACTTGAATATTTGTAATTCTGTCTTGTAGCCTTTGAAGAGTCTGTCCCTTTTGCATGGAATGCATTCCTTTTCCCCATGGCCTTTGACAATCTTTAGATTCTAGACATATCTCTGGTGCTAACTCTTCTTGGCAGCCTTTCCTGAAAGTCCTAGGAGTTAATGCTTTCTTCCTCCCCAAATAACCTTGCATTTACTTTTATGCTTTCATATTGAATCCCCAACTACAATGTAACCTACTTAAGAACATAGATGGCTTTTTAGTTTTGTATTTATATCGACAGCACTTGGCACAGGCATATGAATATATTAGGAATTTAATAAATGTTTGCTGAATTAGGGAAAGGATAAATAAATGAATGAAAAAGATGTGGGAACTTTCCAGATTTAAAGGTGAGCATATATAACAACAATAAGACATGTTTTTTGTGACATCTTATCTTTTTGTGCTGTCCTTTATATGCAAACTAGAATCCACTTATACATGCAGTTTGAATTGTAACTCAAAATTCTGGAAGTGATGGATTTGTATGTGTTTTGTCATCCGTGCCTATAGAAGGGACCAAGGACAAACATTTTAAAAAGGAGTTGAGGGTATAGACAGTGGCATATATTTAATGAGAATCTGCCTGATAATATGTTGTCATGCCACTTAAAGGCTTTGTAGGATAGTAAAGACAAAGAACATTATACTTGGAAGTAACATTCCAGATAATCTAGTCCAGCCCCAATTTTTTTTCAATTTATTTTTTTTAATTTTGGGGGGGCAATGAGGGTTAAGTGACTTGCCCAGGGTCACACAGCCAATGTCAAGTGTCTGAGGTCAGATTTGAACTTAGGTCCTCTGGAATCCAGGGTAAGTTTTATCCATTGTGCCACCTAGATGCCCCCTATTATTATTATTATTATTATTATTATTATTATTATTATTATTATTATTTTGCGGGGCAATGGGGGTTAAGTGACTTGCCCAGGTTCACACAGCTAGTGTTAAGTGTCTGAGGCTGGATTTGAACTCAGGTACTCCTGAATCCAGGGCCGGTGCTTTATCCACTGTGCCACCTAGCTGCCTCTCCCCCCCCCCCCATTATTTTTTAAATACAAGAATGGAGGATCAAAAACATTGAGTGATTCATTCAACCTTACATAGAAGACTGATAGTAGAGTCAAGATTCAAGCGCATATTGTTTGTTTCCAAATCTAAGCCTTCTGAATCTTAATTAAAGGCTCTATCTATGACACTATGTTGCCTCCATTATCCTTATTAAAATTTTGCTCCATCTGATCAGTGAGAACATGACTTCTAAGTATTCCTCATTTATCATTCTCTATAAACCTCATGGCTACAAATAGACAAAAGGTATTTTCACTGAGTTCAAGCCCTGGGCTAGAGGCAAATGTTTTTAAAGCCAGACAGTTTTAAAGGAAGAGAAGGAACTTTTATTAGTCTTTGCAAGTCATGTGTTTTCAACGTGGAACCGAATTAAAGTTCATGTATTAATTGGAATTAATACAAATTTATATAGCACTAGAAATTTTTTCTGTTTGGATCTTTGTTTTACCTTATTTTCTATTTTTGATTTTATTGGCATTGAGTCACATTTTAATGTGTAAACTTATCTATAATTTTAACTTATTAACCATAAGTACATATAAAATGTAGAGACTGATAAATACTAATTTTCCTAGAAAATACTCATTTTCTTAGAAAAACATCAAATCTATTATTCTATTATCTAGATTAACTGTCAATTTGAAAACTTTAATTTTTAATTTTTGGAATAAAATAAACATTTTCATAACAGTACAATAAAAAAGATGATTACACATAAAACTGAAAATCTACTATGCATAACTTGCTATTCCTTTTAATTTAAAACAAAATTATCATGTACATTTCTTTTTCCCCTTCCCCACCCCAACCTAGAGATGGCCACTTTTAGACATAAACAAACACACGTACATACACACACACACACACACACACATATACGCATAATACTTCTATATAAACTTCTATTTATCATTTCTTTCTCTGGATACAGATAGGGTCTTCCTTCATATGTCCTTTATAGTTAATTTAGGCATTTCTAATAGTCAAAATGACTTATTTGCTCAAAGTTGCTCTTAAAATAACATTACTATTTCTATATACAATATTCTCTACTACTAGCAGTTAGTATTTATATAGTGCCTACTATATGTCAGGCAGCCTACTAAGTGCTTCATGAATCTCATTTGATCCTCACAACCCTAAAAGGTAAGAACTGTGGTTATTCCCATTTTACAGTTGAGGAAACTGAGACAAGCAGAAGTCAAGTGACTTGCCCAAGGCCACACAGCTAGTAAATGTATGAAGCTGGATGTGATCTTAGGACTTCATGACTCCAGATCCATGACTCTAACCACTGTGTCATCTAGAGTCCTCTAGAACCTATATCATGGCATCACAGGATTTACAGGGTCAAAGACCTAAGATATCTTTTTGTCCAAAGGTTCTTAATTTATTTTATGTCACATATCCATTTCACAGTCTGGGGAAGCCTTTGGACCTCTTCTTAATCATAATGACTTTTTAAAGAATAATTTAAGGAAATACTAAATTTTAAATAAATGTTGATGAAAATAAAGACAACTTTTTCTCATCCGAGTTCATGAATGCCCTTATCACTCCCAAATCTATCCATGGCTCCTTTGAAAATCTATGGACCATCAGGTTAAGGACCTCTAATTGACTGCAAATCCTTCATTTTTTAGGTAGGGAAGCTGAGGCTCAGGTATAAATTGTTGCTATAATTGACAATTAATGTTTTAACCAGACAGGTAATTTCATAGAG
This sequence comes from Dromiciops gliroides, assembly GCF_019393635.1. Classification (NCBI taxonomy): domain Eukaryota; kingdom Metazoa; phylum Chordata; class Mammalia; order Microbiotheria; family Microbiotheriidae; genus Dromiciops; species Dromiciops gliroides. Next base: position 261,201,636 of record NC_057861.1, read on the forward strand.
GGAGTTCCCAATGAAGATTTCTTTATCAGTACAGATCAGCAATTCTCATGTAATTTATAAACAAAAAGAATTTCTGAGGAGACCTAAATGTCCAGACACCTTGACATATATCAGATACGAAGATCCTGGTATCTATTTGTCAAATACAAGTGACATGGGGCACAGTCATTTTCTATTAGAATTAGAAAAGATCCAGACCCTTGAGGGTCAAAAATATAACAAACTGAATGCAACAGAGGGTCATCCATCCATCAAGTGGTTCTGGAGTACTCAATGAAAAGAAAGTATAAAGTACTGAGGAAAGGAAACAGGATTTTTCTCACTCCATCATACCTTATCATTTCTTTTTTGTCATTCTGTGAAAAAAAAAAGTCTAGGCAGGAACAGGAAACTGTGGGGCTTGTCCAGGTCAAAATCAAAGGTTTCAGATTACCCAGCCTAACTGCTTCCCTAGACTTAGAGCAGAGCAGCTGGAAAGTGCCTTGGACATTGCTATGTAGCTGCTCCATTGACACAAATATTTCTTTCATTGTTGCTTTTCGTGGTTTATTTGTTTTTTTTTTTTGGCTGGACAATGAGAATTAAGTGACTTGCCCAGAGTCACACAGCTAGTAAGTGTCAAGTGTCTGAGCCCACATTTGAACTCAGGTCCTCTTGAATCCAGGGCTGCTTGGTGCTTTATCCACTGCACCACATTGACATACATATTTGAAATAAAAATTTACTCTCATATAGCACATTAAAGTTTGCAAAGCACTTTCCTTATTACTCTGTGAAGTAGATAACAAATATGCTCATTTTACAGGTAAAGTAACTGAGGCACATAGTTGATAGCTGTATTCAAACACAGGTTCCTTGACTCCAAGTCCAGCCCCCAACCATTTATTTCATGCTACCTTTTGGCTACACATAATAGTTTGTGTCCCTTATATGCAGACCTCTCACTAGAGGGCATGTAGGAGTGAAGGAATATAATTCAGTATTTGTGTCAGGAAAATCTTTCTGATGAAGTTGATCAAACTGGAATTCTTCAAAGAGAAGCAATGGGCATTTCATCTCTTAGAATTACTTTAAAATAACAAAAGCCAGAATAAAATATGTTCACAAGGGGGCAGTTCTGCTTGGAGAGGGAGTGGGAAGACCTGCTTTTTATTCATAGATCTTATTCATTTCTAAATTCCCTGTCTCAAGGTTGCAATTAACCTTACTTACTGGGAGCTGATTCCTGTCAAAAGTATGCTCACTGCAGGTCCACCCCCTGCAAGGAATAATTTCTATTATTTAATCTGCTATTCTTATTTCCTATTTCACAAAGTTCTTAATTAAAGTCACTTAAATGTATCAAGTTTTCACATCCATTTTCACCTAATAATTTGCCTGCGTTAGGCAAATCAGCTCTTTCTCTATATAAAAATAGTACACTCTTTCCTTAGGGAGATAATTAGTATGGTCCAGTGATGGAGTAAAGTTGTACTGGCCACAATGAGAAAAGAAGCAAGTGAAAATCTGGATATGGATTTGAGGTGGTAGTAATTCAGTATCATCTCTCACATGATTGCCATGGAAACAGAAGAACATAATATTCTCATGTTTAGGAACAAAATTGGTCATAATTTGCTATCAACAACATGTTTTTTTTGTATCTAATTGATATTTTTACTCTAGTCACCTTCATTAAAGAAGTACTAGAAGCACAAGGAGGAGGAAAAAACTTGAATATCATCTTCTAAAATGATAAATGTTCTCTTTCTGGGGGCAGAGCTATATAAATTTGTCCATTCATTCTACAATGTCTTCTTCTGGGATAGTGAGTGAGAAAAGATTGTTCACAAAATCAAAATCATGTGTTTTCCAATTGGGAGGGACTTCAGCAGTTATTTAATCACCTAAGGCTTTGTACACCCATATTCCCACTACAATACACCCTAAAAGTGGTTATATACCATTGCCTTAAGACTTCCAGTGGGAGGAAACCTAGAAGAAGCATAGTAAAAAACAAACAACCTCACATGTTTTCATCTAATAAAAATTCTTAATTGCCCATTGTATAATGAACCATCATACCCACAACATTATGTATCTGCAAATGATTGCTCATCAAACTTCTAAAGTAAGTGGTTTGGTTTTAGGCCTAACTTGTAATTAATTATATTGGTGTAAGGAATTCCCTCTGCTAATGTAGATAGACATCTCATCTACAACTTGCAGTTTTAGAATGGCATTGGGGTCCTGAGCTAAAGTGATTTGTGGTCACACAATCTCCAAGTGTCAGATGTGGAATTTGAACCCAGTTCTTTGAAAGCCAGGTCTTTGTGGCTTTCAGACCAACTCATTGTCCACTATACTATACTACCTATTGTGTTCATCTTTATTGCGTTAATTGTTATTGATAACAGAGGGAGAAGAAACTAGCTTCATGCTCGACTCAAAACAGTTTCAGGATAGCACCTAAATCACCTTCTATTACCAGAGACTACTTATGTTAAAAGCCCTCTGGGCCCCAAGGGAAGCAGAGAGGACCTTAAGTGTTAACTGATTTGCTATTAATGCTTTTGGCTAAGTCAATAAGTTTTATGTCTTTTTTGAATTACCCTTTGAAATGCACAATTACCAATCTAGAAAAATTGTTGCTTTTTGTTGTTGTTGTTATGTTATTGACTCATAACCAGAGACTGTGAAGCTGCCCATTACTCTGGACACAATGCTGTAGAAAGAGAATCATAAAGGTTTGATCCATTGTCTCCAGTTCCTCGAAAAGAATTACTGTCTGGCTAGACACAGTTTTTTTTTTCTTCTGTAAGCTCTATTATGTATACTCCAGGAAGCATTTCTAGCCAGTGCTATCATAATGATGTTTCTCCCTTTTCTCTAAAAACCACTGTCAATTTTCACCCTGGTTTCAGAATTGAATTCAATATTGGCAATTCATGAATATTCATTTTTTTGTATCTGGACATTAAATGACCTATTTGGGGCATATGCAAATTATAATAAATCCTAATTTATCCATGCTAAGAGAAGCAAGAGGAGGCATGATTAATTGAAAATAATGGGTTATTGAAAGGAGCATTTCTATTTTCTTTTGGTTGGTGGTCAGAAAAAAAAAGCATACTGGAAAACACTATTAGACACTTACCCCACTCTATGCTCATCCCTGATTGATCTGGCCTCAGTCTTGCTGTTGGTTACCTTGGACTGAACTATAAGGCAAGAGGGAACATGAGTTGCCATGGCAATCCTCCAAGTCATATAACCTGTTCATGGATAATGAATAGTTGACTGTATTAACAAATAGCACTGAATTCCGTAGGGATACATTGCTTTTAGCTTAGGAGTTTGCAGAACAGCCATCAGCATCATCCTTTAATTTCGTCATTTGCTTTCAATCAGTCACTTTCTGTGTATTTCCCTTGAGGGCTTTCTGAAAGTAAAATGTGCCAGCAGACAGAGTCACATCTAAATATTAGCTGAGCCTTAGCTATCCATGCCTGTTCTATCCACTGATGCCACCAGTAAGCTTCATGCCTTCTGTGGTGTTAGACATAAAAAGTGCAAAATAATTTAGAATTATAGAAATGAAGAAAACAGCAAAATTGATGGAATTATTCAGAGTTTTAAAGTACCTTAGAGTTGACCTGATTTTACTCAATTATTTTTTATTTTTTATTTTCCTACAGCATTTGACAAAATGTCTTTAGATATCTTTATGGGGAAGATGAGGAAAGGCAGACTGGGAAGATTTTGTAGGCAGGCAAATTTATAACTATGTGAATAATTGTACTCCAAAGGAAGTAACAGACTGATGTTAATATGGAAGCAGTTCAGTGATGGTATTCTTTGAGATATTCTTTTCATGGAAATATAGAATAATTATCAACCTTGTAGGTAACAAGGGCAATGGAGATAGCTAATATATTCATTAATTAGAGCTCAAAAATTATCTTTGACAGGCCAAGATTATGGGCTAGAGCTAAGTAAGGTTTAAGTTCAAATAGGAGACTAATGTCCAATTATGCTTTGGGTTAAAAATGTTAATTATATAAGTTTGGGTTGAGGTAAACATGGTTTACAAGCAAGTGACAGAAAAAAACAACCAAGGATTTTAGTTGACTATAGAACTTATGTCCCAGGGTCCTCCAAAGGGTTGATTTACCAGAGGGTCAATTTCTCTATTTGCTTCACTGTCCTTACCTCCTTTTGTTTTAGTAAAATTTCCTAATATGCTTATCATTCATATCTGGGGTTTCCCCAAATATAGGTAAATGGGGTCCTTAGCTGCCATGCAAGCTCTAAACTTTTCAAATCCCTATGAGAGATAAGACATCCTTTATTTCAACATAGAGAAATTAAAAAAAAAACAAGACACCAAAGAAATTCTGGGAAACTATAGAGAAAACATATAAAGTACTCATTTAGCCCTCAGTTTTGCTCAGAACAAAACTAAACTTGGGGTTGTTGGTGGAGGGAAACATTATGCCCTTCTGATGAGCCCCTCTTAGCCAAAGAATCATATGACGTACCCCCAAAATTCATATTCCCACTCTTCGGGTTGGACTTTCCTTTGAACATATTTTAAGGACTGCTGAATAAGCAGTTCTATTCCCATTAAATCCGCATTGTCAAAGAAGCTCATAATATTTTCTTTACACATAGGATGTGACAAAGGAATTACATGTCCTACCTTTATCCACAGAATATACAGTATGGGGAAATACCCTTCTTTCTCTAGAGAATATGCTGATTCTTGAACTTTTAATGTCAGAAACTTAAATTTGAGATCACCCCCAGGACTGGGTCTCTTCTTCCAGACTTGTTAAAGGATGTGCAATTCTGTCATATCAACCAATGGCTTGGTAGCTGCCATAATATGGAATGAAAAAATACACCTTCAGAATTCCAGCTTCTCACCTGTGTTCAGAGGTGGTAGGCAAATTCATATAACTGGCATTTGTGCCTGACTAGTGGTTATCAGTCATTACACTTTCAGTGTCATTCTAGACTCCTGGAGGTGTCTGTGCATGGGTACAGTGTCTCCCCTCCCTCACCAAGAAGCAAGTTTTTTCTATTGTGCACTGTTACTTTTTTTTCTTTTTTCTTCTTTTGGTGAGGCAATTGGGGTTAAGTGACTTGCCCAGGGTCACACAGCTAGTAAGTGTCAAGTGTCTGAGGCTGGATTTGAACTCAGTTCCTCCTGACTCTGGGGCCAGTGCTCTATCCACTGTGCCACCTAGCTGCCCCCACTGTTCTACTTTTTCAAAGTTCAAGTGGAGACTAAGAAAACTTAAGTGTATATAGGAGAAAGACAGAGAAAGGGGGGGGGGGAAGCTAGGTGTTACAGTGGAGGATAAAGTGCCGGCCCTGGATAACCAATAAAGTAATACAAGCATATTTCACATATCTCCAAAGGCCTATACTCTGTGACACTATCAATTTGATTGGAGAGTCAGTCATTCATTCATCTTGACTAGAGATTACCTTGATCAACTCTCCTTGCAGCTATAAGCCAAATATGAACCAATAGCATATTATGGCTTTAAAAAGCTAATACGGGGCAGCTAGATGGCACAGTGGATAGAGTACCGGCCCTGGATTCAGGAGTACCTGAGTTCAAGTCTGGCCTCAGACACTTAACACCAAATACACAAGGTAAGGAGTCATCAACTCTAGTATACCTCTGAGCAGAAGTCGCTTTTGTGACATATCCAAGAATAACCTGTTCTCTTTCTCCCTTTGGCAGAACTTCAATGATAGGAAGCTTAGTATTTCAGAGGCAGGCCATTTCATTTTTGAAACATTAGAAAGTATTTCCCTATACAAAATCAAAATAAGCTTTTCTATAGCTTCTACACACTACTCTTAACTTTTCCTTCTGGGGACAACAAGTCTGATATTTCTTCTGCACGATAAACCTTTATATACTTCAAAAATAGCTATCATATTTTCTCTAAGACAACCCTTCACCAGACTAAACATTCTCTTAGCCTTGGTTTGTTTAAAAATATTTACACTGAATTTAACGATTCATCAAATGAGTAATATTTCTCTATAAAAAGTAAAACAGAAAAAGTATTACATGTGAAGCCACAAATCTCTATTATATACTACTTTTTAAAAAGTATATAATAGATTCATTCTGCTACTTCCAAAACTGTCCTGCTTATCTGTTTCCCTCTGAACATCTCTCTATTCCATTTTGCATATCTGTACGTTTCAATAACTCTCTAGAATTTTTTTTTGCTTTTTACAACACTCATGAGAATTCCCCCTTCTTCCTACTCTCTGCATGAAAAGGGTAAAACATAATTCTTGTAACAAATAAGCATAGTAAAGAAAAATAAACCCACACATTTACTGTGTCTAGAAATGTATGTATCATTCTGTTCCCTGAGTCTATCACTTCTCTGTTAGGTGATCTGATATTCTATCATCACTCCTTTAAAATGGTGTTTGTTCATCACATTAATCAGCAAAGTTATATCTTTACAATATTGCTTTGTATATATGGTTCTCCTGCTTCTGCTCAATTCACTCTGCACCACTTTATACAAGTTTCCCTTAGCATTCCCTGCCCCCTTGAAACTGTCCTATTCATAATTTCTTGTGGTGCAATAATATTCCATTACATTCTGTGATAAAATAATGGAATTTGGCAGATGCTCAGGGATCCCACCAGATTGATTTAGTATTGTTTGAATTGGGTGAGAATGAGAAACTAAGTACCTACTTGAGAAAGATTAGATATAGGCCACACCTGGCCTGCCCTGAGTGATGTATACTGCTGACATCAGCAGGGGTACCACTCTCAGCCATGTAACTTGAAGGACCTCCCTTTTGGGGGAGGGAGAGAAAAAGTAGAAAAGGGAATGCTCGCTCAGAGGAGCTCTCTCTTTCCTGTTGGTGAGCTTCTGAGAGCAGACTGGAGAGGAACTGCACAGCTGACTCCCATAGAAACAATGGACCCCAGGTAGTGAGTTAGTAGAAATGAGGCCAGCTTTTCAAATTAGCTGAGCTGGAAGCAAGTTTGGGGATTTTGTCAGTCTTTGCTAGAGCCAGGGAGCTTATATCCATTTTTCTCTTCCCCTATTCACTGGTTCCTGGCTTTATTAACTTCATCTTTGTTGTGTATTTTATTCTTATTAATAAAACCTGATTTGTTTGTGGAAAAGAGGCTGTTAATTTCCTTTCTTATTAGCTTTGGAGAAGTAACTAAAAAAGGCAGTTTGGAAGGGAGGAAACTTTGGACCTAGAGGTCCCTCATTATTTTATGAACCCCAATATTATGGCGAGCCACCCAAGTAACTCTCCCCATATTAAATTTGGCCCTTACAATTCTTATACCAGGATTTGTTTAGTCATTCCTCATTTGACTCATACCACTTTTTTTTGTTTCACTTATTTGTTTCTACTAAAAGAACTAACTCTAACCATAACCCTATAAATATTTTTGTACATATGAGTATTTTCCCTCTTTGATCTCTTTGGAGTAGAGGCCTAATAGTAATCAATTTTGGTCAAACACTATGCAAAATTAGTGAATTTTTGGTATAGTTCCCAATTGCTTTCCAGAATATCTGAACTAATTCATAATTCCGCTAACAGTGCACAAGTGTGCCTGTTTTCTGTATCCCTCTTTTATGTGTAATTTTCCAGTTTTGTCATCTTTGCTAGCCTAATAGACATGAGGTAGAACTGTAGAATTGTAATCCAAGTCTAGCAATTAGCACAGTGCCTATTAGATAGAGCATGCTTAGTACATGCTTATTGATTTAACTTGTGTTGAATTGAATTGTTTGATTTTGCATTTCTCTACTTAAAATATTATTTGGAGCATGTTTTTTACATTGTTGTTAATAACTTGGCTTTCTACCTTTGAGAAATGTCTGTACAGAAGGAATCACACATGATTAGGGTAATTTAAAAAGTATCAAGTTGAATTTTTATATAGTTTATTATGTACTTTAAAATAAAATATATATGTATATAGTATATATATGTGTGTGTGTCTCTGTGTACATATATGTGAAATTTACACTTTCATAACCCTATCATTCTATTTTATTATGTATGAATTATGCCAATTTCAGAATAAGAAATAAATGATAAAAATAATAATTATAAAGAAAACTTTTGGTTCATATTCTTTGAATATTTATACATTAGGAAATGGTTGCTATTCTCATGTGTTTGAATCAGTTTCTTATATCTTGGATATCATTATCAGAGAAACTTGCTACAAATATTTTCCCCAGTGACTTATTATGCTTTTGCTTTCAATTGCATTGATTTCATTATGCAAAAACTTTTCAGTTTTACGTTATCAGATTGTTCTGTCATGTTCCATATTCCTTGTCCTGTTATGAACTCTTCTCTTATTCACTGGTGCAAAAGGTATTTACTTTTTTGCCCATATAATTTGCTTAAGATATGAAATATATGTATAATCCACTTGGAGCTTAATGTAGTATATGATACAAGATCTTGGTCTAAACCTAATTTATATCAGACTGTTTTTCAGTTTTTATAGCAACTTATGTCAAATAGTGAGTCCTCACCACACACTAGTCTTTGATTTAGCAAATTATATATTATTATGATTATTTCTGTATGTTGTATACCTAGTGTGATGTGCCGATTGACTTTTCTACTTTTTTCCTAGCATGGCAGATTTTTTTTCTTAATAGCATTTCCCCCAATTACATGTAAAGATAGTCTTCAACATTCATTTTTTAAAGATTTTGAGTTCTAGGGGCAGCTAGGTGGCACAGTGGATAGAGCACCAGCCCCAGAGTCAGGAGTACCTGAGTTCAAATCTGGCCTCAGACACTTAACACTTACTAGCTGTGTGACCCTGGGCAAGTCACTTAACCCCAATTTCCTCACAAAAAAAAAAAGATTTTGAGTTCTAAATTTTTCTCCCTCCCTTCCTTCCCTTCTCCTTCCCAAGAGAGCAAGCAATCTGATATATATATAATCATGTTAAACATATTTCCACATCAGTCATGTTGTGAAAGAAGAATCAGAACAAAAGGGGAAATCTACAAGAAAGAACAAACAACAACAAAAATGAAAATAGTATCCTTTGATCTGCGGTCAGATTCCATAGTTCTTTTTCTGGATATGGAGAGCATTTTCCATCATGAGTCTTTTGGAATTATCTTGGATCATTGTATTGCTGAGAAGAGCTAAGTCTCATAGTTCATCATCTCACAATGCTGCTGTTACTGTGGATAATGATCTCCTGGTTCTGGTCCCTTCACTCAGCATCAGCCCACTTAAGACTTTCTAGGTTTTTCTCAAAGCTGCCTGCTAATCATTTCTTATAGCACTACAATATTCCATTACATTCATGTCCCACAACTTATTCAGCCATTCTCCAATTGATGGGCATCCCATGAATTTCTAATTCTTTGCCACCACAAAAAGAACTGCTCTAAATATTTTGTACATGTACATCCTTTTCCCTTTTTTATGATCTCTTTGGGATACAGACCTAGTAGAGGCATTGCTGGGTCAAAGGGTATGCACAGTTTTATAGCCCTTTGGCCATAGTTCCAAACTACTCTCCAGAATGGTTGGATCAGTTCACAACTAAACCAACAATGCATTAGTGTTCCAATTTTTCCACATTTTCTCCAACATTTATCACTTCCGTTTTTTGTCATATTAGTCAATCTGATAGTTTTGAGGTGGTACCTCAGTTATTTTGATTTCCATTTCTCTAATTAATAGTGGTTCAGAACATTTTTTTCTATATGGCTATAGATAGCTGTAATTTTTTTTTTCATCTGAAAACTGCCTGTTCATATCCTTTGACCATTTCTCAATTGGGGAAATACTTATATGTTTGTAAATCTGATTTAGTTCTTGATATATTTTAGAAATGAGACCTTTATCAGAAACACTGGCTATAAAATTGTTTCCCAGCTTTTTGCTTTCCTTCAAATCTTGCTTGCATTGGTTTTGTTTGTGCAAAAACTTCTTAATTTAATGTAATCAAAATGATCCATTTTGCATTTCATAATATTCTCTATCTCTTGTTTGATCATAAGTTCTTCCTTTCTCCATAGATCTGAGAGGTAAACTATTCTTTCCTGTCCTAATTCACCCTTTATGTCTAAATCATGTACCCCTTTTGACCTTATCTTGGTATATGATATGAGGTGTTGGCCTATGCCTAGTTTCTGCCATACTATTTTCCAGTTTTCCCAGTAGTTTTTTGTCAAATAGTGGGTTCTTATTTCAGAAGCTAGTATCTTTGGGTTTATAAAACAGTAGATTACTATAGTCATTTATTTGCCTTGTGAACCTAATCTATTCCATTGATCTACCACTCTATTGCTTAGCCAGCACCATATAGTTTTGGTGATTTTTGTTTTATAATATGGTCTAAGATCTGGTGTGGCAAGGCAACCTTCCTATGAATTTTTTTTCCCATTAAGTCCCTTGGTATTCTTGAATTTTTGTTCTTCCAGATGAATTTTGTTATTTTTTTCTAGCCCTACAAAATAAGTTTTTGATCATTTGGTATGACACTGAGTAAGTGAATTAATTTTGGTAGAATTGTAATTTTTATTATATTATTTATTATATTATATATTTTTATTCTATTATTATATTAGCTTGAACAATTGAACCCATGAACAATTGATATTTTTCCGAATTGTTTTGATCTGACTTTATTTGTGTGAGAAGTGTTCTGTGATTGTGTTCACATAATTCCTAGGTTTGTTTTGGCAGATAGACTCCCAAATATTTTATATTGTTTAGAATTATTTTATATAAAATATCTATAACTCTTATTCCTGGGTTTTGTTGGAAATTATATATATATATATATATATATATATATATCCACAAAACCATCAGCAATATATATATATATACCCACAAAACCATCAGTAATATATATATATATATATATATATATATATATATATATTACTGATGGTTTTGTGGGTTTATTTTATATCCTGTAAATTTGTTAAGTTGGTGATTATTTAAAGAAATTTTTTAGTTTATGTTCTGAGGTTCACTAAGTATAACCCCATATCATCAGCTAGAGTGTTAGTTTTGGTTCTTCAATGCCTAATTCCTTCAATTTTTCTTCTCTTGTTGCTAAGACTAACATTTCTGTTACAAAATTGAATAATAGTGGTAATAATGGACACCTTGTTTCACCTGTGATCTTATTGGAATGGCTTCTAGCTTATCAACATTACATATAATACTTGCTTATAGTTTTAAATATGTAGTCCTTATAATTTTAAGGAAAACCCCATTCTTTCCTATGGTTTCTATACTTTTTAATGGGAATGGGTATTATATTATGTGTGGTAAAATATGAAAGTTTTTAACAGTCGGTTAGGATAACTGAAAGACGCCAGTTTTTCAAGGACCACCCTTTTGGGGAGGAGACGAACAGTCCGCCTGCTGCGCATGTCAGACTGCCTGCGGGGCACTTGACTTCTGGGGTGGAGAGAACGGAAGAGAAGCTTTTGCCTGCTTGGCGGGACTCCTGACGGCGCGGCACAGATGGTCTCTCTCCAAAGGTGGCCTTTTCGGTTTGGTGAGTTTTTATAAGGAATATAGACCAAGCTTAGACTTAAGACGATTTGTATTGTGTTTCTACTTTCCTATCTTTCTAATCAACATCACCTTGTGACTACCATAACAATAAATAAAAGGTCTATCTAGAAAACCAAAAGCTTCTTCCATTTACTAGTTTGGGAGATAAATTAAGGGAAAAGTTAAGTAGGGGAGATTTATGATCTAATATCCAATTTTAAATCTCACAGTTGTCAAAAGTTTTCTCTGCTTTGAGACAATCTATTGAGATAATTATGTTTTCTGTTAGTTTTGTTATTCACATGGTCAAGTATACTGATAGTTTTCCTAATATTGAAGCAGCCCTGAATTCCTTGTGTAAATACCACATCATCATAGTGTATTATACTGGTGATAGATTGTTGTAATTTCTTTGCTATGGTTATATTTAATTTTTTGTATCAATATTCATTAGGAAAATTGGTCTGTACTTTTCTTTCTTTTGGCTCTGTCTGGTTTAGGTATCAGCATCATATTTGTCTCATTAAAGGAATTTGGTAGTATTCCTTCTTCACCTGTTTTCCCAAATAGTTTTTATAGCATTGGAATTGATTGTTATTTAATTGTTTGGTAGAATTCACTTGTAAATGCATTTTGCCCTGAAGATTTTTTCTTATGGAGTTCATTGATGGCTTGTTCAATTTCTTTTTCTAAAATGGGATTATTTATTTTATTTCCTCTTCTGTTAATTTGGGCAATTTATAGATTTTTTGTAAATAGTCATCCATTTCATTTAGATTGTCAAATTTATTGGCATACAGTTGGGTAAAATAGCTCCTAATCATAGCTTTAATTTTCTCTTCATTAGTAGTGAATTTACCTCTTTCATTTTTGATACTAGTAATTTGGTTTTCTTCTTTCTTTTTTTAAATCAAATTAACCAAAGGTTTATCTATTTTATTACTTATTTTTTAAAAAGAAAACAGTTTTTAGTTTTATTTATTAATTTAATAATTTTCTTACTTTCAATTTTATTAATTTTTCCTTTGATATTCAGAATTTCTAATTTGATATTAAATTGGGGCTTTTAAATTTTTTTCTACCTTTTAAAAATTATATGCACAATTCATTGATTTTTTTTATTCAGGTAAGCACTTATAGGTATAAAGTTTTCCCTAAGAACCATTTTGGCTGCATCCCACAAATGTTGGTATGTTATCTCATTGTAATTTTCTTTTATGAAATTATTGATAGTTTCTATGATTTGATGTTTAATCCACTCATTTTTCAGTATTACATTATTTAGTTTCTAATTAATCTTTAATTAATCTTTCTATGGTCCTTTATCACACATGATATTTATTGCATCATGATCTGAAAATGATGAGTTTATTATTTCTCCCTTTCTGTGCTTGACTGAGGTTTTCATGCCAGAATACATGATGAATTTTAGTGTAGGTGCCATGCATTGCTGAGAAAACCATATATTCCTTTCTATCTCCATTCAATTTTCTCCAGATATCTATCATATCTAACTTTTCTAAAATTCTATTCACCTCCTTAACTTCTTTCCAGTATATTTTCTGGTTTGATTTATCTAGTTCTTAGAGTGGAAATTTGAGATCCCACAGTAGTCTAGCTTTGTTGTCTATTCCTGTAACTCACTTAATTTCCCTAAGAATTTAAATGCAATATCACTTGCTGCATATATGTTTAGTATTGATATTATTTCATTATCTGTTGTACCTTTTAGCTAGATTTAGTTTTCTTTTCTTATATCTTTTAATTATATCTATTTTTGTTTTTGATTTGTCTGAAATCAAGATTGCTACCCATGCTTTTTTTTTAACTTCAGCTAAAGCACAATGTATTCTGTTCCAGCCTTTTACCTTCACTTTCTGTGTATCTATCTGCTTCAAATGTGTTTCTTGTAAAAACATATTGTAGGATTCTGTTTTTTAATTCACTCTGTTATCTGCTTCCATTTTAGGGAAGAGTTCATCCCATTCACATTCACAGTTATGATTACTAGCTATGTATTTCCCTCCATCCTATTTTCCCCTTTGTTTATACTTTTCTATCTCCTTTTACCCCATCCCTCACCAGTGTTTTTCTTCTGACAACCACCTCCTTCAATCTGTTCTCTCTTTTATCAGTTTCCCTCTCTTCTTTCTCCTTTCCCCTCCTACTACTGTCCTTCCTTCCATTAGCACCCCCATCATTTTATTTCCCCTTTCCTCTTTCCCCTCCTACTTCCCTGTTTTCTAAGATAAATTTCTATACCTGTGTGTATTCTATTCCATCTTTGAGTCAAATCCAATGAGATTAAGATTCAAACAATGTTCACCCCCTCCCTTTTTGCACTTCTCTTGAGTCTTGTATTTGAAGATCAAATTTTCTGTTCAGTTCTGGTCTTTTCATCAGGAAATCTTGAAAGTCCCCTATTTAATTTAATGTCCATCTTTCCCCTGAAAGATTATGATAAGTTTTGCTGGGCAGTTGGTTCTTGGTTGCAATCCAAGCTATTTTGCCTTCTGGACTATTATATTCCAAGTCCTCTGATCCTTTAATGTTGAACCTCCTGAGTCCTGTGTAATCCTGACTGTGATTTCTTGTTATTTAAATTGTTTCTTTCTGGTTGCTTGCAGCATTTTTCTCCCTCATCTGATAATTTTGAAATTTGGCTACATATTCCTTGGAGTTTTCCTTTTGGAATCTCAGGAAGTAATCAGTGGATTCTTTCAATCATCAGTTTGCCCTATGATTCTACGATATCAGAGTAGTTGTCCTTGTGTGGTAAAATATGAAAGTTTTTAACAGTCGGTTAGGATAACTGAAAGACGCCAGTTTTTCAAGGACCACCCTTTTGGGGAGGAGATGAACAGTCCGCCTGCTGCGCATGTCAGACTGCCTGCCGGGTACAGTCCGCCTGCTGCGCATGTCAGACTGCCTGCCGGGTTTTTTGACTTCTGGGGTGGAGAGAACGAGAGGAGCCTTTTTGCCGGCTTGGCGGGACTCCTGGCGGCGCGGCACAGACGGTCTGAGTCACTCCAAAGGTGGCCTTTTTCGGTTTGGTGAGTTTTTATAAGGAATATAGACTAAGCCTAGATTTAAGACGATTTGTACTGTATTTCTATTTTCCTATCCTTCTAATCAACAACACCTTATATACAATAAAGGCTCTATCTAGAAAACCAGAAGCTTCTTCCATTTACTAGTCTGGGAGATAAATTAAGGGAAGGGTTAAGTAGGGGAGATTTATGATCTAATATCCAATTTTAAATCTCACACTTGAAAATGTCATGAAATATGCTGTCCAGACTCTTTTTGATAATGGCTTTTAGTTATTCCAATAATTCTTAAATTATCTCTCCTGCACCTATTTTCCAGATTAGTTATTTTTCTGATGAGGTATTTTACAGTTTCTTCTATTTTTTTCATTCTTTTGATTTTTTTTTTTGGTTGTTTCTTAATGTCTCAAAGTCATTAGCTTCCACCTGCATAATTCTAATTTTTAAGGAATTATTTTCTTCAGTCATATTTTGCACTTCCTTTTCCATTTGGCCAATTCTACTTGTGTGTGTGTGTGTGTGTGTGTGTGTGTGTGTGTGTGTGTGTGTGTGTGTGTGTGTGTGAGGCATTTGGGGTTAAGTGACTTGCCCAGGGTCAAACAGCTAGTAAGTGTCAAGTGTCTGAAGCTGGATTTGAACTCAGGTCCTCCTGAATCCTGGGCCGGTGCTCTATCCACTGCGCTACCTAACTGCCCCCCCCCATCCAATTCTACTTTTTAAGGAGTTATTTTCTTAAATAGATTTTTTTCCCCATTTGGCCAATTGTATTTTTTAAGGAATTGTTTTCATCAGTCAATTTTTGTCCCTCTCTTTTTAAGCTATTGATTCTCTTTTGTATAATTCTCATTTCTTTTTCCAATTTTCTTCTACTTCTCTTATTTGATTTAAAAAAATAATTTTTGAGCCCTTCCAAGAAGACTTTTTGGTCTTGAGACCAAATCATCTTCCTCTTTGAAGCTTCACATGCAGGCATTTCGACAGTGTTGTCCTCTCATGAGTGTGTGGTTTTGTTTTTCCCTGTCAGTTTAGTAGCTTTCTATGGTGAGGGTTCTTTTCCATTTCTTACTCATATTTTAGCCTATTTTGCAAATTTTTAAGTTGAGTTCTGCTACTGGGACACAGAAGGCACTATCCCAAGTTTCTTGTGCTAGGGGCAAGGTGCCTGATCCCTGGCTTTCTGTTCTGAGCCCTCAAGGGCTCACAGCTTGCTCCCTGCACTGGGTTGGTCTGGCTTAGTTTCAACTGTTGTGTAGGGGATACCCCAGCTGTCACTTTGCTTTCATGTTGGGGCTGGAGGCCTCACAGTTGGACTGCTGTGCCACTAGCCTGCTGAACCAGAAGGAGGGGCTTCAGTTTCTGATCTGTGCTGTGGCTAAAAAGCATCTTCTGGCTTGCCCAGAAACTGAGAAACTCCCTTTTACCAAAGACATTTCCTGAAGTCCTTCTAATTTAGATTAAGCTGGAAGATTGTTTCACTCCATCTTTTTGTAGGTTCTGTAGCCCCAGAATACATTTAGAGCTTTGATTTAATGTTGTCCTTGAGGGAAATTGGGGAAAGTTCAGTCAACTTCCTGGCCTCTCCCTGATATCTTGGCTCCACCTCCATAAGAGGTATTTTGTGTAATTGTTTTTGTTTAATCATTATAAAGACATTGTGTAAAGGCATTTAATTGTTGTTGCTTAGTCATTTCAGTTGTGTCTGACTCTTAGTCACTCCACTAGGAGTTTTTTGGGTGAAGATACTGGAATAGTTTAGCATTTCTCTCTCTGGATCATATTACAGAAGAGGAACTCAGGAAAACAGAGTTAGGTGACTTACTTAGGATCACATGGATAGTAAATGTGTGAGGCTAGATTTGAACTCATTGAAATGAGTCTTCTTGATTTCAGGCCTTGCATTCTATCTACTGTACTACCTAACCATTCCTATTTCAAATTAATTAATTATTCATGATGAATTATTACTGCTTTGAAATGTAATTTGAGATCTGATGTTTCTATGTCCCCTTTTCTTGAATGACATGGCTTTAAGACATCCTATGACATTGGTCTTCCTCCTCTGGACATGCTCTAGGCTGAGAGTGTTCTTAAAATGTAGGACCCAGAACTGAACAAAATAATACAATTGTAGGCTGGTAGAATATAATAACTTCCTCCACTTCTACAAAAGCATCTCAAGACTATATTTACTTTATTTATTTTTGTTTTGGTGAACACACATAACTACTAACCTATATTCAGCATGCACCAAAAAACACCAAGACAACAACAACATGTTAGGGCTTTATTTTTCACATGAACTGTTTTCTATCCATGTTTTTGTTCTTCTGTCCTGTATTTATATAATAGACTTCTAAAAATTGAGTGAAGGATTTTACATCCATAACTAGTAAGTTTCATCAGATTTGTAGGGAAAGGGAATGGAAAGAAGGGAACAAGAATTTTTATTGTGTCCACTATGTGAAGGTACATTTACAAATATTATCTCATTTGATTATATTTAACCTGTTCTGATATTTTTGGATTCTGATTCTGTGAGTAAACTGTCTTTTCTGGTTTTATGTCATTAATTAATTTTATATGCTATATTTTTTATTTTAAATTTTCATTTTTATTATTCATATAACCAGAAAGAACATTTGTATTCACACAGAAAACAAAAAAAAGATTCTATATGAAACTATAAATCTCCAGCTCTCAATTTCACATAGCTTTCTTTATTTAAAGGATGTAATAAAATCTACATATTCCTTTCCAAACTATCTTTCTTTTCAGTGCCTCTTTTCAAACATATTTCTGTTCTTTTATTATAAATATTAAAAGTGTTATCATTGCTCTCTTTTTTGAGATTACTATTGCTAACAATTAACTGAAAATGTTGAAACAAAGCTTTATAAAAAGCAATTAAGCAAATTCAGTCCATACAGTTGCTATATTCAAAAATATATGTCTGCCTGGAATCAAAGTCAAGTTCACCAACCTAAAGAATGAAGAATCAAATTTTCTTAAAAAATCAGGTTATTTACCAGCTACTATTCCAGCTTTATCTTTACTATTCTCCATGATTTTTCAGAGATGATTGTCATTGGGTCCCCAAATTATTTCAATACCCTGAAGTTAGGATGAACCTTCTCATTTGTTCTCATTGAAGTCAGCTGTATTTCTATTAGCATTGCATTCCTTAACTTAGCTTCAAATTCCCAATTAACTATTTTTGTTCTGGTCTTCCCAGTGTGAGACCTTTTTTCTTAGAAGGAAAAAATAAACAAAACAAAAGTTTTATAGTTTTCTTTCTCAGTACCACTGTTATCATTTTCCATATACCCAAGGCAGTCCACTGATGCCTTCTTAATCTTTATCTTGCTCCCAATATCATGTAAAAGTTTTAATAAAAAAAAATAATAGTCCTTAGCACACATCAGCTAGATGGTGCACTGAATAGAGCACTGGGTCAGGAGTTAGGAAGACCTGATCTCAAATCTGGTCTTAGACACTTTCTAGCTCTGTGGCACTTAACCCTGTTTGCCTCAGTTTCCTCATCTGTAAAATGAGCTAGGGTAGGAAATGTTAAGCTGCTCCAGTATCTTTGCAAGGAAATCTCCAAATTGAGTCACAGAGTTAGACACAACTGAAACATTTGAACAACATTTATCATAGTTCTTTTCTATATTTTAAGGTCTTTGACACTATTGTTGGAGGCTCTTTGGGTTCTTCTATCAGAAAATGATGATGAACAAAAGACCTGCAAAAAAACCTGCCATTTATAGACCACACATTGCATCAATTGCTTCTGATAAATGTCCAAGGACAAGACCATCAAGAAGTTCATTATCTGCAATATGAATCTGCTGCCATCAGGGACATCTTAGGTTAGGTTCTTCAATTCCTATATGCTGCTCATGCTGTATGTGAAACTACATTACTGTGTGAGTTGAATGATCCACAATGATCCACAATCTATGGAAATTTGAGAACAATGAATATCTTTCTCTTAGCTCAATGCTAACTGGTTAACTAATGAACTCCTATTGTAATAAAGCAAGACTAAGAGAAGCTACACATCAAAAGGTCTGAGAAAATAATCTGAAAATTGAGTGAAAGGAGGAATTCCTTTAAATTTCTACTTTGCTTTCGTGATGAATAGATGCTTTGAGGCATGAAAGATCAGATATTTGCACTCTACTTCAGACCAGTTGCTGCCCCCAGACCCCCTCAAAAAACATGTAGGGAATCATCTGCCTTAGAAGACTATAAAACTCTTTTGACTTCTTCCTCACTTTTGTGTCCTTGCTTCTATTTTCTGTTCATGCTTTGAAAGTACTTCATTCTATAAAAATCTAGAGAATATGCCAGACTATGCCAGGCTTTCTTATCTGATTCTTAAAGATACTTCCTCCAATTATATCCTCCATATTGGTGAAAATAAAATCCATAATAGCAGTTCTTCCTCTGCCTCATCATTTCATCTTTTTTAAAGAATGAAACTATTATTAAACCAAGTCAAGAATTTGTTAGTTGTACTGCTTTTAAACAGAGCTTTAGAAGATGTCTGGATAATTGAATTCCTTTACAATTTCTTTATCTTGATTCAGTACCAGCTTTGTGATATGCTTTTGTAATTCATCATCCATTTACTCCACAGTATGAGTGGTTTCTAATAAACCACCATCACAGCAGTTCCTTTGCGTCTCTGTATTTTGATATTCACTCAAATGTTCTCCATCATTCTTTCTCCCTCTAATCCTTTTGTCTTCTCACAGAGCTATTTATTCATAATGCCACTCTACTGCCCTGTTGAGTTAATTTGTTCCTTTTAAATACATTATACATTTTAGGGACAATGATTCAATTATAGATCAGATTCCTACCAAGTCTCAGTGATAACTAAGAAGTTGAATTTATAATCTTGACCTAAGATATTTCATTTTCCTTGTTTATTACTCAAGAATTTGAAAGCCATTCTTTATAGCCTGAATCCTCCAAATACAGACATCTAATGCCATGAATTTTCTTAATGTCTTTATGGTTGTCATCTCTTAGGAATTACTGGGCTTCTCCCTAATAGTCTTCCTATACTTTAAGTATAATTTTCTATGGTATATAAGTGGCATAAGTAGATAGTTTCATTCTTTTACTTCCACTTTCAAGTTATAGCCCCTTGAAATCAATGAAGGAACATACTATTACATGAACTGAATCCTATCTATCTTGACATTCTTATAATAAAAACAGGACAAAAAGAAAATGAATATGAGTAGAGTGCATAGACTGCAACATATTTTAATGAAAAATTATACAGGGCTAGTGGTATAAAGGATGTTAGCATAGACATATACATCAGAAAAGAAAATATACTAGTGACATAATAAAGAGTCAGGGATAAAAGATAGACAGTTCATGCCATGTGATTATTGGAAACCATGCAATGTTAAAGGATACAAAGGAAAGGACTTTGTACATTGAGTGAACACCTGTGGAACATTTGTTTGAAGACATGCACAAGAATCTCAAGGGATGACAAAACATGAATGAGTTGGGAGTTGCACCATTGGAGGGAGTACCCATTGAGGTATCAAAGTGGAAACATTGGGAAGTAATTATCAATACTTATTGAGAATTAGTTTATCTGGTATTTTCAGCTTTTGTCAAGTCCAATTTTATCATGGCAGGGTTAATCTGGTTGTCTGTATGATAACTGATCTGCTTAAAGAGCCACATTTAATCATACTTATTCATGGGAAAGAGGTTAATTTTTTTTGTCATGTTCTGGACCCCAAATATCACAGAGTAAATGATGCTTATCCTATCACCTTGCTGGGCATAATAACTAATTCAGGAATATTCTAAAGTTATTGTGATGGCTACAAAACCTTCCAGGAAGTCTTTGTTGTATGATGTTATCAGGGTGGACTCAAGGTTTCTAGGAGCAATTCATTTCAATTTTATCTCTTTCCAACACATAGAAAAAGGCCAGACTTTTATCAAACTATTTTCTAGCTGACTATATTAAGCAGAAGGAGGGGGAAACTCTTCACTAGACTAGAATGTGCTACTATATAATATATAATCCTTCTGAAATGTTGCAGTTACAAAGGAACATTGCCAAGGAATATTGCCAAAGGGTGGTAGGAAAACTGACAATATGAATTCAGTAAACAACTTTACCATTCTTGGAACCATAGAGTTATAATAAAATGTGAGGTGGTGCAGTGAATAGAGTGTTGAACTTGCAGTGAGGAAGACATGAGTTTGAATTCTTCCACTTACTATTATGCTGTGTGACATGGGCCAGCTAACTAATCTCTCTCAATCTTGGTTTCTTTATCTATAAAATGGAGACAAGAGTAGCCTCTACCCCACATAATTGTTATAAAGATCAAATAATATAACAAGAATTTATATACTTTAAAGTGTTAGATAAATTATAGGTATTATAATTATTATAAATTAATTATAGATTGTTATTTTGTCTAACCTCATTTTATAGAAACTAAGACACAGAGATTCAGTGCTTGCCTAAGGTTACAGATTTTTCATCTGGCTGCAATTTAGACTTTCTTGAAGATCACTTCAGCCCTGGAATTCACAGCTCAGAAGTACCTTCTTTTCTTGTGCCCCTCCATCTAATAAGATTTTTCCTTCCAGAATCTCTGTTTAAGGAGGGTGCCCTGTCCAGCCATTTCTTTCTTTCTCAGCAGACTGCTATCCTAACTTTGCCATTATGACCCTGTACTGAGTACCTTCCCCCTTTTCATCTTCCTTTCATATATTGTTTTCAACCAATAGAATGTAAACTCATTGAAGACAGGACTTTCTTTCTTTCTTTCTTCCTTCCTTCCTTCCTTCCTTCCTTCCTTCCTTCCTTCCTTCCTTCCTTCCTTCCTTCCTTCCTTCCTTCCTTCCTTCCTTCCTTCCTTTCTTTTTTTGCTTGTATTTCCATTCCTAGTGTTTAGTATAGTGCCTGATACATAGTAAACCCTTTATAAATACTTGTTGACTAACTGATGATGCGATTAGATAGTAGAAGAATCAGAAATAGAACCCAAATCACTCAGTCCATTGTTACTAGTTTTTTCTTTTCTTCTCTTTTCTTTTTATTTCTTTCCTTTCTCTTTCTCTTTCTCTTTCTCTTTCTCTTTCTCTTTCTCTTTCTCTTTCTCTTTCTCTTTCTCTTTCTCTTTCTCTTTCTCTTTCTCTTTCTCTTTCCTTTCCTTTCCTTTCCTTTCCTTTCCTTTCCTTTCCTTTCCTTTCCTTTCCTTTCCTTTCCTTTCCTTTCCTTTCCTTTCCTTTCCTTTCCTTTCCTTTCCTTTCCTTTCCTTTCCTTTCCTTTCCTTTCCTTTCCTTTCCTTTCCTTTCCTTTCCTTTCCTTCTGCTGCCTTATTCTGTTTGTTTTAGGTCTGCTTTTTAAATTCTTCTGGAAACTCTTGTTAGCTATACTCCCATCAGCAGCTCAGGGAACTTTCAACTGACATCTCTGTATCAGAAACAGCCTGAGGTTCAAAAGCATATGTGCAGGTCAAAATAAACACAGTGCCATACCACGGGACTGGGGTCATGCTCACCTACCTATTAACACTCTCAGTGGATCCATCTATTAAAGTGAAAACATATTAGTGAAATAAAGGTGTGGAGATGCATAACAGTTTGGAAATTGTGTCATCTGTGTTTAGATATACTTTTGCTGTCCATTAGCCAATCTCCCAATGAGTAGTTCAACTAGATTCTTCTAAATTAATCATAGTAGGAAAGTTTCTGTTATATTGATGATCTGACCATGACACTATAACCACAGCCATTGCTATCACCGTTTGAGGTATTATGGGAGGACATGTACAAGAATCAAATAGGATGAAAAAGCATGGGTGACTCATTAATTGTACCATTGAAGGATGTATTTATCTTGATGAGATATAACTTCTAACCCCTGAAGAACAGGTTAGTGTGAAGTGAGGATTAAGATCCCATATCTTATTTTCATAATCTTCTATCCTTACTATTTTTTTTGTGGGACAATGAGGATTAAGTGACTTGCCCAGAGTAACACAGCCAGCAAGTTCAAGTGTCTGAGGCTGGATCTGAACTCAGGTTCTGAATCCAGGTCTGGTGCTTTATCCACTGTGCCATCTAGCTGCCCCTATCCTTACTATTTGATTAAAATTACTTTCTGTAAGGTTACTATCTCTTACCTTCTAATTCAAATATCCTTTTCTTGGTCCTCAATGTCCTTGAACTCTTTGTAGTGTTAAATAAAGTTTACAGTCTGACCTTCTCATATGCTGTTTCTTCCCTTGGCTTGTGACATGGCTCTCTACTGACTCTTCTCTTACCTCTCCAAGCCTCCCCACTTCTTCTCCATTCTACTTTTTCAGCTGAGGACCTCATGTCTTACTTTACAAGAAAATTGAGGTCTTTTTCCACATGCTCCCACTTCTCCCCTACTGTTGCCATCTTTCTATTTCTACTTCCACAATATCTCTCCCATTCAACTCTTTCATACTTACACATATGCCACCCAAGTTCAGGCCTTCATCATCGCTTGCATAGATTTTTCACAATAGTATTCTACTCAATTTCTCTTCCTCAAGTCTCTCTTCTTTCCTGTCTAGTCTCCACATAGCTGCAAAAGTGTTTCCCCCCTCCCCTAAAGTGGTGATGACCATGTCATTCCCCTACTCAAGAAAATCAAGTGGCTTCATATTGTCTATAGTAGAAAACATAAACTTTTGTTATAAAACTGTTCACAACCTAGAACCAACATATTTTTCCAACCCCATTGCCCATTATTATCCCTCTTGGGCTGTGCCCTCATCAATTCTTGCTTAAGTTACTTTAATAGCTTCTTTATTGGTCCTCTCTGTTTTAAGCATTTCATTTCTCCAATTTCTGAAGCACAAAAGCTATCTTCTTAAGACACACATATGTCCAAGATATTTCTCTGCTCATAAATTTCATTGGCTCCGTGTTGTCTGCAGAAAAAAAACAAATACAAAGTCTTCTCAGGCCAGCTTTTAAAGCTGTCCACATATAATTCCAACCTACATTTCTAGACTTATTTTACATCATTTCTCTCTAGGCTAAACTTCTGCCATTCCCACCTGGGTGTACCATAGCAGCTGTTTTGTTTTTGTTTGTTTTTTTGCCAGGGCAATGAGGGTTAAGTGACTTGCATGAGGTCACACAGAGCAACTGTGGTTTTAGTTCTATCTCTACATCCAAAAATGTTTCTAATTTATTAAGTTTGAGTGTGGCAATATTTTAAACTTTTATGGTCAGCCAGTAGGCAGCAAAAACTTGCCCGATTTGAGAACATTCCCTCTAAATGGGAGTGGCCATGATTGGGTTGGTGGTAGAATGGAGAGGAAGAAAAGACTAATATTGTCTTTAATCTCTGAAAATTAGCCCTTTAAATAAACCCAGAATAAACTCCTTAATTTTCCCCCTCATCCAAGAAAGAGTTATAGCCCAACTGGATCAATAAAGACTTTTTTGAAGAATGCGGGATTTAACTGAAACAAGGAAGGCATAAGCCCGAGATGAGGAAAGAGAAAGAATTCTAGGCATGTAAGACAACTGGTGAAAATATGTAAAGTTGGAAGATAGAGTTTCTTGTCTGAAGAACAGCAAGGTGGCTGTTGCTAGAATATAGATTGTATGTGGAGAAAGGTGATAATATTGGAAAGGTAGGAGTAGGACAAATTATTTATGAAGGGTTTTAAAAGCCAAAGAGTGGATTTTATATTTGATCTTGGAGGTGATGGGGAGCACCTGGAGTTTATTAACCTGGGGAGGGAACACGGTCAAAATTGTACTTTAGGAAGATCAGTTTTATAGCTGAGTGGAAGATTTCCTAGAGTGGGGAGAGGCTTGAGGCAGGGAGGTCAAGCAGGCTATAGTGACAGCCCTGTTTATTCTATCTCAATAACCTTCATTCATTATATTTCTTATATACTCCCTCTTCTCTCCTTTGACACTAGAGATGCATTGAATATTCCAGGGTATCTTCTTCCATGGAGTGTTTCCTTGTGCTTGATCTTGCATATAGCTCCAAAGTGATATCCTTACAACATGGATCTTGCCATGTCATTCCCTACTCAAAAACCTCCTGTGGCTCCCTATTGCCACTAGGATAGAATGCAAATTTTTCTGTTTGGTATTTAAAGCTGTTCATAATCTGATTTCCAGATATACTACATGTTACTTACCTGCAAATACTTTATGAACCAATCATACTGGACTACTTGCTCTTTTTCACACACTATTTTGTCTCCCATCTTCATGTATTACACATACCCTAGAATATTCTCCATCTGCGACTCCCTCTTTTAGACTCCCTGTTGTTATCATTCAGTCATTTCAGTCCTGTTTAAATCCTTACAAAACCATTTGGGATTTTTTTGGTAAAGATACTAAAGTGCATTGCCAATTCTTTCTCCAGCTTATTTTACAGATGAAAAACTGAGGCAAATAAGGGTAAGTGACTTGCCCAGGGTCATACAACTAGTAAGTGTCTAAGGCTAGATTTGGACTCAGGAGGATGAGTCTTGGGGCAGCTAGGTGGTACTGGCCCTGGAGTCAGGAGGACCTGAGTTCAAATGTGACCTGAGACACTTGACATTTACTAGCTGTGTGACCTTGGGCAAGTCACTTAACCTCAATTTCCTCACAAAAAAGGAGGATGAGTCTTCCGGCTTTCAGGCCTGGTATTCTATCTGCTGTGCAACCTAGGTAATCTTTTAGCCCCTAGCCTCCTTCAAAGCTCACCTGAAGTATCAACTTGTACATGAGGTCTTTTCCGATTCCATCACCTGCTAGTGTCTCCTCCTACCCAAAATTACCATTTATTTATTTTGACTCTACTTGGTACTTACCTACATGTGACCTGTTGTTTCCCCCAAAGAAATGTAACCTCCTTAATGGTAGGTAGGGACTGGTAGTTTTATTTTTTTTTTTGTATCCCTAGCATCTAGCATAATATCTGACATATAGTAAGGGCTTAATAAACACTTGTGGGTTGATCGGTTGATCTGTCTGTTTACTGACCCTCTGGAAAAGTGGCTAAGGTGGGGAGGGGGTAATTGTAGTGTGTTTGTTCTCTTCTATATACTCAAAAACCTTGTGTTTTGTGGATATGTTTGGCATAGGCCCAAAGGAGGTCTATTCACTAGACAGGTAAGTTTGTGATGACACAGTAATTCAGATATATTGTCCTGGCTACATTTTGTAAAGACAATTAATTTGAGACTCTGCTCTAACCCTTGAGAGTCATTGTTGACAACCGTAGAAATTACCAACTGAATTCAGGAATTGCTGGCTGATAACATAGGCAGCTAGGTGGTGCAGTCTGTAGAGCACTGGCCCTGAAATTAGGAGGAACCAAGTTTAAATCTGACCTCAGACTCCTACCAGCTGTGTGATGCTGGGTAAGTCACTCAACACCAATTGCCCTAAACATCCAGGGTCACATTTCCCATCATCTTGATATATATATCTGGCCACTGGACTGAGATGGCTCTGGAGGAGAAAGTGTGGTTGGTGACTTTGTACAGCCCTCCCTCACTTTTTTTTCTTTTTGCAGGGCAATGAGGGTTAAGTGACTTGCCCAGAGTCACACAGCTAGTTAAGTGTCAAGTGTCTGAGGCTGGATTTGAACTCAGGTCCTCCTGAATCCAAGGCCAGTCCTTTATCCACTGTGCCACCTAGCTGCCCCCCCCCTCACTTAAATCCAATTCACTTCAAGTCATTACATCACCCTGATGTCATGGTCCTCTTCAAGGGCAAAAGACAAATAACAATAACAAAAACAGTTGATACCATGCAGAGAGCAGAACCGGTTTTAGATAAAATTGTGAACTCAAATAAATTAGTTTTCAAAGGTCTACCTTCAGTCTGGCCTGCCCTCACTCTGTATCTGGGAGATAGTGGGTTCCTTCTCATTTGAGTAATTGGGGAAGAGGCACTAAATCACTCATTGGGAAAGTTTTAATGTGAATTCCTTTTCCAGTAACTGTTGGGTTAGTTGGTTACCTTGAAGTCCTTTCCAACTCTGAAATTATATGATTCTGTGATTTCCAACCAGACAAATTTCCTGTCCTGTGTTTCAACTTTTTAAAATCCATGTGTTTGAATAAACAGCTAAATAATTTGACAAATCCTTCCATGCTAATGGAATTCATCCTGGAGAGTAGTAATGTGGTAATTTTGCCTTTAGTACCATACATTATTCATTAGGTTCCTCCACTCTGTGTTTACCATTTTCATCCCAGCAGATGTGCAGTGCCCTTATGGTCTTCATGACTCTCAAAGGGTCCCAGTTCATTTGGTACCCTATGCCAACTAGGGCATTGGGACACCATGTTCTGTTCATTTTCCTTTCTACTGTTCTCTTTCCTCCTTCTTTGCACAACTTCCACATTCTGTCAAAACTTGCACTATAAAATGTTATATTCCCTGGGGTTCTGGTAAACAATCTACTCATATAATAACAAAAATACGGTAATTAAGGAAGAGAGGGATAGCTGTACTCTCCCCCTTTATGAAGCTTATATTTTCACAAATTATTTTACAGAATTATTTTAAACAAAAAGAGTGAATCTAACTGAGAGTATCTAAGTACTGTGATGAGCAGGGGACATAGAATGAAGGAAAGAAGGGAGGGATGGAAGAAGTAAGGAAGGAAAAAAGAAGGAAAGAGCAGAGGAAGGAAAAGAAGGGAGGTAGAGAAGGAAGGGATGGATAAAGAAAAAAAGGAAGGGAGGGAGGGAGGAAAGAAAGAAGGAAAACAGAAAGAAAGGAAGAAATGGAGTAAAGAAGGAAGGAAAGAAGGAGGAAGGGAGAAAAGAAAATAAGAAAGGGAGGGAATAAAAGTGGGAGAAGAGATGGCAGGAAAGGAATAAAGGTAGCAAAGAAAAAGGAAAGGATAGAAATAAGGAAGGAAAAGGAGGAAGGAAAGAAAAAAGGAAGGAAGTGAAAGAAGGGGGGAAAGAGGGGAAATGGAAGGAGAAAAATAGGAAGGAAGGGAGGGAGGGAGGAATAAAGCAATAAAGTCCCTTCTCTTCAACCATGAGCTTTCTTTACCTTCTTTGGTACATATGTGTATTTCAACTGTGGTTTTCAAAGCTGAAACTAAAGTGAAACAGGAGGGACCCAGAGCACAGAAATTTTGAGGGCAGAAATATTCATGATAATGATTTAAAAACATGATATGACTGCAAAATTTATTATATTTACATTCCACAGTACTTTTGCTCCTTCAGAATAGAAATTAAAGAATAACAAAGAAACTTCTAGATGGTGCGCTTTCTCTTGGACATTGCATACCAAACCTGGATCTATCTTATTCCTTCACAGGCAGGCACCTCTTCCACCTTTCCACTCTAGCCAATTGTCTTACAGTTTTTCCAACAGATTTTGATGTTCCAAGGCCTCTGTCTCTCTTTAAAGTACTTTTCGCCAATGGGACCAGTGTCTAGGGTTTCTCCTTCAATGTGATGATGTCCCATGGCTTGCCCAATAGAGTCAGTGCTGGAATTTCCTCTTTCCCTGGAATCCTGATTGAAGGATATGATTAGGCTGTTTCCTTAAATTTGTTTTTATGGCTGTGGTAGGATTCTCCAGTTTCCCCTTCTTATTGTGTCTTTGGGACTAGAGAAAGGGGATGACATTGTTTCAGTAAGTTTGTGGGAAAATATTTGAAAGCAGATAAGAGACATATAAAAGACTCCGAAATCACAATATGGGACTCCCGCTCTGTGTATAAACAGAGATGAATCTATTCTAGCAAATGTAAATTGTCAGAGGTAATAATTTATTATATGGAAAAAAATAAACTGTTCTCCAACACAACACTTAGCTCTCAATAGGTGATTTTACAGGCCCCAGACACCAATCATAGTTTCCCACAGGCTGTTTATTTCTGGATGACTCCCCAAAGCCCCAACTTACAGTTTTTCTAATATTTCAAAGTTGTTCTTTTACGTAAAATCAACAGTCAGTGTGACAGGTCTGCCTGTGTCTTTGAATCAAATTTTCAAAGGTTTCTCATGGTCTCTGGTATTGGAAGAAAAAAAGGTGGCATAAACAACAAGCACCAGCAGGGCTGCTCTGCCAATAGATCTGATATCTCTGCTTGCCCTTGGCTAATCCCACTTACCTATTGGCTTTTGCAAACAGCTTCTGCAAATGCATTTCTCTAACCTGTTTTGTATTGAAAATGGTATAGATTTGTGAGGAATGATGCTTCTCATCTCCTCATGGGAAATATTAACTATATAATTAAAATTGCTTTCTTTCTAAGAATGTAGTGAGAAGCATGAACACAGTGATGTGTAGAAGGCTCACCTTAAAGTCAGCATCATCTGGGTTCAATTCCTACTTCTATCAAATATTAGCTTTTCGACCCTGGGCAAATCACTTAACCTCTTAGTGCCTATAAACTATAGAAGACTGGCCAATCTGCATTGGTGGGAGGAGCTTCCACAACAGGAGTCTGCTGCATAGATGAAATAATTTTCTCCCCACAGTCCCTCCCTTTCCAAATATAATTTCAAGAACTTTAAGTAGAGTTCCATCCATTTCTTATGGTACCTAAGTGGTGAGTTATCAGAAAGAATCTGGGCAAATGGCCAGGCTGGTCATCTAACCAATTTGACTTAGCAGGGAGCTCAGGACATACTAATTGTCATATCTCTGAGAATGAGTTGAGAGTTGGAAAGATCCTTAAATAAAACAGAAAGCTTAGTGGGTGGCCCTAAAAGAGGTCAAGTTTTCATTCTTTTATCTTTTGGTGTTCTAAGAAGTT
This sequence comes from Dromiciops gliroides, assembly GCF_019393635.1. Lineage (NCBI taxonomy): Eukaryota > Metazoa > Chordata > Mammalia > Microbiotheria > Microbiotheriidae > Dromiciops > Dromiciops gliroides. The sequence continues at coordinate 261,231,048 of NC_057861.1, forward strand.
GAGGAATGAGAGTCCAGAACACGGGTCTATGGTATTGTCTTCCCAATATGGATTATTATTTAGCTAGACTGGGAGGCAGAGGTCAAGAGAAAGAAGTATAACATAAATAAGATACACAGGGTAAGCATGCCTTGAAACATTTAAGATATGAGCAAGTCTGCTGCAGATAAGTATTTATTGAGCATTTGAGAGATGCCCTCAGCCTTGTGGATGATATTTAAAAAAAATATTTTAATTCACATTTAAATAAATTTTTTAAACTATCAATTTTATATCATTTCATCCTCACAATGATCCCATGACATATATAGTATAAGTCTCCCTATTTTACAGAAAAGGAAACTGAGTCTCACAAACATTGTTAATAGAATAATAGACCTGATAAATGATAGGTTTTCTGACTCCAAATCCAGGACTTTTCCTATTAAATGAAGTCCTTGCTTCTAAGGAGTTTATGATCTTGGGGAGATGAGATATGACACACAAAAAATAAAGGGTTAATAATAGCTAACATTTATATAGAACTTTAAGGATTCCAAAGCCCTAAAGTTAGAGTCTCTTTTGATCCTTACAACAATCCCAGGAAGTAGGTTTTATTTTTATCCCTATTTAAAGATGAGGAAATTCAAACTGAAAGGGACTAAGTTACTTTCCCAGGGTCACAGCTATTAAGTGTCAGAAACAGGATTTGATTTCAGGTCTTCCTGACTCTGAGTCCAGAATGCTACTGTACTACCTAAAAGCCTCTGGCTTAGGTATCAGAAGGATGGTATAAAAATGTGCTCTAATATATAAACTATTCTGACAAGTTTCAGAGAGACTGAGCTTTGCATACAAGCAGAAGCTAGAAAATCAGGCCAAAATGGGGCAGGATCAGGGCATTATAGCCTGCTAGTTAGCTTTGACCCTTCTACGCAATGGGGATAAACAAGAAAGGCCAGACCCCAAAGTCCATTTCAGACACCGGTGTTAGAATAAGCAGCTAATTAAAGGCTTATTGCCTAGAGGGAGCAGGCAGAAAGCAGATTTTTTTTTCCCAAGAAGAGACAGCAAGCTCAGAAATCCTGATGTTTTCAGCCTTTAAGATTCTATACACCTGGAGGGTATTTATCTCCAAGATTTCCTAAAACTTCAGGCACTATTTGAACATAGCATACTGGAGTGAACATCATTCCAGAGGGAGTGTACAACCACGTGGCTTTGTCTCTGAAGTAAGGGACCTTGGGTTAGGATATAATAGGCATGGAAGCACTCCTGAGTTGAGGCAAGAACTTAATTATTACTATTTCAAGGATAGATTCTCAAAATTTTTTCCATCCCATTTTGCATATTTATCATGTATGTTATAAAGCTATATTTTGCCAAGGGGGAAAAGGTTAGCTGCTTATATACTCTTCAAATATCTAAATCCCATTCACCAGACTATAGGTTCAATGCTACCAATTGAGACTGCTATATAATTATGACTTCCTCCAATCATAGACACATGATCCCCAAGATTTAGAAAAAGTTTGAGAATTTGTATTCTACCCATGTAGAATAACAGGGGTGTTCAGAGAAGACTAGCACCTCTGGTGTGAGGATTTGCTGATCCCTTTTCAGGGCTGCTCATCCACCTTTGGTATCCACCAGCACCCAATTCTTACCTGTGGCTCAAAGGAGCTGTGCAGAGGCCACATTCTGATAAACCCTCTTGGTAGATGGGCTAAATCAGGTTGAGAGTAACTGTCAGGCCTCAAGCAAATCAGTAAGTTAGGGGAATGTCTACCCTAAGCATGTGAAGACTTCCCCCAGTGGAATGGGAGGATGAGCACAATTTGTTCCAATGGTCATGAAGGCTGAAGCAATGCTTAGAGCTGGGTCAGACAATGAAGATGCCAAGGTCATCCAGTGCATCTCAGGCTCTCTGGTCATACTGACTTTTCTCTTGTTACTGGACTTCGGTGACTCTGGAAGAGAGAGTGAGGCTGACTACTTTGTACAACTCACACTCAATTCACACGCAAGTCAAGAACTTGACTTGAACTGTGTCACTGAACAGTGTCATTGATACTCTTCAGAAATGAAGGATAAACAAAAAATTGGAGAGAACAAAGTGGCAAAGTAAGCTATGTTCATCTGTGTCTCTTTATAAGGTCCTATTGAATGGAAAAAAGATCTGCCACAGTGGTTACATAGGACCAGCACCTGCTCTGCCTACCCACCCATTACAGTCCAAGGGTACATTTGGTGGCTATGTTTTTGTGGGGCAATGAGGGTTAAGTGACTTTCCCAGGGTCACACAGCTAGTAAGTGTCAAATGTCTGAGGCCAGATCCAAACTCAGGTCCTCCTGAATCCAGGGCTGATGTTTTATCCACTGTACCACCCAGCTGCCCCCTGTTAGTTATTTTGAGTGGAATTTCACTTTCTATCTCTGCCTACCAGATTGGTTTGTTGGTAACATGCAGAAATCATGATGGGTTTATTTTATATTTTGCAACTTTACTGAAGTTTCAATTAATTTTTAATTTGTTCTTTAGGGTTTCTTTGCTTATATTTATTCACTCAATTTCTTTGTCTTGTATTTTTGCTGTAATATATAATTATTGCATTATTCCATCAGAGTTGAGATTTGAATTTAGGCATTCCCAACTACAATTCCTACACTCTATACAATATGCCAAGTTTCCCTACATAGCCTGTGTTTCACTGTGGTACCCAAAATATGAAAAATTAAAGACTGCAAAATTTCATTTACCCTAAATGTTCAAGAAGAAGAGTGTTTTGGCTAATTAAAATCTCTGGTTAATTTCAAATAACTATAATCACCATACATGAGGAGAACTTTAATAAAAGCACAAACAGGGACCATTCATTTTTATGGTGGGTCTTAGATTTTTCTTTCTTTTTCACTACTGAAAAATTGTGTAAACTTGAAGTAGATAGCACAGGGCACACTATTCAGCAGAGATTTTCGAGAAATAAATGTCTTCACCTTATGTATCCAGATTGAGAAGCCTTTTTTTTTTGGGGGGGTGATACACATCCTGATCCTTTTAGGCATTGAATCTTTGACATAGTAGTGTGTGTAAAAGGCCCCCACCCCACCCCACTAAGGTTAATAGTTATAAAGTGCTTGTCTTTACAATGTTATTGTCACTCCAGTTTTTCCAAGGCTATGATTACTGACTGAAATCTTTGATAATCTATATCAATTTGGAAAGGCTTCTAGCATGGAGCAAGCATTGGATAATACACTTGTCCAAAACAACAGCCTGGCTGGGTCAGAAAGCTAAAGGGTGATGAATATTTCAGTCATGACAACTCTTGAAGACATAAACCAATCCATAGAGTGGTTATAATATGTTAGTATATGGAATGCTCCAACTGATTAAACTCTAGATCCTTAAAGTATTGAAGCAATGGATTATTGAATAAACCCACATACTCCCAATAATACTAAAAATACTATTTTATATTGAATAGCAGTTGCAAGTTTTCATAGCACTTTAACATACATTGTCTTATTTGATTCTGTCAAAATCACCATGAGATAAGGAGGCTTTTTATTTTTGTATTTTATTTAACAGATATAAAAATCCCCTCTTCCCACCCCTTGGGCTTCCTTGTCCTACTCATAACCAGCACTGGAAGGGGTAGATCCCCAGGAGGGTGGCTGCTGATATTCTCAGGGTTCTAGACATGAATAGCTATTTTCCTAAATTCCAATTTATGAGCCCCCTACTGCTGTGCTTCTCTTTTTTATTTTTTTTGTCCTTCTCTTTAATCAGCTAGTAGACTCACTTTCCTAGCAAAAAACACCTATATGTATTCAAATGTCATAATAAAGACTATAGTTACAAAGCATTCATCCTGCTCCCAAATCAAGGAACCATTCTTTCCCCAACATACCTAGGGTTGAGGAAAATTTGGAATGAATTTAATGTACAATGGCAGTGAATCATACATACAGGAAACACACATGACCAAAGCAACTATTAACTCTGGTACTGCAGGGTGTCTCCAGTGGGTCCTAAAAAAGATTACCATGAGTCACTCACCTATATTAAGCTAGGATGGTTCTTTGCAGGGGTGGTTCTTTGCAGCAGCATAATACCATTCCTAGACCAGTGGTTCAGCTGGATTTGCTCCTCTTATGGTGAGATGTTTCATCTGGATGGGCCAATTAGCTGCTAAATTGGGTTGAGCAGGTTACTAAGTGGCTGTTCTGGCCTCTCACTGGGCTCTGGCCCTGTTGCACTAGGTCAGACAGGTCATTAGCCCAGCCCCACCCCCCAACACCTTTTAAGGGTAGAGAATGTCTATGTTTCCATCTAAAAAACTTTCTCCCTTATCTCTAAGTGTCTCCTTCTTTTAGCTTTTGATTTCCTCAGTTTTTGATGGAAGTTTCGTTGGGCCTCCCTGTTCCACAATCAGTATATTGATGTCCAGGAGACGTTTGAAATGATTTACCCTAGTTAGTATATAGTGTACAGGACATGAGTCTAGTCTTTAGGTTTTTGCTTCAGTGCCTTTACACAACACCATATTATCTCTCTATACAAAAATTAAATTACCCTGATAATTGGGAGACAGTGTAGTGGGAAAATACACTAGACTTTGTGGCAGGAGTCGTTGGTTCAAATCCCAGCTCCAGTGGTTACTGTGATGACCTTAAACTAGTTGTCACCACTTTTTTTGACTTTTCTTATCTATAAAATGAGGATAATAACATATCTTCTTTCAGGACTGTTATGAGAAAAATATTCTATAAATCTTCAAGTACTTTATGAATGTGAGTTTAGTTATTATTTGAAGATTTAACAATATTTATTCTTGTTTAATGACTGTTCTCTTTCAGCATTGCCTGACATAATTTTCTTCCCTGTGATGCAGGAAAATATGCCTGGGAAGATTTTTTTAGCAGTCATTTCAATCTTTACCATATTAAGTAAAATTAAATTTGTGGGTTTTTTTTTTTTGGTGAGGCAATTGGGGTTAAGTGACTTGCCCAGGGTCACACAGCTAGTAAGTGTTAAGTGCCTGAGGCCGGATTTGAACTCAGGTCCTCTTGACTCCAGGGCTGGTGCTCTATCCACTGCGCCAACTAGCTGCCCCTATTATGGACCTTTTAAACAAATTTAATTTTAGGGGCGGCTAGGTGGTGCAGTGGATAGAGCACCGGCCCTGGAGTCAGGAGGACCTGAGTTCAAATCCAGTCTCAGACACTTAACACTTACTAGCTGTGTGACCCTGGGCAAGTCACTTAACCCCAATTGCCTCACCAAAAAAAAAGTCCATAATAAAATGAAATGACTACAGAATTTTAAAACAAGCCAAGGCTGATAATATACTGAGAGCCAGGCTATCAAGAGGATAGCTGTCACCTAAAATAATTTCATCCCCTGGGGTGTTTTAAGTTTCCAGAGTAATATATTGTTTTCCAAACTCTGGATCTTCCAGAAGTTACACTGTGGGAAAAGATGTGTCACTCCAGACAACCAAAAGCTCCGTGATATTTTGAGAAGTGGCATTTCTATTGTGGTAGATCATTTCATTCCTAATGATCCTAACAAGCAAGCTGATATCTACAGGAGGAAAATGGTATATATACTATGAATTTACAAGAGCCTTTATGTGTTGGCACTTATGGATGGATTTCAATGATAACAATAATAAAATAACAATATAGTTTTTATAGTGCTAAATAATATTTTGACCAAAGCTCTTTATACTTTCTCATTTTAGTTTGGGTGATTATGAATTCACACCTGAAAGTGTGTCCATGCTTATAGGAAACGTAGGAAATTCATTTGTTTCATAAATATACCATTTCTTTAGTATATTTTTAATACAAGGGTGGTGGGTGGGCATGTTCCAGGCAATCCTAGAGGTCCTCAAATTGTTGTTTTTTCCTCTGTCAAATTACCAGTTATGAATTTTCAGTTATTGGGAATATTGGCTATAGGGGAAAAAATCTAGTCTTCTCATCTTGGTATTTAAAACTCTCAAATGTGGCTCTAGTCTACTTTTCCAGACATTTCACATGTTTCTTCTTCCTGTGTAGTAGCCTAGTTGAAGAGAAGATTGGGGTGGGTAAGGGAGGAATGCATATGCAAGGGAGGTCAAAGCACTGTCATTACCTTGACTCTTACTTCCCCTCAGATTTCAGAGGTGATAACCTAGAACCATGTGCCCAAGAATATCAAGAAAATGGTACTAGAGCACCAGACCTTATTCTATACGAACCTACAACCATTATGAAGGGGAAGAACCTCTATGGGAAAGTTTCCTTTTATTCTTGGTACCATCAGCACTAATCATTAATCAACTGCCATTAATGAGTTGGTAATCCCAAGGGCCCTAGGAATAAAAGAGTTACCAGATCATTATCCCTACTTCCATACAGGTCTCTACAATCATTGTTCAGAGAAGCAACTCTTGTGGTAATATGACCTGCCAGCTACTGCTACAGGTACTGCAGCCCCTATCTTCTTAATAGCCATAGCCACAAAAGGCCTAGAAGAGAAAGTTCTTAGCTCCAAATTCATTGGCACCATTAAATGATAAAATGAATGTGGCCTATCAGTCAGTGGAAATGGCCTTAAAGAAGATTCATTACTATTTGCTTCCTTCCTGTACCATAACGAGCACTGGGACTTTCTGTCTGACTTGCAGCTATATATGTTGTTTCTACATTAGAATCTCCTATCTATGTTGTCCTTCCCCCAGCAGAATAAGAGCTCTTTGAAAGCAGTTGTTCTTTTGTTTGGTTAACCCTAGCACTTAGTACAGACCATGTACATAGTGAACATTTAATGAATTCTATTAAAATTAGTTCTTATATTTATATTATAAGCAAACTAGCCCACTTGTCTCCTAACAACCTCCCATGTCCTCCTTTCCCTCCCTTTGCAGCCTAGTCTTGCATTCCTATTTTAAGTCCTTAGATGTTTAGTTTCAAGGCTTAGTTCAGGGACTATGGAAATATTTCTCGATCTTCCTAATTGTTAATACCCTCTCCTTGCCCAAATGGAATAGAGTTAACTGTTGTATCCCGAATAGGATGTGGGCTATAGAGTGTGTTCAGGGAAGACTAGTACTTCTGGTGTGAGGATTGCGGAGCCCATTTCAGGGCCATTTTCCACCTTTGGTGTCTACCTGATCTACATAACTCTCAACTATGGCTCCAAGAAACTATAGCATGTGCAGCAGCCATACCCAGTAAACCATTAGGCAGGTGGGATAAACCAGGTTAAGGGTAACTAAGGGATCTCAAACCCATCAGTGAGTTAAGGGGGTGTCTACCACAAGCATGTGAAGACTTACTCTGGCAGTATGGGTGTATGAGAAATATTTGTTCCAATGGCCATGAAGGTAGCTGAAGCAGGCACTGTAGAGCACTTAGAACTTGGTTACATATTGAAGACAAGAAGCTCATCCTTGCATTTTGGGCCATCAGTGGTTATTTTGACTCTGTCCTGCCATGGAACTGTGATGACTCTGAAAGAGAGTGGCAGATGGGGATCCCACCCTGTGGTTGGAACACACACACACACACACACACACACACACACACACACACACACACACAAATGTACAAAAACTTCCACAAAGATGATTCCACTCCTCAACAGTATATGGAATGTATATGCACTTATAGAAAACACAAAATGCAGTAAACCCAAAAGACAAGTAAAAATGAGTAGCTCTTGTGAGAGAATTCAGCAAGTATATTCAAATAGCAGCCCTGAGTGAAACAAGACTGGCAAATGAAAGCCAGCTTACTGAAGTCAGAGCTGGATACACGTTTTTGTTTTTGTTTTTTTGGAGTGGCTACAGTTAAGAGGAGCACTGTGAATCTGGCATAGGCTTTTCAATCAAAACTAATTTAGTCAATGAGTTTATATGCCTACCAAAAGGAGTGAACAACAGGTTCATGAGAACGTGATTACCATTTTCAGGAAAATTCCATGCTACCGTCATCAGTGTCTATATCCCCACCATGATGAACCCTGATGGGGTTAAAGAAAAATTTTATGAAGACCTGGACACCCTCATCATTAATGTGCCAAAAGATGATAAGATTATAATTCTGGGTGACTTTAATGATGGAGTAGACTCAGACTACCCAGACATGGCAGGGATCCTTGGCAGGAATGGAGTTGGAAATAGTAACAGGAAAGGTGGACATACTACTGAAGATTTGTGCATTCTCATGACCCTCTCAGTGCCAACACTGTCTTCTGTTTGCCTAAATCCAATAAACTTTCATGAAGCACCATCACAGCAAGCATTAGCATTTAGCAGACTAGCGTATTGCAAGGAGAAGGGACAGACAGGATGTGAGTGACAAAGCAATGTGTAGTGCAGAGTGCTGGACAGATCATCAACTTATCTTTCTCCAAGAAAAATATTCACACTCAAGAAAAGTGTTAAAATGACTACCAGAAGACAATATCAACAGGTTAGAGAACCTCTCAGAGTGGAAGTTTGTTGTTAACTTGGAGGGAAAGTTGGGCCAACACACAGTTAGCAACAGTGGAGTAAAAAAGGAGTGGGTAGCCTTCAGAGGTTTTCTGTACAATACTGCATTTGTTTATCTGGGTCAGAACACTATCAAACATCAACATTGGTTTGATGAAAATGATTGGGAAATTCAGAAGCTGCTAAATGAAAAATGACAACTGCCCAGGGTTTACTAGCAGGATAGTTTGTCCAGATCTAAGAAGGCAGCATTTGACTCCACCAAAAGTAAAGTGCAAGCAAAGCTTAAAGAGATGCAGGATACTTTTTTCTGCATCCAATAATATTTTTATTTATTTTATTAAACATTTCCCAATCATATTTTATTTTTAAAAATTAGGTTATATAGGTACAATTATGTTAAATGTACTTCTACATTAGTCGTGTTGTGAAAGAAGAATCAGAACAAAAAGGATAAAGTTCAAGAAAGAAAGACAAAAAAGAGAAAATAGTGTGGTTCAATCCGTATTTAGATTCAACAATTCTTTTTCTGAATGTGGGGAGCATTTTCCACCACGAGTCCTTTGGAATTGTGTTGGATCATTGTATTGCAGATAAGAGCTAAGTCTATCACAGCTGATCATCACTCAATGTTGCTGTTACTGTGTAAAATGTTCTCCTGGTTTTGCTCACTTCACTCAGCATCAGTCCACTTAATTCCTTCCAGGTTTTTCTGAAATCTGCCTGCTCATCGTTTCTTATTGCACAATAGTAGTCCATTACATTCATATACCACAACATTCAGCCTTCCTCAATTGATGCATATTCCCTTAATTTCTTATTCTTTGCCAGCACAAAGAAAGCTGCTATAAATATTTTTGTACATGTGGGTCCTTTTCCCTTTTTTATGATCTCTATGGGATACAGATCTAGTAGGGTTATTACTAGGTCAAAGGGTATGCACAGTCCCATAACTCTTTGGGCATAGTTCCAAATTGCTCTCCAGAATCACTGGATCAGCTCACTACTCCACCAACAATTCATTAGTGTTCCAATTTTTTCACAGCTTCTTCAACATTGATTATTTTCCTTTTTTTTCAATCTGATAGGTGTGAGGTAGTACCTCGGAGTACCTGAGTTTCTAGAAGTGCAGGATTTTTGACTCAGTGAGAAGGCTGTTTTATGATGAAATCCAGTTTTATTCTGACTAATAATCCAAAGCACTTTTATGATGCCCTGAAGGCTATTTATGGGCCAAAGACACATTGATTAGAGATATGGACATGATCCTAGAGAGATGGGTTGAACACTTCCATAGTATCTCGACAGACCATCATTAATCAATGCTAAGCTACTGACCATTTACCTCAGGTTGAAGTCCATCCCTCACTAAACAAATTTCCAACTGAAAAAGATGTTTTGAAAGCCATTAAACTTTTCTCCTGTGGCAAAGCACCTGCTGCTGCTGATATTTAAGGTGAGATTTACAAGGTCAGGGGACATTGCTTATAAAAAAAACTGACTGAAAAATTTTCAGGTTATATGCCAGAAGAGTTTTATCCCCAGGATTAAAAGGACACCTATGTCATCTCTCTCTACAATGGTAAAGGAAGTAGATTGTCCTCTGAAAATCACAGTGGGGTGTCTCTTAGTCATTGCTGGAAAGATTCTCCAGATATAAAGTCATTATCTAGGTATACTGTCTAAAATATCTAATGAGTGGTTGCCAGTAAATTATAAGCTTTAGCAAGAGTTTAGACTTTTAAGCATTTATTAAGGAGCATAAGAATTTGGTGAAGAGAAAGAGGCCTAGATTCAGCTATCTATCTCAGGGAGCCCATTTCTCCAGCTCCGCTCCCCCCTGAGGTCCTTGTGAAAGAGATTGGGAGAATGAACCTTGCCCCTTCTTCATCCCACAAGTCTCCTCTGAAACTGGGAACATCCCATACAAACACACACACACACACACACACACACAGCTCCAAGCTAATTGGCTGATAGCTTTGATAGACAGTACGCATGAGCAAACATCACTTCCTGATGCCAAGGAACTGACCTAAGCCACATGGCTTGCCCTCAGACACCTTCTCCTCATGGCAGAGCTTTCCTACAGTAACTCTCCAGCAGGTGGCATCACTCCAGTTGTTACACAGAGTTCTCTTTAGTAGGCTGATCATTCACCTGGAAGATATGGTCATGTACCTGAGAGACAGTGTGACTTCAGAAAGGGCTGGGGAATGGTCGATATGGTGTTTGCTGCCCAATAAATTCAGGAGAAATGCCAGGAACAGAACAGAGGTCTGTACACAACATTTGTAGATCTGACCAAGGCCTTTGATAACTGTCAGTTGTGAGGGTTTATGGAAAATTATGTCAAAATTTGGTTGCCTTGAGAAGTTCATTAGTATTGTACATCAATTCATGATGGCATGCTTACCTAGGTTCTGGATAATGAACATTGTTCTTGTGCTTTTCTAGTCATCAACAGAGTGATACAAGGTTCTGTGCTTGCTCCCATGCTTTTTAAGATGATATTTTAATCCATGTTGTTAAACACCTTCATTAAGGATGAACATAGCATCACTGATGGTAAATTCTTCAACTTGAACAGTCTATAAGCCAAGTCAAAAGTGGAGGTGATGTTGGTGCATGTTTTTTTGTTTACAGATGATTGTGCACTCAATACAGCTTCTGAAGCTGAGATACAACAAAGTATGGCTTGATTCTCTGCTTCTTATGCTAAATTTTCCCTAACAACTAATATCAAGAAAACACAGGTGCTCTATCAGCCAGCACCACACCATCCATATGTGGAACCATCAGTAAGGCAAATTTAGAAGATTTTAATTGTGTGGATAAGTTCACTTACCTTGGCAGTATACTTGCTAGGCATGTACACATTGATAATGAGATTGATACTCACATTGCCAGAGCTAGCTCAGCATTTGGGAGGCTCCAAAGGAAAGTATGGGTGAGAAGAGGTATTAGACTGACTACCAAACTGAAGATCTACAAGGCTATTGTGCTGACCTCATTGTTGTATGCCTGTGAAACCTAGACAGTATACCAGTGCCATACCAGGACATTGAATTGCTTCCATTTGAATTGCCTTAGGAAGAGTCTGAAGATCACCTGGCAAGATAAGATAAGATACACTGAGGCCCTTTCAAACTAAACTGGAAAGCATTCAAATGGTACTGCAGAGAGCACAACTTAGATGTGCTGGCCACGTTGTTTGAATGCCAAACATATGCTTGCCTAAAAGATTATTTTATGGAGAACTTACAAAAGGCAAGTGCTCACATTGTGGTCAGAAAGAACACTATAAGGATACTCTCAAGCTCTCTCTTAAGAACTTCATCATTGCATGACATGGGAGACACTGGCACAAGACTGACCAGCATTTTGTGCCCTCATCAGAGAAGGAGCTATGCTCTATGAATAAAGCAGAATTGAAGGAACTCATAAGAAACATGAGATGCACAAATTTAGAGAATCCAACTCAAATGTTCACATGGACTAACTGTACCTCACCTGTAGTAGAGCATACTGAGCACAAATTGTTCTTATCAATCATAGTTGAAAAAACTGTAACTTGACTCTAACATGTGATGTCATTTTGGTCTTTTTTTGAAAATGAAGGACAATAACCAACCAATAGAATGCAAGTTCCTTAAGGACAGACCATGTTTTCATTTTTATCTTTTTCTTCAGAGTCTAGCACAGTGTCTTGGACATAGTTGGTGTTTAATAAATACTTGTTGCCTTGATTTAAATGAAAGGACATTGAATGGATGATGATGAGTTCCCAAGACTAGGACATTTAAATGATTTTTCTTTTCTTCATGACTACTCAAGATGATTAAAATAACTTGAACAGTGCTTCAACGTGTCTATATTGCAATTAGACTCACTCTTCCAGAGTAAAGTTATTCTCCCTCAGAGTTCAAGAGTTACCACCTGAGGGGTTAGGGGAATCTATCACTAATGCCATTGGCTCAATCTCTGATTTTGTTGTGGTTTTCCCCCAAACACAGTGTTAATCACCAGTTCCACTTAATCAATGAAAATCATTCAACTTTCATGAAGGAATGTGTATTTTAGATATATAGCAAGAACAGAAGTACCAACATTTACCCTCCAATATTTTAGTAGCATTCTTCCCTGTTCTACCTTAGTCCCTAGGGAGAGTAGGCTCATAACATAGTTATAATATATCATAACACATAACAGTAGCATGGTTTCTACATGAGATTGGTTCCACCAAATTAATATCCAAATGTAGCACAAATGTTGGATGAGTTCGTGTCTTAGCTGCTAGTGAAGTGAGTTCCAGAAGTCATACTTTGACTCAGGGTCTTGTTGCAGGACTGACTAAGTAAAAAACACTGTACAAACTCCCCCCAGGAGCTCAAGTGGATTGCCAATGTTACATCTAAAAGCATCCAAGGTCATAGTCATGGAGAATAAATGTAGAGATAAAGAAGTGTATTCACAGCCCACATTTTGGTCTTGGGCAAGACCCCCTATCTTATATAACACTGTCTCTCTTCTCTCACTGGAATTCAAACAGACAGGCAGGAGTTAGACCAAGAAAACTGTCTGGATGACTAATCCATTTTGAATGGACCACCCTATTCTGGCTATGTTATCAATCAAAACTACCAGACCACTTCCAGAATATCTGGACATGCTCCAACTTTCTTCAATGGTCACTTCCATTCATCACCACCATTTCCTTTTGGAAGCAGATTCCTCATACTTTTTCCATGGGGTAGATTGTATCAGCTGAATATGCTGATAATTGCTTATGTGCCTCCCATTGCATTTATATACTCGATCCTACTTCTTGTACTGTGAAATCATATATTCAGCTAAGTACTTAGGAAATTGAGGGAATTAGGACAGTAAGTGGTGAATTGTGGGAATCAAGTGAACCATGCTAACTTCATCCTATGATTCAATTCTGAAACTAGCTCAGTTCTCTTTCATTCACTCAAGAGGCTAGTCCAAATTCTGTCTTGTAAGGGGAAAAATGTTTCAGTTGTGGGAATTGGTAGAAAATCTCATTGCATTGTTTGAGACTGATCCTGTATAGCTGGGGAACTGGACTATCTCTATCTGCTATTTAGAGATCCTAAACTAAGGCCCTGAGGTTATGCTGACCCCCAAAAAAAACCAAAAACCCAGTTAGACCCAAGAAGTTTTCTCACAATTATAGATCTCAAGCAATCCATAAGTTTTAGTTGAAAATGGGCCTTATACTGATCAGTCAGTTATGGTTTCCATGAGCCTTTGATTGTTTACAGATACTTGGGGGGAGTGGGACACCTCTTTTTCTGATTTCAGGGAATTGTACCTGTTCACTCATCCCCTCCAATTTGGAAAGTCCCTAATCTTTCATCCAATTAGAAATCAGATTACCTTTCATTATATTGTTTCCTTTTAATTAACTGGCCTTATTTGATTATTTTTAATATGTAAAAGTCTGTCTCCCGCTTTATTCTGGGCCCAGTACCAAAGCTGAGGAAGGTGATTGGTCCCCATTTGTTGGGTAATTACCATGCATCACTTAATAAATTAATATTCTCAGAATTTTGAACCTTTTTTCCTCAGTCATTTCATCTTGTACCTTCCACAGTACCCTCCCAGGCAAGGTGATAAGAACTGAGTCTTTCCTTTAGGGAGATAAAACAGATAAGTACAGCCAACTCATTTATGCTTGATTCCTTTGCAAAAAGCAAGTTGTGAAAAATCTTATGATGTCCAGGTATAAAATGGTTTTCAGAGACTACAGACCATGCTTACTCACTTTCCTTTTCTAGAAAAAATGCAAAATTAGATAGTGGCCCAGAAGTCATTGTAGGTAACGTACAGTTGGAGTCTAAGACAAGTATACCTTATAGTTTATGTGGTAGTTTTTTGTGTAGGAGAAAAGAGATGTTGAGAAATATGTGTGTGTGTATGTGTGTGTATGAATATGTGTGTGTATGAAATATGTGTGTGTATATGAATATGTATATATACATATGTATGTGTGTATGTATACACACACAAGAGGTAGAGAGCAAAAGTTTGAGAGGAGAAAGTCACAATTGAAAGCTAATATCCTATGTTAAATACACTCAAATCCCCCAATATTTGAATTTCTTTTCACTGAAAAAATTTCCCAGAAAAGATAATTTTGAAGTATGCTCTGGAAGAAGTAAAGGAGGCTATAGCAGTGGGGTGGAATACTTTTCTAGGCCCAGGAGACAATATATGAGATCATGTGGAGATTCACATTACAGAAACAGAAGGGGTAAGGTAGTTCTGAGAAATATCTTTGGAGCAAGATGTTGTAAGGGCAAGATGATAATGGAAACTGTTAATTAAAGGCAAGAGTGAGGACACTGAACTTGATGTGGAGTATCATAAGATGTCCTTGAAAAGCTTCAGATTAAAGTGGTGAACAAGAAAGATGAATGGAAATAAAATGACAAAGCAGAAACAGTGAGTTTCTTGTTTCTGTTTTTCTGGGTTTTGTTGGAGAAGGGTCCCATTCCATTTTGTGTTTTGTTGAGATTTTTCATATCTACCAAAACAGAAATAATTAGAACCACAAAGTCACTTTTAATTGATTGCTATACTTTTTTTATGCCAAATATCTCATTATTTATATCGAATAGTTCTTCTAAAAGAGAATAATGCATTTTACATATTTTAAAATGCATTTATAAAGCATAGAATGATTAACCTGTTAGCTCTGATTTTCATGAAGTAATTATGCCTGTATAGCACTAAGTGGAGAGTCTAAGTGGAAGTTAACCATACAATTTACTCTGCATGGGCTAGCTGTGCCCAATAAATTCAGTTTTCTATAATTCTACCTTTGGAATTATCCCCTCCAGTTATAATGATGAATATATGTACATATGTATATATATGCATATACACACAACACACACATATATGTGTGTATATATAATATATACCTACACACATATAGACATATACATACATACACATACATATAGACATATACATACACACATATACATATATACATATATACACACATATATACATACACACACAAACACACACACACACACACACACACACACACATATATATATATATATATATATATATATATATATATATATATATATATATATATATATACTAATTCTGGCCTCTTTGCTCATGCAGTTTCCTATCCTGCCTTCCCATCCTACTTTCTTCCTTATCCACACACTTCAACTCTGATATAAATTTTACTGTCATATTTCCTGTGGGGTCCACCTTAAGTGCCACCTCCTCCATAAAGGTTTTACATATTATTCCTCCTTATTCCAATTCTCTATGACCACATCCTCCTATGAATTTCTTTAGTACTTATTCAGCACCATCTCTGGGGTTATTCCCCCCACATCAATTGGACTGGCAAACCAGGGTTCCAGAAAACAACAACTTATCTCAGGATTCACAGAATAGACTTGGGAGGCTAAGGTTTCTAGTATTATTTTTCATGAACCTCCTGTCATGTTCCCACCTGGTATATGCCCTGGCATGTACCTATGAATCTGATATGTTCCCATCACATGATGTAGTCAGTAGGTATTGAATATAAATTAAGTACATAGGTGGTTAAAAGTAGTTAAGGTGATAGTGATAATTGAAGAGTTGTTACCTAGGAGTCAGGGTTTGGCATTTCTAGTCTTATTTCTGCCAAGATCATCTAGCTCAACTAGTCTGACTGAAATCACTCTGACCAAGACTATCACTGATCTCTTATTTGGTAAATTTTAGGACTTTTCCCTCAGTATTCATCTTCCATAATCTCTACACAACTTTTGGTAGTATTTACCATCAAATCCTCTGGGATGTTTTGTCTTTCCCTGGCTTCCACGATACTGTTCTCTCTTGGTTCTCCTTGTATCTGTTCAATGAATCATTCTTGATATCTTTTGTTGGCTCCTCATGTACCTCCCCCATACAACCTGACTAATCCTCACCACCACCCAGAGATCTATTTTTATTCTCTCATTTTAATCTCATATATGTAATATATATATGCCTATGTATGCATGCATATATGTGTGCATGCACACACATACATATATACAAAATTGACTTCTAAAACTTCAGAAAAGTTACCAAACACATTCTGGACATCTCAAACTGGATATCCCATTGACATCTCAAAGTCCATCTAATATAATAAAAGCTTATTTCTGCCTATTATTGCCCTACCCTCATTCAAAAACCCAACCCTTCTCCAAATTTTTGTTTTTCGATCAAGAACATTGCTATCTTTATAATATCATGTCCCTAGTGTCATTTTAAATTCCTCCGTGTCCCCCATATACCACATCCAAAGAGTTGCCCAGCCCTATTTATTAAACATCTTCCACATATTTTTCTTATTGCATTTACTTTACTCCCATCTTGTTGTTGTCATTCAGTTATTTCATTTGTGTCTGAATCTTTGTGACCACTTTGGGGGTTTCTTAGCAAAGATATTGGAGTGGTTTCCATTTCCTTCTCCTACTCATTTTTTAGATGAGGAAAGTGAAGCAAACAGGGTTAAGTGCCTTGCTCAGGGTCGCCCAGCCAGTAAGTATCTGAGGCTGTGTTTGAACTCAGGTCTCCCAGAGACTAGGCTATGTTCATTGGGCCATGTCACTCAAATGACCAACACTCTAAATCAGACTTTCATTGCCTTTTGCCTGGATTATTGTAATAATCTCCTAATTGGTCTACCAGCTTTCATTCTTTAGTATTTTAACTTATCCTCTAGACAGCTGCTAAATTAATATTCCTAAAACACAAGTCTGGTCATGTCACTCCCTTACTCAAAAAATGTTTAGCAGTTCCCTATTATGGCTAGGATAAAACTAAAACTCCTCAGCTTAGTAAGTCTACATTTTTTCTATTTCTATGTTTTTGCTTAGTATTTCTCCCTTGATTGCTATGCATTGCTTCCTCTTATATACCTTTTAGAATCCCTAGCTTTTTTCAATGCTCAGTTCAAGTACTATTTCCTATGGGAGACTTTTACTTATCTCCATTTCCTTAGTGATCTCTCCCTCTTCAAATTATTATTAGATGCTCTTTTATTCATCCATATAAGTAGACTTGGACTGTTTTTTCCTTTTTTGAAATTATGTAAAACATTTCCATATTAGTCATTTTGTATAAATATACTTGAATAAGATGGAAAAAATGAACAAAAGAAAGTGAAAATAGAATGCTTCAGACTATTCAGTGATTATCAGTTCTTTCTCTGGAGGTGGAAAGTGTGCTTCATCATAGTCCTTTAGGGTTGTCTTGGATCATTGTATTGCTGAGAACAGCTGTCATTCACAGTTGTTCATTGAACAATATTGCTGTTACTGTGTACAACATTCTCCTGGTTCTGTTCACTTCACTATAAATCAGTTCATGTAAGTCTTTCCAGGTTTTTCCTGAAATCATCCTGCTTGTCATTTCTTATAGCACAATAATATTCCATTACAATCATATACCACAGCATATTTTTCCATTCCCTAATTGATGGACCCATTTTTCTTTTTTATTTGAGCATCTAGCTCAGTACCTTGCAAATAGGAGATACTTAATACATGTCTGTTAAATTGAACTAAAGCCTCTTATGTTCCAAATGAGGAATATGAGTACCTGAGTGACTAAGTGGTTTATCTAAGGCCATATAGACAGTAAGTAGCATTGAACCCCATTTCTCTGGTGCTCTCTCCACTATATAGGGCTGATGTGAGTATCAAATAAGATAGTAAATTTAGATAATTAAGAGCTCCATATAAATGTAAGATATTATTAATATAGAATTTGTTTCAGTACTCTCTCCACTGAATCTGTACCTCTTTCCTATCTTACTACTATGCCTAGGAATGCAAGACTTTCAGCCTATTGGAACTACAAATGTGGCAGTCTAGTAGTTCCAAGTGAAATGCTACCTCTTGTAAGGGGCTAAAATTCTAGCTAGGGTGTCTAAAATATCTAATGAGTGGTCACCAATAAATTAGAAGCTTTAGCAAGAGTTTAGACTTTTAAGCATTTATTAAGGAGAAGAAGAATTTGGTGAAGAGAGAGAGAAAGGCCTAGATTCATCTATCTATCTTGGGGAACTAAAGTTCTCCTGCTCTGCTCTCCATGAGAGTCCTAGGGAAAGAGAGCTAGAGTGCCAGCCACACCCCCTCTTCCTCCCACAAGTAAATGTCGCTTCCTGACATCAAAGAAAAGCCACATGTCTTGCTCTCAGGTGCCCTCTCCTCATGCCAGACCTTTCCTACAGTAGCTCTCCAGCAGGTGGCATCATTCCAATTGTTACAGTCCCCCCTTTGTTTCTTCAATAAACACGGGATGTTTCCTTGATGAAACAGTCCAAAATAACAATATAATACCCTATGCTAACAAAAAAATAGGTTAATAACAAAATGCAAAAAGGAAAAGAGGAAACTTTGTCCAGAGGGGTGGTCCCTCATAAACCAGCGCTGTGACACTAGCCTGCAGAGGGAGGGCCTCTGCAGATAATACATATTACAAATGGTGTACATAACAACAGAAGGGAATAAAAATAAACAAAACAAAACTGTTCATTCAAAGTCTTTGAAAGTCTTTTCTCAGATAATTCTTGGGATTTCCTCTGGGTGTAGTCATGGAATGGAAGTCTTTTCAGGCATTGATGTGTGGATGCTGGTAATCAGACAGGAAAATTTCCTACAAAATTAAGCTTAGCACAACTTTAAAATAGCTTTGTCAATAATCAAATCAAACAATGAAAGTTCTTAAAAACATGTCTAAGGGAATTCAGAATCTTAGTTGTTACACATGAAACATATAATAAAACAAAAATTGAAACATTCTCTAAAACTTAATATTACTATAGTCCCTGCTTGTGGAGGGTAAATTGAGAAGACAATTGCTGAGATATTAATTTTAAAATAATTTTTATCTTTGCTCTATCACTTTTCACACCATCTGCCTAATTATCCTCATTCCATTATGAGAAATTTAAAAATCTAATATAATTGGTAACAGATGTCAAGGCCAAATCCAACACTGTATTTATCATGACACCTGAGGTAATTATGTGGGTTACCATGAAAGAACAGAGAAATGATGGGATATGAGCATTCCCACACTTGAGCAATATACACTGCTCATGCAGTATGCCAGGCTTAAAATAGGTGGATGGAATATACATCCATGCCACCAAACATATTGGAGAAAACTGAGTCAGACTTAATCAGATGCATGGGATTGAGACATCCATGGTATCAGGCATATAGAAGGGGGCATAGAATCCAGGTGTAGAATGAGATAGGTAGGATGAAAACTTCCAGCCATCTGTACAGTATTTTGGGGAAAAATTAAACCAAGAGAAACCAACCTCAACATTTGTCAAAAGCTGTTCCCTTGGCTGTACCTTAACTTCATGCATGTCTCCCCTCATGTGACAGTTCAATGTCTGTTCCTGTGATCAGATGGCATCTTGGCCAACTGGCATCTGATAACTCAGAATGAAAGCAATTAATGTCTTAAATGATGAGTTCCCATAATCCAAGTCTCATGTGGATTTAAAAATTGAGGATAGTAATGATTGCAAAAAATGTGAATGTACCTTGACTCAGAATACAACATACAATTATGAAATAATTTCAAATAATACCTTTTTCCCCTAAGTATACAATTACTTTTGTGAAAAATCAGAACTTATTTAAATACAAGTTAAAACACAACACAATCTTAAAGAAAACTTTTTTGAAAAAAGAAAACTTTTGCAAAGGTTCCCCTCTTTTTTTTTTAATATGCTTATCAAAAATAATACTTCCAGAATCAATTTACAATTGCCATGGCAACCAATTTGCCAGGGAAATGCTTTATAGAGTTCAATCAAATAATCAGTTGAGAGAAAAAAAATAACAAAAGCCAACAACTCAGAATATGGGAGCACAATACTCCCAGAATTAACATTGTATTATGAAATCAAAACCATCTTGCGTTGTTTTGAAATTAGATAGATGAATGAATAGAAGAAAATACACATGGAAGAATAAAAGACAATGAAATTCAAACTGGGGAAATCAAATGAATATGAACTTGATATTAATAAGAGTATTACAAAATATAAACTTGATCACATGACTATAAAAAACTTTTACAAATATTCTCCCTTTTTTAACTAAGTATAAAACACAATCTTAAAAGCATGAAAATCTCTATGAAAATAAACCCATACTGTTAATTTCAAAATGTAGATGTAATAGCATAGAAATCCTATGTAACCTCTGAACTGACATTATTTCTCTGAGTGAATTTAGAATACTTTTGATTCTGATATGTAAAATCCCCAATACTCATATTAATACATTGCTGCTTACTTCTACATTTCTGTAAAATATGTACCCTTCCATGGCAAAAGAAGCAGTCTTGAACTATGATGATGAGACTTGTATTGTACATCTGTATTCAGTTTAAGCATCTCTTGTTTTTTAACTCCTTTATATTGTACGTCAGTCCTTTCATAATACAAATGCTTTATAAGGTTACTAATTAAAGATAAAAGCAGATTAACAAAATTATGAACAAAATGAGCATATCAGGCATTTAAAGGGTTTTCTAAGGCTGGTTTGGGAGAACCATAGCATGTCAAGTCAGAATCACAGCCAGGCTGGGGAAGGACTGAGTCTGGCTGCTCTGGTAACTGTGTAGAAGCTGCAAATGTAGGTAGAGAAAGCTGCACATATCTCTGGACTTCCCTGGCAGGAGGATTAAGGGGCTTGTCCAAGGGAGTAGTAGGAGGTGTCAACAGAGGAGGGGGAGGGGGTGGGGTCCTGAGAGGAAGGGAAGGGCAATTTGAAAATTAGAGCAACAATTAGTGTTAGAATTTGGAAAAACTGCAGGAGTCAGAGGTTGCTCTGAAAATGCATGGTTAGGAGAGGGGAGTATATCTATATTCCCTTGTGTGAGCACCTTGCTCACTCTTCTAACAAAAATAAAAATAAAAATAGAAAATCCATAAAAACAAAGCATTAACAAGATCTTATCTCCCATTTGTCTGGTTAAACAGACTAAAATCAGGAACAGGGTAATTAAGGAGTTTAAAAGATCCATTTGAACATTTAAAGCGAAAACAGCCCATACTTACCAGTATTTTCCAATTTAAAGGGGACAGGTTAGGGAAAATCTTACCCAACTGGAAGATCAGAAGACAGAGATTCAGCTTTCCTCTTCATGGTCAGCCATCTGTAAGGGGCTAAAATTCTAGCTAGTCTGTCTAATTTCTAATGATTGATTGCCAATAAATTAGAAGCTTTAGCAAGAGTTTAGACTTTTAAGCACTTATTAAGGAGAATAAGAATTTGGTGAAGAGAGAGAGAAAGGCCTAGATTCATCTCTCTATCTTGGGGAGCTACAGTTCTCCTGCTCCGCTCTCCATGAGAGTCCTAGGGAAAGAAAGCTAGAGTGCCAGCCTTGCCCCCTCTTCCTCCCACAAGCAAATGTCACTTACTGACTCCAAAGAAAAGCCACATGTCTTGCCCTCAGGCACCTTCTCCTCATGGTAGAGCTTTCCTACAGTAGCTCTACAGCAGGTGGTATCATTCCAATTGTTACACTCAAATCTCACAGCTTTTGTTTATAAAATAACCGTATTAATTCTGGAAGGGGACTTCATACACAGTGGCTGTATTTTCTCAAAAATCACATGCTAATAAACATCTAATATGGGATTGTTTTCTAAACAAAAGAAATCTTTTGACTCAGTGTAATTAGGCAGCATTTAGAGTCCCATCAATGAAAGGCTGGTTGCCTAAACTATGCTATATTCATACAGAAAAGCAATTATTAGTCATAAGAATAAGAAAATGTTTTCATCTGGGCTTGAATGTACCTTTACATCCTGAAATAAATTTGGCAGGAATTTTGAAAAAAATATAGCTATAGCTAAATAAGTAATAACTTCAATCCACACTTAAAATAAAATTTTCCAAGTTAGTGAAGAATAATGTGCCCGATACAAAGACAGTAGATAATCCAGAAGTTATGTCCAGTAGTTTTAAAATTGGGGGACTCAATTTGATTACACTTATATCTGATGTTCTGAAATTCATGACATTTCAAATAAAATACAATTATCACTTGATTCATCCTGATCAGTTTTATGTAATAAAATGGTTCTGTAAATTCAGGAAAAGACACAAGATTAGTTCACTTATTCTCCATCTGGTTGTATGTCAATCACTACTCATTCCATCTTAGAGATGGGAGGTATCAGCTTTCAGAATGATAAACATCACATGGAGTCACTATCTGATTTATGCCTCCTCTAAATAACACTCAAAAAAGAAAGGGTAAAAAAAAGTTCATTGGTTGGTTTTAAGGCTTTCATTCAATGGACTTTTGGAAATGAGGAAGAAGAGACTCTGTATTTGATCAAGAAGACTACAAAATGTTTCAGGGTCTTGAGAATACATACTGAGTCATTATTACATATGCAGGCAAAAAATCATTCAATAATGTGCTTATATTATTCACATCACTATGATATTACAAAAAATTATAATTGAAAACAGTATATATAGTGTTCACATAAATTATTTAAAATATTCATTGTGCAGAATTAGACTGTGCCACTATAATAAAAATGGTTATAGTACCAACTTTATAGTTATAGGTCTCTAACAGCTAAACTGCCAAAGGGTAATTATATACAACTTGATAAAAAATTATCACATAATTTCTTTGGAGGAACAAAAGGACTAGAATTTCAAGTGAAATAATTAATAACCAGAATAAGAGGAGCATAGTAATCCCAGGTGCCAACCAAAATTATGATAGATCAATATTAAACTCTTGAATACTTGTTAAACAAGAGGAAGTAGAACAGTAGAACTGACTAGATAAAAAATACCCCAAAGCAGACACTAGTCCAGTGTTGAATGAACATAAGAACACAAACTACTAGAGGAGAGATTCTATTCTTTAAGAACAGTTTAGCAGAATTCTTGTTTAGACTGACAATTTATTCCATTTACCATAAAATACTACAAGAAGATGTTTTGGTCAAAAAGTCACATGTGGTATCAACTATTTCACTGTTCTATCTGCTGTTTTCTGATGTAGGGTAAAGTAAAAGAATGTTAAAGATGGAACAATATTGGAAGATTTGAATGTTTGGAAGACCAGAAATCTAGTGACATGAGTCCATACTAGAATTAACTATCAGCCAAGCTCAATGACTGTGAAGGCCCAAGGAGTGATCTGTAGAACAGCAAAATTCCACACCCTTCAAGAAAAGAAGGAATTCATTTATTAACTATGCCACATTTGGAAGTGAACTTTGTGGCACAAATGCTTTGTGGCAATCACTTTTATTCTAAGCTCACTCTCCTAACACTGAGATGATATTGGGAGAATTTGCTCTTGGTTAGGGAGAATGTATTAATATTTCTGTTCTTGATATATCTTCTCATGAAATATCTTTTTGTGAAAGTTAAGTGGTGTTAATTTGTTTGTTTGGTTTTTTTAATTATGAAAGTATTTTATTTTTTTCCAGTTACATGTAGAGATAGTTTTCTACATTTGTTTTTATAAGATTTCTAATTTCAAAGTTTTCTCCCTCCCTCTCCCCCTCCCCCCTCCCCAAGACAGCAGGTAATCCAATATAGGTTATATATGTACAATAACACTAAACATATTTCTGCTTTAGTCATATTATAGGAGAAGAATCAGAGCAAAAAGGAAAAACCTCAGAAAAGAAAAACAACAGCAACAAAAACAAAAGAAATAGTATGGTTCAATCTGCATCCATATTACACAGTTCTTTTTAAAAGTTATTCTGGATTTGGAGAGCCTTTTCCATCTTGAGTCCTTTGGAATTTTCTTGTACCATATATTGGTGAGAAGAACCATGTCTATCACAGTTGATCAACACATAATGTTGATGATACTGTTTACAATGTTCTTCTGGTTCTCCTCATATCACTCATCATCAGTTCATGCAAGTCCTTCCAGGTTTCTCTGAAATCCACCTGCTCATCATTTCTTACAGCACAATAGAATTCTATTACTTTCATATACCACAACTTGTTCAGCCATTCCCCAATTGATGGGTAGCCCTTCAACCTCTAATTCCTTGCCACCACAAAAAGAGCAGCTATAAATATTTTTGTACATGTGGGTCCTTTCCTTGTTTTTATTATTTCTTTGGGAAAAAGACACAAAAGTGGTATTTCTGGGTCAAAGGGTATACACAGCTTCATAGCCCTTTGGGCATAATTCCAAATTGCTCTCCAGAATGGTTGGCTCAGTTCACAGGTCCACTAACAATGCATTAGTGTTCCAATTTTTCCACAGCTTCTCCAACATTTATTATTTTCCTTTTTTGTCATATTAGCCAATCTGATAAGTGTCAGATGGTACCTCAGAGTTGTTTTAATTTGCATTTCTCTAGTCAATAGTGATTTAGAGCACTTTTTCATATGATAAGAGATAGCTTTGATTTCTTCATCAGAAAACTGCCTGTTCATAACCTTTGACCATTTCTCAATTGAAGAATGACTTGGATTCTTATAAATTTGATTTAGTTCCTGATATTTTAGAAGTGAGGTCTTTATCAGAAGTACTGGCCATAAAAATTGTTTCCCAGCTTTTTGCCTAAGTGGTGTAAACTTGTTAATGGTGTTGAGGTGATAGTCACTGGGACAATCAGTGTTATGAGGGTAACATAAACCAAATACACAAGAATTCAGGATTAAGCTAATGGCATTAGACATAAATCTTTTGGAATTATTCCTAAACCCCGAGGAGTACAATGTAATCAGCTCTCTAGGCACCTGAATCAACAATGGGTGTCCCAGTTCTCCAGAGTATACATAGGCTTCCTTAGCAAAACAATTTTTATTTTCTTGCCATTATCTAAACATTTATTGCAAGATATCATGTAAACATGTACATATTCAGTGTTGTTGTCTCATCTTGGAATGAAGACAATTTTGAGTTTTAGAAAGCTATATCACTAGAACACAATCTCTTATAGTTTCTACCAAGCAAGAAGAGTTATGAGTGTATGCCCACAAATGGGCTGCATGTTATCTCCAAATCAGCCTAGCTAATTATGTAATCTTGATAATACATTTGATAACATTCTATAACCTACTCATATTCACTGAGTTTTTCCATTGCCTATGGGATTATTTGTTGGTTTAACTCTTTTGAAATCCCGATGTTTTGTGATTCATAATCATATGGAATGATTGAAAGAATATTAGCTATTTTTAAAAGTGGATTTTCTAGAAACAAGCAATTTGGGATAACTAAAGGCATAGCACACTTCTCCAAATCCAAACTAGTCCTATCTCCTCAACTTATTCAATTGTGATCCCAGTTCATTTTCTGGGAAGAGAATCTATTTTTCTGATTCTTTATGCATGGCTATTTATCTCTACACATATGCATTTATGTAGTCCAGAGAAGCACCAAATATTTATAGCTACATATCTATTTGTATTTACATCTATATACTAATTATTTATAATATTTAATACTTTTATGGGCTACCTCTCCCAACTCACAGGTTGGGTCCCGTGTGTGTGTGTGTGTGTGTGTGTGTGTAAAAAGCTCCACTTTTTTATGCTTTCTCGTGTTTTTAAGAGAAATGGGTATTATACTTTGTCAAAAGATTCAAAGTATTTTTTGAGAGCATGATCCTAAAACTTTAGCTTGACAGCTCCCACTGATTTGCTTACTTTATAGTTTATTACTTGACAAAAATAGCTTGAAGCAAAGGCATATGCTGAAATGACAGTGAGAACAGCCACAAAATATCCCTCCCATAAAACTGGGGTCCATTTTCCCACAGTTATACAAACACATATATGTATATAATATATATATATATATATATATATATATATATATATATAATCAATAGGAAGTTGGCATATATAGAGAGAATTCATTAGTAGGAAGGCACACATATAGGGAACACATGAGATCAAGGCAACTCATATTACATGGCTGTGATATATTTTTTTATTGTGTCCTCATACTACATTTATTGGGGAATAACTTTGTCATTTTTGTCACTCCTCTGAGCTACTTGGGTCTATTCCTCTCTGCAGCTCAACTCTCTGGGTTTTCTCTTTCCTGTATGTAGAAATACCCTTCTCCTACTATTGTAGTCTGGAAGAAATGCAAGTATGAAAAGTGACTGCCTTACAAAACTGAAGAGACTTTATAGCTGGCTCTTATTTTGAACTCCCAGAGATGATTCCCCAAAGAGGAAATTATTTTGAAGCAGGCTAGTTTGCTTTTTTCAAGGCCACCAGATGTGGGACTGATCTTTTAGCCAACAAATAACTTATCCATCTTGGAATTCCATCAGATTGATAATTTCTTTTCTTTTCTTTTTTGCCATTGCTATGTGTAGCATTTCTAGTAAAATATTGAACAATAGTGATGACTAGGGACATGCTTGCTTTGCCCCTGATTTTATTGGGAAGGATTCTAGTTTATCCCCATATTAGATAGTTTGCTCTTGGTTTTAGAGAGATCTACTTATTTTTAACAAGCTCCTTTTATTCCTAAGATTTCCAGTTTTTTTAAAAATAGAATTGGATATCGTCAAAAGTTTTACCTGCATCTACTGAAATAATCATATGAATTTTTGTTGGTTTTGTAATTAATACAATTATGCTTTCTACTATTAATAGTTAGTCTTTCTACTATTGAATAAGTGCTGTATTTCTGTCATAAATCTCACCTGTTTATATAGTATGATCTTTGTGACACATTGCTATAGTCTTCTTCTTCTTTTTTTTTTTTTTAGCAAGGCAATTGGGGTTAAGTGACTTGCCCAGGGTCACACAGCTAGTACCTGTCTGAGGCCGGATTTGAACTCAGGTACTCCTGACTCCAGGGCCGGTGCTCTATCCACTGCACCACCTAGCTGCCCCTGCTATAGTCTTCTTGCTAGTATTTTATTTACAATATTTAGCATGAATGTTCAGGAATATTAGTCCTTAGTATTCTTTTTTCTGTTTTTGCTCTCCCTCATTTGGTTATCAAAACTATATTTAAGTCATAGAAGGAATTTGCTAGAACTCCTTTATTTTTTTTTAATTAAAATTTTTTTTAATTTTTTTTTTTTTGCTTTGTAATGAGGGTTAAGTGACTTGCCCAGGGTCACACAGCTAGTAAGTGTTAAGTGTCTGAGGTCAGATTTGAATTCAGGTGCTCCTGAATCCAGGACCAGTGCTTTATTTACTATGCCACCTAGCTTCCCTGAGGACTCCTTTATTTTTAAAACATACTTTATATGGTGTTGGAATTAAATGTTCTTTAAATTTTTGGTAGAATTAGTTTGTAGGGCCCAGAGAATCAGAGGAATATGGTGAGTGTGGGTGGTGCCTTCAGCCTGCAGCAGGACCCCACAAGATTTAAATCCTTCCTTAAATTGCCTTCTCTAAGCTGACACTACACATCGCCTGAAGAAGCCACTATGCCACCTAACTGTCTCATATCCATTTAATTTAGATTGTCAGATTTTTAGTCATATAATTAGGCAAAATAGCTCTTTATGTTTTAATTTCATCCACTTGGTGGTGTATGCACATTTTAAAGTGTTTGATAATGGTAATTTGATTTATTCTTTCTTTTTAAAAATTAAATTAGCTAGTGGTTGATCTTTTTTATGGCTTTTTCATAAAACTAGGTTCTAATTTATTATACACAGACACTAACTTTTATTAGTCTTTCCTTTGATTTTTAGGTTTCTTATTTTGGTGTTTAATTGAGGATTAAAAAGTTGTTTGCAAGGGTATATAAGCTATGAGTCCATTGGCATTTTGATTTTTGGTCTGAGAGAGATGGCCAGTGAGCATCCTTTCATTAATAATCTGCTGGCCTTATTAAGAAAGTGATTATAATTTAATCTATGTCTCTCAAAATTTTAATTATCATAGCTTGAAATCATGAAAGTTAAACAAAAAATGTTGAGGATAGACTTATAAAGTGCCTACTATGTGTTAAGCACTGGGCTAAATGCTTTGCAAATATCTCATTTAATTCTCACAACTCTTAGTGATAAGTGTTATTACTATCAATATTTTACAGTTATGTAGACTGAAGCAAATAGAGATAAAATGACTTGCTCAGAGTTACACAACAGTACATTGCTTAGTTGCAAATCAGTGTCCTTACTGCTTTATGCAAATACCATGGTAATTTCTCACCTCCAGGACTTGGCTCACATTGTTGGCCTGTTGGGGGCAGCTGGGTGGTGCAGTGGATAAAGCACTGACCCTGGATTCAGGGGGACCTGAGTTCAAATCTGGCCTCATACCCTTGACAGTTACTAGCTGTGTGACCCTGGTCAAGTCACTTAACCATCATTGTCCAGCAAAAAAACAAAACAAAAAAACAAAGCAAAAAAAAAGTTGTTGGCCTGTCATGCAATGCTTTGGTTTATCTTCTTTGTTGTTGTGCAGTTGTTTATACTGTAAATGACTGTCACCCTTTACTTATTTTATTTTTATTTATGAAATAAAACATGATTTCCACAACATAGTAAAATAATAAAAAGATGATTGCACAAGAAACTACAAGTCTATTATGTACAACCTGCTATTCTTTTTAATTGTATAATAAATTTATGTTAATTTCTTTTTTCTTCCCTCCCCCCTCACAAAGAGATAGATACTACTATACAGAAATATGTATATATTTGTAAAATCATTCTATAAATACTTTTTTTTGTGGGGCAATGAGGATATAGTGACTTGCCCAGGGTCACACAGCTAGTAATTTTCAAGTGTCTGAAGTCAAATTTGAACTCATGTCCTTCTGACTCCAGGGCTGGTGCTTTATCCACTGCACCACCTAGCTGGCCCATAAATACTTTTTATTAATCAGTTCTTTCTCTGGACACAGATTACATCTTCTTTCATAGGTCTTTTGTAGTTAATTTGGTTACTTATAATAGTCAAAATCATTTAGTGCTCAAAGTTGCTCTTAAAACAATATTGTCATTTCTGTACACAAAATTCTCTTGGTTGTGCTCATTTCACTCTTCATTATTTAATGAAGTCTATCTTTTTTTTTTTCTAAAAGCAATAAGCTCATCATTTCTTACAGCACAGTAGTATTCTGTCACAATCATATACCCCAACTTGTTTAGCCATTCCCCAATTGATGGGCATCTCCATGATTTCTAGTTCTTTGCCTCCAACAAAGAGACCTGCTATAAATATTTTAAAACAAGTAGGTTCTTTTCCTCTTCCCCTAATCATCTTTTAAAATAGACCTAGTAGTGGTATTCCTGAGTCAAAGGGTATAGGCAGTTTGAAAACTCTTTGAGAAAAGGTTTGCAACATAATTCCAGATTGCTCTCAAAAATGGTTGGATCAGTTCACAGTTTCACCATCAGTGAATTAGTGTCCCCATTATTTTTCCACATCCCCTCCAACACTCCCAGTTCAATTTACAGATGAGGAAGTAAGATGAGCAGCATTAAATGACTTGTCCAGGATCACATAGCTAAATAAATTTCTGTGGCTGAATTTGAACTCACATCTTCCTGACTCTAAGCCCAACACTCTATCCACTGGGCTACCTAGCTGCCTTATTATGGATTATCAAAATATTACCCATTGTCTAAGGGAGAACTCAGGTCCTACTTTATTTATGAAGTCTTCTCTAATACTTTTAATAAAGAAGCCCTTTGAAATTGAACATTCATAATCTACTTCATATGATTTATCAGTGAAGTATAGGAGGATTTTTATCATACAACAGTTGTTTGCTCATGTTAGCTTTATCTGTTTAAGTAGATTAATCTTTTGGAGGAGAGGAACATCATCTTTGGCTTTTGCAGTGTACCTGTAGGGTGTAGTAGTTTCTCAGTAAATAAGTGGCAGAAAATTGATAACTTAAAAAATTATACCATGCTTGTTTTAATTTATATTTTACAATTCAAGAGATATATACAGAGTCTTGCTGTTTGTCCTTCATTCTTAAAGAGGATGATGATATTGGGAGGTGATATCATGACTTGTAGTGAATTAGATTTAAGTAAGGCAAGGTTGTGCAAAGTCACCAACCTCACTCCTCCACAGCCATCTGGGTCCAGTAGCAAGATAAACATCATGACAACTCATACAGAGCCTTAATCAGCATGGAACATACCAGACTTTGTTTCAGTGTGCCAGATTTGGCCAAGGGACTATGTATTCCCTTTTGTGGGATGTGCTTCTTACCAACAGTGGCTGCCTCTTCTGCTTCTTAACATGTGAGTTCTTGAGTAGTACATATCACTCCCCACCCCTTCAAGCTGCTACCTCCTGGACCCCATTTGCCCTGTTGAAATGCTCCTAAACTTTTCTCTCTAATCTCTGTAGGAGTTAGGCCTTGGGATTCTGGTGGACCAACTACCACCAACTGATACAACCATGCTCATTATGGAATTGCCATGTGTGCCCTCTTTATCTACTGCACCAGTTGCCATATTCTTCTCTCCCCACAACCGAGATGTTGTTTTGCTAGTTATGGCTCTGAGTAGATATTTTCAAGCTATGTTTTGTGTATTTGCAAAGAGGTTTTCTAATCAAAAAGGATCATGGAAATCATATCTCATCTGAACATTTTAATTAAGCCTTTCAAATATTTTTCAAGGATCCCTCCAAATCTGTTCCTGAAGATAAATGAGAAAGTAGGATCATTGAGTTTTGGGACCTGGAAGATACCGTAGAGGTGATCTAGTTCCATCCTTTCATTTTATAGAAGAAGAAATTGAGGACAGGACCAAAGATTTGAAAACATTTGCTCAAGGTCACACAGTTCATAAGAGAACAAAAATTTTTATTCAGGTTTCTTGACCCTCAGACTGCTGTACTTTTCCCCAGACAGCTAGCCTTGAATAAGAAATAGGATGTTATTTGAGTGATGTTTCCATTATGATTCCTCTTTCTATTTTAAAAGAGTACTCTGATTCTTCTCCATCTTCAACTTTATAGCAGCTATTAAAACTCAGGGCCAACACACACACACACACACACACACACACACAAAATAATAACAAACAGAGTGAATGCCCCCTGATCAGTTCCTCTCCTTGAAGTTAGGAAGTTATTAATCATATCACTGTAGGCTGGTTCTACTTGCCATAAGAACATTATATATCCAGTAGTGAACCGAGAACAATTGCATTCATTTCTTTTCCTCCTAAAAATCTTATTGGGCTGCCTTAGGAAGTAGAGACGGACATTTTTGTCACTCATAGGCTCTCCACATAATAGTATTAGAAGACCATAGATTTAGAACTGGAAAAAGAGATTAAAGTCATTAATTTAAGAAAAATGACATTTTATCCAATTACCTCATTTTATAAGTGAGGAAACTGAGGCTCGGAGAAGATAAATGACTTACTCAAGGTAACTGAGGTAGAAGGAAAAAATAAGCAGAGCTGTGATGGAGAGTGAGAGGGCACAGCTCCCTCTGTTTAACCTATAGGGAAGACAAATTATGGACCATTTGGGTCCAGCTATAGAACATATATGTATATGTATATATATGAATATATATGTGTGTATGTGTATGTATATATTTTATATATATATGTGTGTGTGTGTGTGTGTGTGTGTGTGTGTGTGTGTGTGTGGTTCCAAAGGTTTGTCATGCCAAGGTGGTAGTGGGGATAAGCTCCCACTCTATAAAATGCTCCAGTGGCATGCGTCTCAAATAGCCTCTGACAACCGAAGCCCAACTCCTGGCCTACTTGTCTCGGAACTGTTTCTACTAACAAGAGAAGAGGCTAAGGCGAGTCACTGGTGCCTTAAAACCAGTCGTTTCAGGCAGGTGGGGCTCGTCAGCCTTGGTAGGCAACTCACCTAGGGGAAGGAAAACCCTGATTTTAAACCTCCGCTGCCTTGCAGCTATACCCATATATGGGAAAGGCTTCGGAGTTAACCCTGAGGAAAAATCAGGAGTCAGAGTCCCTTAGGCAGTTGGATGTTGGACATCACATCCCTCTGGCAACTCCTGCAGCGGCACTGGTGCCAAACTGTACTGGCTCTGCCTTTCCTTTGGATCCACCAATGTCGCGGAGAGGGAAAACCTGCTGCAAGGGCAACAGCTTGTTTTTCATATTGATCCGCCCAGGCCAGCATCCTGGAGAGGACACTCCAGCTACTCCTCATGGGGTAGATATAACACACAGCCACATTGTGGTCTGTGGCTCTTCAAGGCGCTGATCCATGGTTATCAGTGACTGGTGGAGGCCTGCTACTACTACTACTACTACTACTACTACTACTACTACTACTACTACTACTACTACTACTACTACTACTATATATGTGTGTGGGGGGGGTATACATAAAATTTGTGATGTATTTTAAGTAGTATAAAAATCTAGTTATTAATCTAATGTTGGTTCTGAAAACATAATGTTAACAGGACTCAATTTCTGTCATCAAAATGTTTATATACACACATATACTATACACAATACACACATGTTTATATGTGTGTATTGTATGTAAAAGTGCATGCCCATGATTATACATGTATGTGTATGTATATCTATGTATGTATATGTGCATGTATATGTATAAACATACATACACAAAATTGGTCTATTTAGTTCTTTGATCACTAGGGGAGGATTTTGCATTCTGTGTATTTTTAACTATTGGTAGAAATCTGTTGTGCACAAATTGAGAAAGATCAAGAGATAATTGGTTAGAAAAACACATTTATATATTTTTTGTGTCTATCTTTAACAGATAAAAGTGAACAATGATTTTTGGATGAATTTTTTTATACAACTATATTCAAAGAACTTTGAATTCAGTAATCACAATTGGTATTTATATAATGTTTTAAGGTAGGTTTGGAAAGCATTTTATAAGCTTTCTCATTTGATGCTCAAAACACTATAAGGTAAGTGTCCCTGTCATTATCCCCATTTTAGAAATAAGGAAACTAAAGTTAGAAGAGATTAGATGATTTGCCCAACACCACAAATTTGGTAAGTGTCAGAAGCAAGGTTTAAATTTGGTCTTTCTGACTCTAATTCCAGTGTTCTAGTTATATGTTATCCATCAGGCATTTATGGAAGACAAGAAAGAAGAAAGGGAGGAAGGAAGGAAAGAAAGAGGGAAGGAAGGAAAGGAGGGGGGGAGGAAAGAAAAAAGAAGAGAGGGAAGGAAGGAAAGAAGGGAGAAAAGGAAGGAAGATGATGTATTAAGCACTCACTATGTTCCAGGCACTATGCTAAGATCTAGCGATACAGATAGAAGCAAAGAAAAAATTTCGGGTTAATGACTTTATACTACTTAAGGACAAGGAGGATGCTGAACATGATGTGATGAAAAGATAGATGGCATTGGAGTCAGATGACCTGTTTTTGAGAAATTTTTCTGCTACTTACTATTTGTGTGACTTTGGGTAAATCATTTCCCTTTGCTGGCCCTTGATTTCCTTAGTAAACGGTCTTTAAGGCTCCCCTCCAACACTAAATCCTTTGAATCCCCTTTCCACAAACCTGAAGCACATAAAAACAGAGAAATGAAAATTATAGAGTTATATGTTGTTGATAATGAATAATGCTGAAAATCACTTAAGTTGGACTATTTCATTTAATTAAATTTTCTCTTTCAAAATGCATTGGTAGGGGCAGCTAGGTTGTGCAGTGGATAAAGCACCGGCCCTGGATTCAGGAGGACCTGAGTTCAAATCCAGTCTCAGACACTTGACACTGGCTGTGTGACCTTGGGCAAGTCAGTTAAACCTCATTGCCCTGCAAAAAATGCATTTGTAACATTCTGAATTTCAGCTAATGAATTTTTGCACCAATAAAAATCAATGTATAATTTCATCTGTGTGGGACTCCTTCTACTGATTCAGATCACTACCTGACTAATCAATCTATCTATCTATCTATCTATCTATCTATCTATCTATCTATCTATCTATCTATCTATCTATCTATCTATCTATAATCAAATATTAAGTGTGTACTACATGCCTAGGTAACATACTGAGTTTTAGAAGCAGAAAGACAAAGTGACACAATCCCTGTTCTCAACTAACTTGGGACTATTGTAATACCACTGGTGAGTCTGTCTACTTCAAATCTCTCTTCACTTCAATCGATCCTTCATTCATCTACTAAAGTGATTTTCTTAAAACCAGATCAGATCATGTCATTCCAAGCCCTCACTCAAGAAACTCCAATGGCCCCCTATTGTCTCCAGGATCAAATGCAAAATGATCTGTTTGACATTCAAGGCCCTTCATGACCAACTTCCTTCCTACTTTTAAGGCTTCTTACACATTTCTTCCTACTGTGTACTTGTCAGTTTCATGATGCTGGCCTTCTGGATGTTCCATCATTTGCTCTGGGCATTTTCTCTGGCTATCCCTTATTCCTGGAATGCTCTCCCTCTGCACTGCTTGTTAACCTCCCTGGCTTCCTTTAAGTGTCAACTAAAATCCCACTTTTGATAGGAAGCCTTCACTAGCCTCTTCATTTTAATACCTTCTCTCTGTTACATATTTCCTATTTATCCTATTTATAGCTTGCTTTGTATATATTTTCTTGCAAGTTGACTCACCCACTATTTTGTAAGCTCCTTGAGAGCATGGACTGTCTTTTGCCTCTTTTTTTATTCCTACAACATAGCAGGTTTTTGTATTCCTGGAACATTGCAGATTCTTAATAAATGTTTATTGATTGATTGATTGAAGTGCATTTAGTGCTTGGGCCTGGAGTCAAGAAGACCTGAGTTCAAATCCCACCTCAAATACTTAATATCTATGTGACTCTAAGCAAATCATTTAGCCTCTGTTTGCCTTCTTTCTTCAACAGTAAAGAGTGGATATCCTCACAAGGTTATTGTGAGGGTCAAATGATATAATTTAAGATGGAAGTTTAGTGGGTATCTTTTAGGCACTTCAAATGGGGATAGTCAGCCAAAGGCAGGGAAGTAAGTCCTAACATGTGAGCAATGAATAGCAAATAGACTATATAATTTGTTGCCAGAGAGAGTTGTTTGAGGCTTTCAGAGGTTAAATATCTTACCCACAGAAACTCATCTGAAGGAAGATTCAGATTCAAATCTTGCTTAATTGTAAGTCTAACTTTCTTTCCATTATCTAATCTTGTCTGGTTCTAGATACAACTGAAATTCTAGAACTATATTTAGACAGTTCATGAATCTGCTTGATTTCTCTGATAGAGTGACATATTTGGTGGGGCTACTCCAGCTTAAACTGACTGGCCTTTGAGCACAGGATTTCAGCATGTCTGGACTTTCCTCTGTCATATGGATTTCTCTTAAAAACGTGGGACAGGGGACAGCTATGTGGTATAGTGGATAGAGCACCAGCCCTGGCTTAAGGACTACCTTAGTTCAAATCAGGCCTCAGGTACTTACTAGCTGTGTAACCTTGAGCAAGTTACTTAACCTTGATTGCCTCTAAAAAACAACCAAACATGGAACTGAGTCAAGCAACACAGGAGAGATGAACCTAAGGAGAGGTAATCACATGATAGCTAAATATGTTAGTCAAAATTTATAAGGCACAGATTATGTGCAATTTACATACAGATTATATTGCAGTTGCTGCTGCCTCATTATTAAATTCTGAATTCCCATAAGGTGGTAGGTGCTCTGGGATTTGTAGAGTTTAGACGTTTATATGAGAAACTTAAATGAATGGAAGAGATGTGTAGATTGAAAGGTTAACAAACACATAAATATTCAGTAAGCAAGCTTTAAGAAAACACAAAAAGCCAAAGCTACAGGGAAGATCAGTTAGAGATTGATTAGTCTCATCACTGACAGATGCTTTGCTTTGAGTTTCAGGACTTTTTAAAATGTAGTCCCTCCGTATTTTTATGGTGCTAACTTACAAGTAATTTACCTGATAAAGAAGCCCAGGGCAAGTAAACAGAGCTAATGTGTCAACAGCAACTGATAGATGAAAAATCAGTATAAATGATGATAAATGAGAGAAGGTTTGGGAAATTGGAGGTTGTAGATAGATTAACCTTAATCATGGAAGGCTTCTTATCAGGCCCCTAGGTGATTTCAGTGGGTAGAGCACTGGACTTGGAATGAGGAAAAGGAGTTCAGTAAGAGCAATACATTCTTGCTAGCCGTGTGATACCAGGCAAATTGCTTAATGTTTGTCTGCATCATATTTTCAGCTGAAAAATTGGTATCATAATAGTATCTACCTCACAAAGTTGTTATGAGAGAAAAAAGAGAAAACTATTGTTAAGTGCTCATCACAATGTCTGGTACACTGTAGGCTCTAAATAAATGCTTATTCTCTTCCTTTCCTCCTTCTTTTCCAGTGGAAAGACTGAGGAATTTGAAATTAAATGACCTAGAAATGCCTTCAAATGATGCCATAGGACAATTATTAGAGCAGCAGAACCCAAAAAATGGATAGGGTGAAATAATTTTCCAGCCAAAGACAGCTTAGAGGGTTGGCAGGAAAGGTCTGTTGTACCAGGGTGAGAGTGGAGCGTGCTGAGCAGATACAGTTCAGCCCTAGCCCCAGCCCCAGAGAACCAGGCATTGGGAGCCTGTGACTCAACTGCAGCAGCAGCTGCTGGAATTCAGCCCACGGAAGGAGAGAGGAGCCCAGCCTGGGGCAGACAGTGCTTCCAGGGCCTCAGAGTCTTTGATATCAGCAGCTTCTTCTGAGGCTCGCTCACAGACTGGTGAGGGGGTTCAGTGGTTGGCTGGGATGAAGTGGCTGTGGTCTCTGCTGAAGCTGGGGGAAAGCACCCAGGTTGAGATCCAGTAAGCTGACTGTAGTGGTGGTGGCCCAGTGGGGGAGGGGCACAGGCACGCCAAGCTTCTGACCATAGAGAATCAGATTTCAATCAGACATCTGCCTCCAGGTTGAGATGCATAGCCAAATAAAACAGTGAACTATAGAAAGCTTTTTTGGGGGGGAGGGAAATGTACCAGAATACATCCTCAGAAGAAGATAATAAAAAAGTCAAAGCTCCAACATTTAAAACTTCCAAGAAAAATATGAATTGGTCTCAAGCCATGAAGTGCTCAAAAGGGATTTTGAAGAGAAAGTAGAAGAGATAGAAGGAAGATTTAGAGAGGTGGAGGAGAGAATGGAAAGAGAAATGAGAGCAGTGTAGGAGAGTCATGAGAAAAAAGTCAACAGCTTGAAAAGCCAAGTGGAAAAGGAGATACAAAAGCTCTCTGAAAAAAATAATTGCCTAAGAATAAGGATTGAATAAATGGAAGTTAGTGACTTTATGAGAAACCAAGACACAGTAAAGCAAATCCAAATGAATAAGAAAATAGAGGGCAATATGAAATATCTCTTTGGAAAAACAGCTGATATGGAAAATAGATCCAGGAGAGATAATTTGAAAATAATTGGACTACCTGAAAACCATGATCAAAATAAAAGTCTAGACATCACCTTCCAAAAAATTGTCAGGGAAAATTGCCCTAATATTCTAGAAGTAGAAAATAAAATAGAAATTGAAAGAATTCACCAATCACTTCCAGAAAGAGATCCCAAAAGGAAAACTTCCAGGAATATTATAGCCAAATTCCAGAGAACCCAGGTCAAGGAGAAAATATTGCAAGCAGCTAGAAAAAAGGAATTCAAATACTGTGGAGCTACAGTAAGGATAACAAAAGATCTAGCAGAATCTACATTAAAGGACTGGAGGGCATGGGATATGATATTCCAGAGGGCAAAGGAACTGGGACCACAACCAAAAAGGAACCTACCCAGCAAAACTGAATATAATCTTTCAGTGAGAAAAATGGAACTTCAATGAAAAAGAGGCCTTTGAAGCATTTGTGATGAAAAGACTTGAACTGAACAGAAAATTTGATTTTCAAATACAAGACCCTAGAGAATCATAAAAAGGCAAACAGGAAAAAGAAAGCATGAGGAATGTGAAAAGATTAAACTGGTTACATTCCTAAATGGGAAGGTAATACTTCTAACTCATAAGAACTTTCTCAGCATTAGGGCAGCTGAAAGGAATATACTTAGAGGGCACAGGTGCGAATTGAATATGAAGGGATGATATCTGTAAAGCATTTATTTTTTGTTTGTCCTTGGTTTTTGTGGGGCAGACAGGGTGGGGTGGCTTATGTCTGGGACCAGATTTGAGCTTGGGGCCTCCTGGTCCAGGGCTGGTGCTTTGTCTACTGTGTCACCTAGCTGACCCATGATGACATCTTTAAAATAAAGTTAAGGGTTAAGAAGAACACACTGGAAGAAAGGG
The DNA here is from genome assembly GCF_019393635.1 of Dromiciops gliroides. Lineage (NCBI taxonomy): Eukaryota > Metazoa > Chordata > Mammalia > Microbiotheria > Microbiotheriidae > Dromiciops > Dromiciops gliroides. Next base: position 261,269,787 of record NC_057861.1, read on the forward strand.
AAAGGGAAAGGTGGACTGGAGAAAAGAAGCTCACATAAAAGAAACAAGAAAAAGCTTATGAAGTAGAGGGGAGGATGCGGAAGGAGTGGGGGAGTGAGTAAACCTTACTCTCATCAGAATTTGCCTCAAAGAGGGAATAGCATACACACTCAAATTAGGGAAACCATGCAATTTCTCTGAGCTTCAGGTTCCATATCTGTAAAATTAAGGGGTTGGGTAAATAATCTCTGTGGTTCCCAATAGCTCTCAATCTATAATCATGCAATATTAATCATTGAATCTTGGAACACACCTTCATGTTCTAGTTCAGGCCTCTCATTTTACAGAGGAGGGAACTGAAGCCCTCTCTGAAATAAGTGATTTAATGAGGTTACACAGAAGAACCAGCACCCAGGTTTTCTGAGCCCTAGTTTAGAACTCTTTGAACAACTGCATTTTGCAGGACAGATAGGAGAGTGAGAGAGAGAGAAAGGCGGGGAGGGGGGGGCAGTGCTGAGCAAGTATCTTAACCTCTGTTTTTCTCAGTTTCCTCATCTTTAAAATGGGGATAGTAATGGAAGTTACTTCCCAAAGTTGTGAGGATCAAATCAGATAATATTTATAAAGCACTTAGCATAGTGCCTGACATATAGTAAGTGATATATAGATACTAGTTACATCATCATCCCCATTACAGTGGATAGATTGATCAGTAAATTGTGTGTCTTTGGGCAAATAACTTATCTTCATTCTTCCTTATTCTCCTTAACTATAAAACTGAAATGATAACAGCACCTGTTGCCTAGGTGATGATCAAATGAAATAATATTTCTAGAGTGCTTAGCATAGTGATTGGCACATAGTAGGCACTTAATAAATGCTTTTGTAGGGGAAGCTTAACCACTCATTTCTTTTTTATACAGAAACATAGGGAAAAGAATATGTAAGGGATGAAAGAGAGAGTTCTTCTCACACTCAATGTATGATTCCTGGGATTACAGAAAACATACTCATATTGTATCCTGTGGAATTTATAGATGAACATCATGACATAGTGAAAAATGACACTGGTCTCGGAGGCGAAAGACATGGTTTTGTGCCGCAGGTCCAACAATTGTTCTGTAGCTTCTTGATTTCTGAGTTTCAGTTTTCTCATCTCAAAGAAAGCTAGGTAGAATCCCATTTTTTAAGAATATTTAGGAGATATGATTCAAGAGAGCCAGGAAATTATGAAAAATTATATTCTGATAACACAAACACCAAAGTAAGTGTCTGAAGGATTTGAGAGGTAGATATGGATGTATAAGGAATGCAATGACCTAATATGTTTCTTTCTTTTTAAAAAATCATCAATAGAAGACTGCAACAATGTCATGTAACCAAAGGTTAATATTTTTTAAGAGTCCAGAGATGTTCTCATTCTCTCTCTCTGTCTGTCTCTGTCTCTCTCCTTTTTTAATTCCCAAAGGGCTAAAGCTCAGGAATTGCTGAAATTAGCCATGAATATTGAGAACAGATTTTTTTAAAGGAAGGTGACTTGCAGTAAATTGAAGATAAGATGGGGATCAAAAAAAAAGTTTGAACCTCATATACATAGATGGAACAATAAATAACAATGAAGGCAAAACAATTTAACTCCAATTTTGTTTGTGTGTTTTTTTTCTACCAAGGAGACTGACCTCTAGATGGTCAAATCAGGTAAAATCACCTAGTATTTATTCATCTCTATACCAGGCACTGTGCAAAGCATTATTTATACAAAGGCAAAAAGTAGCAACAACAACAGTCCCTGATCTCAAGCTCTCAGTCCAATGTACACACAAGATATATACAGGATAAATAGGAAATAGTTTACAGAAGGAAGACACTAGAAATATGAGGGATCAGAAAAGAATATTTGTAGATGAGATTTTTTAGCAGGGGTGTGAAGGAAATCAGAGAAGCTAGGAGGGAGAAATGAGGAAGGAGAAAATTTCAGGCATGGGTGATAGCCAGTGAAAAATGCTTGCTGTGTGGGTTTGGAAAATCTTGGATAATAGAGTATTTTGGGATTATACAATAAAAGGAAACTGGAAAGGTATGTGAGGAGCAGGTTGTAAAGAACTTTGAATGTGACACAAAGGGTTTTCTATTTTTCCCTGGAGGTCATAAGGAGCCACTAGAGTTAATTGAATGTGTCATTGAGGAAGAATGTAGAAAGAAGGTGACATGATTATACTGAAGCTTTAGGAAGATTATTGACAGCTGGGCAGAAGATGTGCTAGAGTGGGGAGAGACTTGAAGGAGGGGATAATCAGAATATTGCAGTATTGCAAGCAAGAGGTAATAAGAGCCTACAACTGGAATGGTTGCAGTTTCAGAGGAAAGGAAATTACATACATGAGAGATGTTATGAAGGTGGAATTGACGGTACTTGGCAATAGATTAGATATGGGGGTTGAGAGAGAATGAAAAGATCTACATACTACACTATGGGGGTAGTACATCCAATGATGTTTACCAGAGAAGTGAAGTGGATTGAGCTACCTTAGGATAGATGGGTTAGCCCTCATTAGAGACCTTCATGTGAATTTAGATGATTAATCTTGATGGCTATTGTAGAAAGGATTCCTTTTTCAGGTATGGATGGATGGGAGTCATTGATCTCTGAGTTTTTTTTTCTAGCTCCAAGATTCTGTTATTCTGTCATCTATAAAGTTGAGAGCATAATACTTGCACTACCAAGCCTCAAAGGCTTCTTTTTGAGAAAAGTATTTGTAGATTTGAGGAGTTATTATTACAACTCAAACCTCCATCCAGTGTTAAGATGAAGTGAAATCATAGTATCATCACCTGGCATTTATTGAGTGCTTCCCACTGTGTAGACCTTGAGTCTTTTTTACCCTTCTTCCTTCTCTTTGACTAGAAAAGAATCTTGTGAATTTTGAAGAGTCCAAAGGATTGAGCTTCCCCAGATCAGCTGACAACAGTGTCTGAATTGGGAATCAAGGACAAACTGGACACAGATTCATGGTTCAACAAGGAGTCCAGAAGATACATATACCATGACTAGGGGGAAAATTCTTAAGCATTCCATAAATGAGAGACAAGGACTTGCAGCAATCAAGCGTTGTTTGATATTCCTTTACCACATATGTTCTCTAAGCCTGATCCACTTTTCCCTGGACTCTATATGCATTTAAGGAGAGTGTGCTTACTCATCAGGGAGAAACCATCAGAGGAGGGATTTTGGAACCAACTTTTCTTACTGTACCACCCTAGTCAATACCTATTTTAAAAATGACAAGCCCAGCTGACTAGACTGATTCTCAACTGATGATCTTTTAGAGGAAACACACATTTGGATTGAGTATATGGCACTACAGAATGACCTCTAAGGCTTTAGGGACTACTCTAGAACCCTGAGGATTAGATGCAACTTTGCCAGAAGCTGACTCTTCAGTGGGGGTGAGGGCTTGGATAAAGATCCTCAAAACTTACGTGGGCTACATATAGTTGGAGAATTTGAAGCTGAGAGGGTTTAAATGTCTTGCCCAAGGTGGTGGGAAGTGAAAAGGCTAGGACTGAAATGAAGGTTTAATGACTCTAAAGCAAATGGCCTTTCCTTCACACCATGCTGCATATATGGAGCAGGCCCTAAGCCATTCTGTTCAAGCTGCATCTCCCTTTTTCCCTCTAAAGTTATTTTCAGTCACTTTCTGTCTGCCCATGTCAAACTCCCCAGGGCAGGATTGCTTTGGCATTATGCTGATTCCATTAATTTAATCACATAACCTGTGGACACAGGGTTCTTCAAAAGCTCTTTGTCCCATGTGGAATAAATTGCTATCTACTCAGAGACTAAAACTGTGCTAATTGTTCTGAATTTTCCCAGGTGACTTTTAGGAAACACAGATGGATAACAACTTTCAGATAAAAGCCAGTGAAAAGTTATTCAGCATAATCCATTTCCAACAGTAAGAACAAGAACCGCACAATGGAATTTTTACTCTATAGTTCCTTTTAAGTTACAATCATGAAGTATTTTAGGGTAGTCTTGGTTCTGTTTTGGAGAAATATCAGCACAGCTCAAGATTTATATTAAAATGTTTTTTTCAATGCTTTGCACAGAACTTATGGTTGCTTTGATTATGTCAGAATAACCTTCAAAACAATGATTACTCATTTAAAAAATTATTCTAATTATTCCAATTATTCACAATGGTACATCATTGCCTATTAGGAAGGGGCCAAATCACCTACTTAAGCTGAAATGTGGGAAGGGGGTTCTGACATTTTTCCACTTGGTGGAACACCTTGAATTCTGATGGCTAGTTAAGGTAATGGCTGTTTTGTATATTCAGCTTTGGAGGTTAGTACAAGATGGGTGCCCAATATAAACAGCAGGACAGCATGCTCTATTAGTAATAGCAGGCCAGAACTGCCCCCTTTGGGAAAGTGAGGCAGAGACTTAAGGCAATTATAGGATTCAGAGAAAAATGAATAATTTTAAACTGGGGCTTCCTGAGGAGTTGAAGGTCAGAGGTTAGGGGCCAAATAGGATGTTGTTGTGATCAAGAACAAGAGCAAAGGGGCAACTAGGTGGTGCAGTGGATAGAGCACTGGCCCTGGAGTCAGGAGTACCTGAGTTCAAATCTGGCCTCAGACACTTAACACTTACTAGCTGTGTGACCCTGGGCAAGTCACTTAACCCCAATTGCCTCACTAAAAAAAAAAAAAAAAAAGAAGAACAAGAGCAAAAATTACAAGCTAGGCAGTGAGTATTAGTTGTGTGATATTAACCCTTTTATTTCATCACATGCTCATGCCAAGGAATTTTCTCAGCCTCTTTGGTTAAATCTGTTAAACAAGGGGTCTGATTAATATGGAGAAAAGATAGGAAACCAAAACTGAAAACAAAGAAATTTATTATCATTCCAAAAAAGACTTCTCTCATCAATAGCATATTCAGAGCTCTAGGGTACCTATTTGGTACCTTTCAGGCAGCATTCTAGGCCAATTAAGGATGGATAAGTAAAGCATTTCACAGGAGAGGAAATGGTAGAGAAAGAAGGGGCTCACGCAAAGGAGAAAAGGGAAGTATTTGGAATGCAACAGGCATGATTTATTATGGGAATAAGAAAATATTCCATCTTTAATGGCTGGTGACAAAGAGAAATGACCAAATAATTTTATACTTGTGAATGAAGTCCTTTAAGATCAAACTGCTGGATCTCTTGTCCAAGGACAGCAAGTGGTTGTTACAACAGTGAATGAGAACCAGAAGAACATTGTATACAATAACAGCAATATTGTGCAATGATCAACTATGATAGACTTACCTCTTTTCAGCACTACAATGATCCAAGACAATTACAAAAGACTCATGATGGAAAATGTTATCCACATCCAGGAAAAGAACTATGGAGTCTAAATACAGATTGAAGCATACTATTTTCATGCTTTTCTTCCCCTTCATGATTTTTTCCCTATTGTTTTTTTTCTCCTTTCACAACATGACTACTGTGGAAATATATTTAAGCTGATTGTACACGCATAACCTATATTAGATTTACTATTGTCTTGGGGAGGGGGAAAGGAAGGGAGGGATTAAGAAAAATTTGGAACTCAAAATCTTACAAAAATGACTGTTGAAAACTATCTTTACATGTAATTGGAAAAATAAAATTCTATTCTAAAAAATTGAATGAGACAATTAGCTTCATTAGCATAGTTTGTTAATATTTTATCTCTCCTTCATTATGGGTTGGGGACTTTTCTAATATTTCTCATATTCAGCCAACAGGTAGCTGAGAGATTAGTACATCAAGATGGGACAAAATAATTATGATTTCTATTTTCACCATGCACCCCCTTTATGGTACATCATGATGATAAGAATAGGGGAAAACAATAGTTCAGAATTACACTCCCAAATCATTGATCACTGCTAGGCATATAACCCAAAGTAGTACAAGATGGAGGAAAAAGATCCTAGTGGAAAAAATGTTTATATACTTTTTGTATTAATAAGATTTACTGGAAACAAAATGAATGTACAACTATTAACAGTGGTATGTGAATGTCACAGGATATCATTGTTCAGCAAGAAATGATGAATGTTTGATTAAGATATTTAGGAAGATTTATATAAATTGATGAAGAGTGGAATGAACAGAACCAAAGGAAAATTTACTGAATAACCACAATAATGGAAAGGGAAATAACTATGAAGAACTTCAGAATCCTAACCAATTCTGTAGAAAAAAAAATTTACTTGAGAAAACTAGTTGATGATATGCACTTCCTATTTAGTAGACTGGGAATATAGAATGAGATGTGCATTAGCAGATATAGACAATGCATTGATTTGTTTTACTCAGCTTCTCTCACATATGTATGTAATTCATAAAAGTTTGGATTGCTTCATCATTTGTACTTCTATGTCCAATGCCCAATGCAATGCCTGTCACATAGTAGACAGTAAACACTTACTGAAATTTATTGATTAATTATTTTTTATAAAGGAGAGGTTCTTTTTTTGGAGGGATATGTTAATGATAGAGATGAAAACTATTTTTAAGTAAAGAGCAATAGAACATCACAAAACAGAAAAAAACCAAAAAAGTTAAAAGGGAGACCCAAACAGATTAGTTTTGTTAATATCTTGTTAAATTTATTATACTTTAAAAAACATCGGTAACATAAACTCACATTTATATTTCTGACTACAAATACCACCTAGAAGAGTTTATATTTTATTTTAGAGTCAAGAAGGAGTCATGGAAGCTTCTTGAGCAGGGGAGTAACATTAAAAACATACTTCAGGAACACCAATTTTTGTAGATGTGTGAGGGACGGTTTATAGAAAACCACTATGAATGAATCCAGGCATGAATTATTTGGCATGAAATATCAAACTAAAATGTATGGTATCCACATATATTAAGAAACTGACACATTTGCTTTATTTTGTGTTTTTTTGTTGTTCTGTCCTTTATTTTCTTTCTTTCTTTTCTTTTTTTGGTGAGGAATTGGGCTTAAGTGACTTGCCTAGGGTCACACAGCTAGTAAGTGTCAAGTGTCTGAGGCCAGATTTGAACTCAGGTACTCCTGAATCCAGGGCCAGTGCTTTATCCATTGTGCCACCTAGCTTCCCCTCTATCCTTCATTTTCAAAGAGGCCCAATGACATCACAGGGTGAAGTCTTGACTCATGAATGAATTGGATTTAAGTGAAGCAGAGTTGCACAAAGTTGTCAGCCTCACTCTTCTAGAGTAACTGATGTCCAGTTGCAACACAACAGTAAAGGTGACTGACAATGTCTAACTAAGCTCTAAGTACTACAAAGTGCCTGTTTCAAGTGCTTTCATGGCCATTAGAACAAATTATTTCCATCCCTCCATTCTGCCAGGGGAAGTCTTCACATGCTTGGGATAGATATCTCCCTAACTCAACTAGGGGTTTGAGGCCTATCAGTTTCCCGCAACCTGGTTTAGCCCTTTTATCAAGGTTTATTAGGGTGTGGCTACTGTGCCTGCTACAGCCCATTGGAGCCATAGGTGAGAATTGAGTGCCAAGTAGATACCAAAGGTGGTTGAGCAGCCTTAAAAAGGGTTTGGCAAACCCTCATACTAGAGGTCCTTATCCTCCTTGAACAACTCATACACCTTTAACAATTGGAATGATGCCACCTGCTGGAGAGTTATAGGAAAGCTCTTCCATGAGAAGAAGGTGTCTGAGGGCAAGCCATGTGGCTTTCCTTGGCGTCAGGAAGTGACGTTTGCTTGTGGGTACTGTCAATCAAGGCTACCAGCCAATTAGCTTGGACATGTGTGTGCATGTGGATGGGATGTGGCCAGTTTCACAGGAGGCTTGTGGGATGAAGGAGATGTGGTTCTCTCTCTTTTATGAGGACTCTCATGAAGAGTAGAGCTAAAATGAGCTCTCCCTTTGATAGAGAGTTGAATCTAGGCCTTTCTCTCTCTCTTCACCAAATTCTTATTCTCCTTAATAAATGATTAAAAGTCTAAATTCCTGCTAAAGCTTATAATTTATTGGTGACCACTCATTGGATATTTTAGACAGACAGGCTAGAATTTTAGCCCCATACACACCCTTTGTAGAGTCACATACAACATATCTTTTGTAGAATCTGCTGAGAACAAAGATGCCAGAGGTTCATGGTACAAAGTGAAATAAACATGCCCTGTTTTCTCTTCAGTCATTAAAAGATTTTGGGTGAAAGATATTTAAAGATTTTGCTTGAATAATACAATAATTTTGACTGTGTAGACTTGAAATTATTAAAAAAAATAGTAGGACTATCACTAAGAGTATAATCTTAACGAAGACTCTTCAGGATGTGACAGTTTATAGAACACAGTGATTAGAGCCTGTGAAGTAGTTACTTAAAAAAAATGGAAAGTGAAACATGGATCAATTGTCAGATCTAGGAACAAATGTGCTACCCAAAAGTAATGAACAGAAGTGAGGTGACATTCAAGAGCAATCTGGTAGGAAGGATGGAAGGAAATAAGCATTAATTAAATACCCACTATATCCCAGGCACTGGACTAAGCACTTTGAAATCACCTCTTTTGATCTTCATTATAACCCTGGGAGGTAGGTGCTCTTATTATCTATATTTTATAGTTGAGGAAACTAAGGAAGATTGAGGTTAAATGACTTGCCCAGAATGACAGAGCCAGTGTCTCAGGCTGGATTTGAACTCAGAACTTCCTGACTCCAAAGACACTGCTCCATCTAATGTGACACCTAGCAGCCTGTGGAGAATATTTAATTTGAATTTGGAATTACTACAGAAATAAGTAGTCACCAGAAAAAATGTTATTTCCCTTGACTAATTGCTCTAATAAGACCAAGGACTTTAGCACCATCTCCTTCAACCTACAATTTCCTATAGCCTACAAATTATATTATTTAGCTTTTTATTTGTTTAGAATAATGGGTAATTGTTTAAGTAGTCTTTGTAAAGAGTAAGAGGATTAAATTAACAATAATGCAGATAGGTTAATGGTATAAACTTAGAACTTGCACAAAGTCAGTGGGAACTCTGATTCAGGGTATCAGTAAGACCTAGAAGACAGAGAACAATCAAAATCAGAAAGCCATTGTCTTGGAGGCACAGAGCTAGGCCCGATCCACAGTTGGAATACCTACCATCAAAGCTTCTGTCATGTTTTGACATTCTTTTTTTTTTTAATACAATGAGGGTTAAGTGACTTGCCCAGGGTTACACAGCTAGTAAGTGTCAAGTGTCTAAGGCCAGATTTGAACTCAGGTCTTCTTGAATCCAGGGCTGGTACTCTATCCACTGCACTACCTAGCTGCCCCCTGTCTTTTGACATTCTTCAAGTCTTCGTCTTCATCATCATTGTCATCATGGTTGTCCTTCTCCTTCTCGTCATTCTCCTCAGACTAATACTTAACACACAAATATCATATCAAAGATTTTTCACGTGTTAACAATAATAATTATAGTTTTTATTCTATTAATTTCTGTCCACAAAGATAATTCATGCTAGCATTTTAATAATAGCATATGATGCAATATTTAATCTATTATGTAACTTTAATATATAATACTATATATGACATGACATAACAATATAACATGAAATAATATTATATTATACTCTGCTATATTATATCATAATATGTTGTAAAACATATCATGTTATATCATATCACATATGTCATATCACACAATATATAGCATAATAATTTTATATGATGCATTGCTATAGTATGTAGTTATTAAAATAATACATAGCTTATATATTAACATAATTATAAATTACAATATGAATGTTATATATGTATATAAAATTTATATAAATTATAATTTATATAAAATTATAATGGCTCATATATTAACATAATTGTAAATTATCATACAATAAAAGTAATACTTAATATTTATTTAACACTTTAAGTTTTACAAGCACTTTATAAATATTATTTAATTTTATCTTCAAAATCTTTGGACGTAGGCGCTATTATTACTCCCATTTTATAATTGAGGAAACTAAGGGAGGCAGCTGTTAAGTGACTTGCCTAAGGTCATGACATCTTTGTTTTTATAATAATTTACATTTAAGCCTTGAAACATCATGCTTTTTAAGTTAGTTTGCTTTCTTGTATGAAAATACATATTTTTGGAGGTGAAAGTTTAATTCAATATATTGCATTCCTTTTAAAATTTTGCTTTAGAAAATAGTTAATGTGTCCTAGTGAGTTTTCCAGAGAGTTAAGAAAGAAATGTCAAGTCAAAATAATATTTGAAAGCAATATATGTATACAATGAGGCATTTCTTCTAGGTTGATTTATTAACTAAACTAAAAATGTTTTAATTTTTTAAAAACTAGAGGGAAAGTAAAAAGTTTGTTGAAATGATCAGCAAAGGAAATTGCTTTTCAGTATTGAGACATGATAATAGAATATATTTTCACCAGAGATCGTTCTTGAATCAATTACAGTGAGTTTAGAAATTCAAGCCTTTTAGAGCCCAACACTCCCTCATCAAAAAACAAAAACAAAAACAAAACTACCATTTTCTTCAAAACATTTTTCAAAGGAAAACTAAGTATAAATAAACTATATGATGTCTTGGATTTGACCTCAAGTATAGTAATGAATTCTAATGTAAATGTCTTATGCATTTTTATTTCAGGACATCAAAGGGATATAGACAGTAAGCTAAATCTAGGCCACATCTACTCCAGGAAGAATTACATATTCACATAATTTCAGAGTGGAAAGGGACCTCAGAATTTATCTAGTTTCACCTGTACACCAAAAATATACTGAATATGACATAACCGATAAGTGATCTTATAGATTGTGCTTAAAGACCTGAATGGACTGGAAATACACCCTATTTCTAGGCAACCCATTCTACTTTTTGATAAATCTGATTTTTAGTAGAGCAGCTGGGTGCACAGTGGATAGAGTGTCAGGTCTGGAATCAGAAAGATTCATCTTGAGTTCAAATCTGGCCTCTGACACAACAGCTATGTGACCCTGCACAAGTCACTTAACCCTGTTTGCCTTGGTTTTCTCATCTGTAAAATGAACTAAAAAAGGACATGGCAAACCACTTCAGCATCTTTGCTGAAGAAAATCCCAAATGACATCATAAAGAGTCAAATACACCTGAACAACAATTATTAAGATTTTCCTGACATTGAGCCTAAATTTGTTTTATTGCAACTTCCTCATATTGTTGCTGATTCTTTCCTATGGGGCTAAACAGAATGAGTCTACTTCTTATTACACATAGAAATCCTTAAAATAATTGAGGACAGCAAGAATGTCCCTCCTTGTATTTTCTCTTTTCCAGAGTAAACATTCCTGGGGCCTTCAACTAATTCTCTTATGACATGGACTCAACACTTGTTATCATCCTGATTGCCCTTCTCTGGATGTTCTAGAACTGAACATAATGCTGCAGATGAGATTTGATGAGGATGAAGTAGAATGGGACTATCAGCTCCCTATTTCCAGGAGCTATGTCTCTCAAGCCCAAGATTACATTCATATTTTTTGGCTGCCATATAACATGACGGACTCATATTGAGTCTGTAATACACTAAAACACTTAGATCTTTTCTTCAGAACCACTATCCATGCTTCTACCATCTTATCCTTTTGAATCTGATATTTTGGACCAAAGTGCAGGCTTCACATTTATTTATATTGTATTTCATCTCATTAGATTTAGCTTGATGCTCTCACATGTCAAGATTCTTTTGGATCCTGATGCCATGCTTTATTTGGTCCCATGGCTTGGATTAAAGAAAATACATGGATTCCTAGAAAATTGGTACTCAGGAAAATGACAAAATTACAAGTTTTCTCATATAGTACAGCAAGCAAGTGAACAAGGCATAAACATAAACTTATGGCACTATGAATAGACAGAGATTTGTTTCCACATGCAAGAAACTCATCCTAGCCTGAGTGTGAGGAAGACATGTTGGAGAAGAAAGACACTCAAAGTTGGAGTTGGGGTCACATGATTATATACTTTAAGAATGTGCTTTGTTAAGAACAGGTAATCAGTTCCAGATGTTGGAAGGGGCATTCTCAATAAAACTTGGATGTGATGGAAATGTTGGGGCATCCCTTAATCAATATGAGACTTAGGTAAATCATCTAAAACTAATGGGAGAATCTCAAATTAACTGTCTAAGGCAGTAGAAGGAAAGTGACTGAAGGCTAGCAATAACACATTTGACTCATTTTTGATAGAAGTTTATGGGCTATGGTGAAAACTTTATTTGTTTTTTATACTTGTTTCTGTTTTCTTGTGAGTCATTTGTGTCTTTTGCACATTCCCTGACTCACAGTAAAAGGGATTTCTGTTTCTACTTAATATATTCTTGGTACTTTAAAAGCCTGTACAGGAACTTAGGAAAAACTTGATAAACATAGCAGTGAGAAGAAAACAAAACAAAACAGAATGTGCAATAAGGAAAACAGAGAAGTTTTGTTACTACATTGTTATGTTATACATGCAAAATTACATATATACACCATTACTATAATTAGCTTGTTTTAAGCCTACTGGAAGACATAATGTCCTCTAAGGGCCATGTGGTTCCTTCCCCTTCAGCTTTTGGGAGTTTATTTTAGATGAAAGTTTCTGAGTTTTTTCCTGCCTTCCATTTAGGAGATTACAAAGCGCATCCCTCTTTTTTCTTTTGTTTTGTTTTATTTTGTTTTTGTGGGGCAATAAGGGTTAAGTGATTTACCCAGGGTCACACAGCTAGTGTCAAGTGTCTGAGCGTGGATTTGAACTCAGGTCCTCCTGAATTCAAGGCCAATGCTTTATCCACTGTGCCACCTAGCTGCCCCTGAAAAGTGTATCCCTCTTAACAACTCCAGTATTATTCCCATTTTACAGATGAGAAAACAGGCTTAAAGAAGTTAAATTATTTCCTTGGGTCATTAAAAGTGTTCAGGTAATTAATTTCCCCTTCTCTTTCACTCCCTCCCCAAATTATTTAATTCTCAATCTATATTTTGAGATAAGTATGTAATCTAATTGGCAAGATTTTGCTGTGAGAAACAAAGATCCAGATAGTAGTCATACAAAGATTAATAGGAGAAGGAAGAAAAAGACTCAGTCAGAAATTGTCATGCATAGATAGGTTGTTGTTTATACACTGATGAGAACACACAAATTTAGGTGATCACAGATCCATGGAAGCATCAAATTGGTAGAAATAAATTAATGCTGTAAATTTCAAGAAACATATTGATATCTGAACTTAGGACCCTTTCTTAGGCATCTATACACACTGTATTACATAAGTTAACTCTCAGTTATATATTATCCATTGTTGTGTGAGATGTT